>NC_051275.1:16818578-17138578 GCF_015220745.1 Sebastes umbrosus
TTTACGGTATACCTCCAAGAGGGTTTTATTTACGTCTCGTCATGGTACATATACCTACCAAATTTCGTAAATTTAGGGGAAACGTGTCGTCGGGGCTACTCAATAGGGGGCGCTAGCGAGCCAATTTGCCACACCCGAGCACGAAACCCATATCAGATATTTATTTCACGTACGTTTTATCTTGCATGAGAAATTTGGAGCAGATTGGTTACTATACGCCAAAGTTACAACAACTTCCTGTTTTTTGGCGATGAAGCTTTTTCGCCGCCACGCCACGGCAACATGGTTCGATAACTTTTTGATCTTTTGATAAGTTTTCTTCCCAAAGGTCTTAAGATACTACTGACCAAGTTTCAGGTAGATGTGATTAATTTCTGAGGCAGAGTACATCAATGTGTAAAACATGATATTTCCTGTTACCACTAGGTGGCGCTATGACTGTGAGTCAAAATTTGCATATGGATGTCGTCAGACAGGGACCTTTATCAGGCATGAGAAATTTGGAGCATATAGGTTAATGTACGTCAAAGTTACAACAACTTCCTGTTTCTTGGCGAAAGGCGCTTTTTCGCCGCCACGCCACGGCAACATAGTTCGATAACTTTTTGATCTTTGAGTAACTTTTCATCCCAAAGGTCTTAAGATACTACTGACCAAATTTGAAGTTGATCGGGTTAAATCTCTAGGAGGAGTTCGTTAAAGTACAGCGCCTGGAAATGGTAAAAAAACGCCATAAAATCCAATATGGCCGACTTCCGGTTGGGTTTACGGTATACCTCCAAGAGGGTTTTATTTACGTCTCGTCATGGTACATATACCTACCAAATTTCGTAAATTTAGGGGAAACGTGTCGTCGGGGCTACTCAATAGGGGGCGCTAGCGAGCCAATTTGCCACACCCGAGCACGAAACCCATATCAGATATTCATTTCACGTACGTTTTATCTTGCATGAGAAATTTGGAGCAGATTGGTTACTATACGCCAAAGTTACAACAACTTCCTGTTTTTTGGCGATGAAGCTTTTTCGCCGCCACGCCACGGCAACATGGTTCGATAACTTTTTGATCTTTTGATAAGTTTTCTTCCCAAAGGTCTTAAGATACTACTGACCAAGTTTCAGGTAGATGTGATTAATTTCTGAGGCAGAGTACATCAATGTGTACAACATGATATTTCCTGTTACCACTAGGTGGCGCTATGACTGTGAGTCAAAATTTGCATATGGATGTTGTCAGACAGGGACCTTTATCAGGCATGAGACATTTGGAGCATATAGGTTAACGTACGACAAAGTTACAACAACTTCCTGTTTCTTGGCGAAAGGCGCTTTTTCGCCGCCACGCCACGGCAACATGGTTCGATAACTTTTTGATCTTTTGATAAGATTTCTTCCCAAAGGTCTTAAGATACTACTGACCAAGTTTCAGGTAGATGTGATTAATTTCTGAGGCAGAGTACATCAATGTGTAAAACATGATATTTCCTGTTACCACTAGGTGGCGCTATGACTGTGAGTCAAAATTTGCATATGGATGTCGTCAGACAGGGACCTTTATCAGGCATGAGAAATTTGGAGCATATAGGTTAATGTACGACAAAGTTACAACAACTTCCTGTTTCTTGGCGAAAGGCGCTTTTTCGCCGCCACGCCACGGCAACATAGTTCGATAACTTTTTGATCTTTGAGTAACTTTTCATCCCAAAGGTCTTAAGATACTACTGACCAAATTTGAAGTTGATCGGGTTAAATCTCTAGGAGGAGTTCGTTAAAGTACAGCGCCTGGATATGGTAAAAAAAACGCCATAAAATCCAATATGGCCGACTTCCGGTTGGGTTTACGGTATACCTCCAAGAGGGTTTTATTTACGTCTCATCATGGTACATATACCTACCAAATTTCGTAAATTTAGGAGAAACGTGTCGTCGGGGCTACTCAATAGGGGGCGCTAGCGAGCCAATTTGCCACACCCGAGCACGAAACCCATATCAGATATTCATTTCACGCACGTCTGACACGTGTGCAAAATTTCAAAAAAAGTTCATTATCCCAAGCACCTCGTTTTCACGCTCAAAGACATAATAGAATAATAATAATAAGAATAATAATAATCATTTGAAATACAATAGGTCCTCGGACCGACTTTGTCGGTGCTCGGGCCCTAATAATAAGAATAATTAAAGCTGCAAGCAGCGATGATCGGGCCCTCGCCCACGCGCGCACGTCGGGGGAACGCGCACGTCGGGGCACGTACATGTCTTCAGGGCAAGACTCTTATAAAACATGTCAAATTTGGGGAAGATTGGACAATGTACAGCCAATTTATAAACAACTTCCTGTTTCCTGTAGGGGGCGCTATGACTATCACGCATAATACCACATATATGTCTTCAGGCCTGGTCCATTATCCAGCTTGTGAAGTTTGGAGCAGATTGGACTATGTAAAGTCAAGTAACAACAGCCTCCTGTGTCTTGGCGAAAGGCGCTTTTTCGCCGCCACGCCACGGCAACATAGTTCGATAACTTTTTGATCTTTTGATAAGTTTTCATCCCAAAGGTCTTAAGATACTACTGACCAAGTTTCAGGTAGATGTGATTAATTTCTGAGGCAGAGTACATCAATGTGTAAAACATGATATTTCCTGTTACCACTAGGTGGCGCTATGACTGTGATTCAAAATTTGCATATGGATGTCGTCAGACAGGGACCTTTATCAGGCATGAGAAATTTGGAGCATATAGGTTAATGTACGTCAAAGTTACAACAACTTCCTGTTTCTTGGCGAAAGGCGCTTTTTCGCCGCCACGCCACGGCAACATAGTTCGATAACTTTTTGATCTTTGAGTAACTTTTCATCCCAAAGGTCTTAAGATACTACTGACCAAATTTGAAGTTGATCGGGTTAAATCTCTAGGAGGAGTTCATTAAAGTACAGCGCCTGGATATGGTAAAAAAAACGCCATAAAATCCAATATGGCCGACTTCCGGTTGGGTTTACGGTATACCTCCAAGAGGCTTTTATTTACGTCTCATCATGGTACATATACCTACCAAATTTCGTAAATTTAGGAGAAACGTGTCGTCGGGGCTACTCAATAGGGGGCGCTAGCGAGCCAATTTGCCACACCCGAGCACGAAACCCATATCAGATATTCATTTCACGCACGTCTGACACGTGTGCAAAATTTCAAAAAAAGTTCACTATCCCAAGCAGCTCGTTTTCACGCTCAAAGACATAATAGAATAATAATAAGAATAATAATAATAATTAAAGCTGCAAGCAGCGATGATCGGGCCCTCGCCCATGCGCGCACGTCGGGGGAACGTGCACGTCGGGGCACGTACATGTCTTCAGGGCAAGACTCTTATAAAACATGTCAAATTTGGGGAAGATTGGACAATGTACAGCCAATTTACAACAACTTCCTGTTTCCTGTAGGGGGCGCTATGACTATCACGCATAATACCACATATATGTCTTCAGGCCTGGTCCATTATCCAGCTTGTGAAGTTTGGAGCAGATTGGACTATGTAAAGTCAAGTAACAACAGCCTCCTGTTTCTTGGCGAAAGGCGCTTTTTCGCCGCCACGCCACGGCAACATAGTTCGATAACTTTTTGATCTTTTGATAAGTTTTCATCCCAAAGGTCTTAAGATACTACTGACCATGTTTCACGTAGATGTGATTAATTTCTGAGGCAGAGTACATCAATGTGTAAAACATGATATTTCCTGTTACCACTAGGTGGCGCTATGACTGTGAGTCAAAATTTGCATATGGATGTCGTCAGACAGGGACCTTTATCAGGCATGAGAAATTTGGAGCATATAGGTTAATGTACGTCAAAGTTACAACAACTTCCTGTTTCTTGGCAAAAGGCGCTTTTTCGCCGCCACGCCACGGCAACATAGTTCGATAACTTTTTGATCTTTGAGTAACTTTTCATCCCAAAGGTCTTAAGATACTACTGACCAAATTTGAAGTTGATCGGGTTAAATCTCTAGGAGGAGTTCGTTAAAGTACAGCGCCTGGAAATGGTAAAAAAAACGCCATAAAATCCAATATGGCCGACTTCCGGTTGGGTTTACGGTATACCTCCAAGAGGGTTTTATTTACGTCTCGTCATGGTACATATACCTACCCAATTTCGTAAATTTAGGGGAAACGTGTCGTCGGGGCTACTCAATAGGGGGCGCTAGCGAGCCAATTTGCCACACCCGAGCACGAAACCCATATCAGATATTTATTTCACGTACGTTTTATCTTGCATGAGAAATTTGGAGCAGATTGGTTACTATACGCCAAAGTTACAACAACTTCCTGTTTTTTGGCAATGAAGCTTTTTCGCCGCCACGCCACGGCAACATGGTTCGATAACTTTTTGATCTTTTGATAAGTTTTCTTCCCAAAGGTCTTAAGATACTACTGACCATGTTTCAGGTAGATGTGATTAATTTCTGAGGCAGAGTACATCAATGTGTAAAACATGATATTTCCTGTTACCACTAGGTGGCGCTATGACTGTGAGTCAAAATTTGCATATGGATGTTGTCAGACAGGGACCTTTATCAGGCATGAGACATTTGGAGCATATAGGTTAATGTACGACAAAGTTACAACAACTTCCTGTTTCTAGGCGAAAGGCGCTTTTTCGCCGCCACGCCACGGCAACATAGTTCGATAACTTTTTGATCTTTGAGTAACTTTTCATCCCAAAGGTCTTAAGATACTACTGACCAAATTTTAAGTTGATCGGGTTAAATCTCTAGGAGGAGTTCGTTAAAGTACAGCGCCTGGATATGGTAAAAAAACGCCATAAAATCCAATATGGCCGACTTCCGGTTGGGTTTACGGTATACCTCCAAGAGGGTTTTATTTACGTCTCATCATGGTACATATACCTACCAAATTTCGTAAATTTAGGAGAAACGTGTCGTCGGGGCTACTCAATAGGGGGCGCTAGCGAGCCAATTTGCCACACCCGAGCACGAAACCCATATCAGATATTCATTTCACGCACGTCTGACACGTGTGCAAAATTTCAAAAAAAGTTCATTATCCCAAGCACCTCGTTTTCACGCTCAAAGACATAATAGAATAATAATAATAAGAATAATTAAAGCTGCAAGCAGCGATGATCGGGCCCTCGCCCACGCGCGCACGTCGGGGGAACGCGCACGTCGGGGCACGTACATGTCTTCAGGGCAAGACTCTTATAAAACATGTCAAATTTGGGGAAGATTGGACAATGTACAGCCAATTTACAACAACTTCCTGTTTCCTGTAGGGGGCGCTATGACTATCACGCATAATACCACATATATGTCTTCAGGCCTGGTCCATTATCCAGCTTGTGAAGTTTGGAGCAGATTGGACTATGTAAAGTCAAGTAACAACAGCCTCCTGTTTCTTGGCGAAAGGCGCTTTTTCGCCGCCACGCCACGGCAACATAGTTCGATAACTTTTTGATCTTTTGATAAGTTTTCATCCCAAAGGTCTTAAGATACTACTGACCAAGTTTCACGTAGATGTGATTAATTTCTGAGGCAGAGTACATCAATGTGTAAAACATGATATTTCCTCTTACCACTAGGTGGCGCTATGACTGTGAGTCAAAATTTGCATATGGATGTCGTCAGACAGGGACCTTTATCAGGCATGAGAAATGTGGAGCATATAGGTTAATGTACGTCAAAGTTACAACAACTTCCTGTTTCTTGGCGAAAGGTGCTTTTTCGCCGCCACGCCACGGCAACATAGTTCGATAACTTTTTGATCTTTGAGTAACTTTTCATCCCAAAGGTCTTAAGATACTACTGACCAAATTTGAAGTTGATCGGGTTAAATCTCTAGGAGGAGTTCGTTAAAGTACAGCGCCTGGAAATGGTAAAAAAACGCCATAAAATCCAATATGGCCGACTTCCGGTTGGGTTTACGGTATACCTCCAAGAGGGTTTTATTTACGTCTCGTCATGGTACATATACCTACCAAATTTCGTAAATTTAGGAGAAACGTGTCGTCGGGGCTACTCAATAGGGGGCGCTAGCGAGCCAATTTGCCACACCCGAGCACGAAACCCATATCAGATATTTATTTCACGTACGTTTTATCTTGCATGAGAAATTTGGAGCAGATTGGTTACTATACGCCAAAGTTACAACAACTTCCTGTTTTTTGGCGATGAAGCTTTTTCGCCGCCACGCCACGGCAACATGGTTCGATAACTTTTTGATCTTTTGATAAGTTTTCTTCCCAAAGGTCTTAAGATACTACTGACCAAGTTTCAGGTAGATGTGATTAATTTCTGAGGCAGAGTACATCAATGTGTAAAACATGATATTTCCTGTTACCACTAGGTGGCGCTATGACTGCGATCCAAAATTTGCATATGGATGGTGTCAGAGAGGGACTTTTATCAGGCATGAGAAATTTGGAGCATATAGGTTAATGTACGACAAAGTTACAACAACTTCCTGTTTCTTGGCGAAAGGCGCTTTTTCGCCGCCACGCCACGGCAACATAGTTCGATAACTTTTTGATCTTTGAGTAACTTTTCATCCCAAAGGTCTTAAGATACTACTGACCAAATTTGAAGTTGATCGGGTTAAATCTCTAGGAGGAGTTCGTTAAAGTACAGCGCCTGGATATGGAGAAAAAACGCCATAAAATCCAATATGGCCGACTTCCGGTTGGGTTTACGGTATACCTCCAAGAGGGTTTTATTTACGTCTCATCATGGTACATATACCTACCAAATTTCGTAAATTTAGGAGAAACGTGTCGTCGGGGCTACTCAATAGGGGGCGCTAGCGAGCCAATTTGCCACACCCGAGCACGAAACCCATATCAGATATTCATTTCACGCACGTCTGACACGTGTGCAAAATTTCAAAAAAAGTTCATTATCCCAAGCACCTCGTTTTCACGCTCAAAGACATAATAGAATAATAAGAATAATAATAAGAATAATAATCATTTGAAATACAATAGGTCCTCGGACCGACTTTGTCGGTGCTCGGGCCCTAATAATAATCATTTGAAATACAATAGGTCCTCGGACCGACTTTGTCGGTGCTCGGGCCCTAATTAAAGCTGCAAGCAGCGATGATCGGGCCCTCGCCCACGCGCGCACGTCGGGGGAACGCGCACGTCGGGGCACGTACATGTCTTCAGGGCAAGACTCTTATAAAACATGTCAAATTTGGGGAAGATTGGACAATGTACAGCCAATTTACAACAACTTCCTGTTTCCTGTAGGGGGCGCTATGACTATCACGCATAATACCACATATATGTCTTCAGGCCTGGTCCATTATCCAGCTTGTGAAGTTTGGAGCAGATTGGACTATGTAAAGTCAAGTAACAACAGCCTCCTGTTTCTTGGCGAAAGGCGCTTTTTCGCCGCCACGCCACGGCAACATAGTTCGATAACTTTTTGATCTTTTGATAAGTTTTCATCCCAAAGGTCTTAAGATACTACTGACCAAGTTTCACGTAGATGTGATTAATTTCTGAGGCAGAGTACATCAATGTGTAAAACATGATATTTCCTGTTACCAGTAGGTGGCGCTATGACTGTGAGTCAAAATTTGCATATGGATGTCATCAGACAGGGACCTTTATCAGGCATGAGAAATTTGGAGCATATAGGTTAATGTACGTCAAAGTTACAACAACTTCCTGTTTCTTGGCGAAAGGCGCTTTTTCGCCGCCACGCCACGGCAACATAGTTCGATAACTTTTTGATCTTTGAGTAACTTTTCATCCCAAAGGTCTTAAGATACTACTGACCAAATTTGAAGTTGATCGGGTTAAATCTCTAGGAGGAGTTCGTTAAAGTACAGCGCCTGGAAATGGTAAAAAAACGCCATAAAATCCAATATGGCCGACTTCCGGTTGGGTTTACGGTATACCTCCAAGAGGGTTTTATTTACGTCTCGTCATGGTACATATACCTACCAAATTTCGTAAATTTAGGGGAAACGTGTCGTCGGGGCTACTCAATAGGGGGCGCTAGCGAGCCAATTTGCCACACCCGAGCACGAAACCCATATCAGATATTTATTTCACGTACGTTTTATCTTGCATGAGAAATTTGGAGCAGATTGGTTACTATACGCCAAAGTTACAACAACTTCCTGTTTTTTGGCGATGAAGCTTTTTCGCCGCCACGCCACGGCAACATGGTTCGATAACTTTTTGATCTTTTGATAAGTTTTCATCCCAAAGGTCTTAAGATACTACTGACCAAGTTTCAGGTAGATGTGATTAATTTCTGAGGCAGAGTACATCAATGTGTAAAACATGATATTTCCTGTTACCACTAGGTGGCGCTATGACTGCGAGTCAAAATTTGCATATGGATGTTGTCAGACAGGGACCTTTATCAGGCATGAGAAATTTGGAGCATATAGGTTAATGTACGACAAAGTTACAACAACTTCCTGTTTCTTGGCGAAAGGCGCTTTTTCGCCGCCACGCCACGGCAACATAGTTCGATAACTTTTTGATCTTTGAGTAACTTTTCATCCCAAAGGTCTTAAGATACTACTGACCAAATTTGAAGTTGATCGGGTTAAATCTCTAGGAGGAGTTCGTTAAAGTACAGCACCTGGATATGGTAAAAAAACGCCATAAAATCCAATATGGCCGACTTCCGGTTGGGTTTACGGTATACCTCCAAGAGGGTTTTATTTACGTCTCATCATGGTACATATACCTACCAAATTTCGTAAATTTAGGAGAAACGTGTCATCGGGGCTACTCAATAGGGGGCGCTAGCGAGCCAATTTGCCACACCCGAGCACGAAACCCATATCAGATATTTATTTCACGCACGTCTGACACGTGTGCAAAATTTCAAAAAAAGTTCATTATCCCAAGCACCTCGTTTTCACGCGCAAAGACAAGGAAGAATAATAATAAGAATTAAAGCTGCAAGCAGCGATGATCGGGCCCTCGCCCACGCGCGCACGTCGGGGGAACGCGCACGTCGGGGCACGTACATGTCAAATTTGGGGAAGATTGGACAATGTACAGCCAATTTACAACAACTTCCTGTTTCCTGTAGGGGGCGCTATGACTATCACGCATAATACCACATATATGTCTTCAGGCCTGGTCCATTATCCAGCTTGTGAAGTTTGGAGCAGATTGGACTATGTAAAGTCAAGTAACAACAGCCTCCTGTTTCTTGGCGAAAGGCGCTTTTTCGCCGCCACGCCACGGCAACATAGTTCGATAACTTTTTGATCTTTTGATAAGTTTTCATCCCAAAGGTCTTAAGATACTACTGACCAAGTTTCACGTAGATGTGATTAATTTCTGAGGCAGAGTACATCAATGTGTAAAACATGATATTTCCTGTTACCACTAGGTGGCGCTATGACTGTGAGTCAAAATTTGCATATGGATGTCGTCAGACAGGGACCTTTATCAGGCATGAGAAATTTGGAGCATATAGGTTAATGTACGTCAAAGTTACAACAACTTCCTGTTTCTTGGCGAAAGGCGCTTATTCGCCGCCACGCCACGGCAACATGGTTCGATAACTTTTTGATCTTTTGATATGTTTTCTTCCCAAAGGTCTTAAGATACTACTGACCAAGTTTCAGGTAGATGTGATTAATTTCTGAGGCAGAGTACATCAATGTGTAAAACATGATATTTCCTGTTACCACTAGGTGGCGCTATGACTGCGAGCCAAAATTTGCATATGGATGGTGTCAGAGAGGGACTTTTATCAGGCATGAGAAATTTGGAGCATATAGGTTAATGTACGACAAAGTTACAACAACTTCCTGTTTCTTGGCGAAAGGCGCTTTTTCGCCGCCACGCCACGGCAACATAGTTCGATAACTTTTTGATCTTTGAGTAACTTTTCATCCCAAAGGTCTTAAGATACTACTGACCAAATTTGAAGTTGATCGGGTTAAATCTCTAGGAGGAGTTCGTTAAAGTACAGCGCCTGGATATGGTAAAAAAACGCCATAAAATCCAATATGGCCGACTTCCGGTTGGGTTTACGGTATACCTCCAAGAGGCTTTTATTTACGTCTCATCATGGTACATATACCTACCAAATTTCGTAAATTTAGGAGAAACGTGTCGTCGGGGCTACTCAATAGGGGGCGCTAGCGAGCCAATTTGCCACACCCGAGCACGAAACCCATATCAGATATTTATTTCACGCACGTTTTATCTTGCATGAGAAATTTGGAGCAGATTGGTTACTATACGCCAAAGTTACAACAACTTCCTGTTTTTTGGCGAAGAAGCTTTTTCGCCGCCACGCCACGGCAACATGGTTCGATAACTTTTTGATCTTTTGATAATTTTTCTTCCCAAAGGTCTTAAGATACTACTGACCAAGTTTCAGGTAGATGTGATTAATTTCTGAGGCAGAGTACATCAATGTGTAAAACATGATATTTCCTGTTACCACTAGGTGGCGCTATGACTGCGAGTCAAAATTTGCATATGGATGTTGTCAGACAGGGACCTTTATCAGGCATGAGAAATTTGGAGCATATAGGTTAATGTACGACAAAGTTACAACAACTTCCTGTTTCTTGGCGAAAGGCGCTTTTTTCGCCGCCACGCCACGGCAACATAGTTCGATAACTTTTTGATCTTTGAGTAACTTTTCATCCCAAAGGTCTTAAGATACTACTGACCAAATTTGAAGTTGATCGGGTTAAATCTCTAGGAGGAGTTCGTTAAAGTACAGCGCCTGGATATGGTAAAAAAACGCCATAAAATCCAATATGGCCGACTTCCGGTTGGGTTTACGGTATACCTCCAAGAGGGTTTTATTTACGTCTCGTCATGGTACATATACCTACCAAATTTCGTAAATTTAGGGGAAACGTGTCGTCGGGGCTACTCAATAGGGGGCGCTACCGAGCCAATTTGCCACACCCGAGCACGAAACCCATATCAGATATTCATTTCACGCACGTCTGACACGTGTGCAAAATTTCAAAAAAAGTTCATTATCCCAAGCACCTCGTTTTCACGCTCAAAGACATAATAGAAGAATAATAAGAATAATTAAAGCTGCAAGCAGCGATGATCGGGCCCTCGCCCACGCGCGCACGTCGGGGCACGTACATGTCTTCAGGGCAAGACTCTTATAAAACATGTCAAATTTGGGGAAGATTGGACAATGTACAGCCAATTTACAACAACTTCCTGTTTCCTGTAGGGGGCGCTATGACTATCACGCATAATACCACATATATGTCTTCAGGCCTGGTCCATTATCCAGCTTGTGAAGTTTGGAGCAGATTGGACTATGTAAAGTCAAGTAACAACAGCCTCCTGTTTCTTGGCGAAAGGCGCTTTTTCGCCGCCACGCCACGGCAACATAGTTCGATAACTTTTTGATCTTTTGATAAGTTTTCATCCCAAAGGTCTTAAGATACTACTGACCATGTTTCACGTAGATGTGATTAATTTCTGAGGCAGAGTACATCAATGTGTAAAACATGATATTTCCTGTTACCACTAGGTGGCGCTATGACTGTGAGTCAAAATTTGCATATGGATGTCGTCAGACAGGGACCTTTATCAGGCATGAGAAATTTGGAGCATATAGGTTAATGTACGTCAAAGTTACAACAACTTCCTGTTTCTTGGCGAAAGGCGCTTTTTTCGCCGCCACGCCACGGCAACATAGCTCGATAACTTTTTGATCTTTGAGTAACTTTTCATCCCAAAGGTCTTAAGATACTACTGACCAAATTTGAAGTTGATCGGGTTAAATCTCTAGGAGGAGTTCGTTAAAGTACAGCGCCTGGAAATGGTAAAAAAATGCCATAAAATCCAATATGGCCGACTTCCGGTTGGGTTTACGGTATACCTCCAAGAGGGTTTTATTTACGTCTCGTCATGGTACATATACCTACCAAATTTCGTAAATTTAGGGGAAACGTGTCGTCGGGGCTACTCAATAGGGGGCGCTAGCGAGCCAATTTGCCACACCCGAGCACGAAACCCATATCAGATATTTATTTCACGTACGTTTTATCTTGCATGAGAAATTTGGAGCAGATTGGTTACTATACGCCAAAGTTACAACAACTTCCTGTTTTTTGGCGATGAAGCTTTTTCGCCGCCACGCCACGGCAACATGGTTCGATAACTTTTTGATCTTTTGATAAGTTTTCTTCCCAAAGGTCTTAAGATACTACTGACCAAGTTTCAGGTAGATGTGATTAATTTCTGAGGCAGAGTACATCAATGTGTAAAACATGATATTTCCTGTTACCACTAGGTGGCGCTATGACTGTGAGTCAAAATTTGCATATGGATGTCGTCAGACAGGGACCTTTATCAGGCATGAGAAATTTGGAGCATATAGGTTAATGTACGACAAAGTTACAACAACTTCCTGTTTCTTGGCGAAAGGCGCTTTTTCGCCGCCACGCCACGGCAACATAGTTCGATAACTTTTTGATCTTTGAGTAACTTTTCATCCCAAAGGTCTTAAGATACTACTGACCAAATTTGAAGTTGATCGGGTTAAATCTCTAGGAGGAGTTCGTTAAAGTACAGCGCCTGGAAATGGTAAAAAAAACGCCATAAAATCCAATATGGCCGACTTCCGGTTGGGTTTACGGTATACCTCCAAGAGGGTTTTATTTACGTCTCGTCATGGTACATATACCTACCAAATTTCGTAAATTTAGGGGAAACGTGTCGTCGGGGCTACTCAATAGGGGGCGCTAGCGAGCCAATTTGCCACACCCGAGCACGAAACCCATATCAGATATTTATTTCACGCACGTTTTATCTTGCATGAGAAATTTGGAGCAGATTGGTTACTATACGCCAAAGTTACAACAACTTCCTGTTTTTTGGCGATGAAGCTTTTTCGCCGCCACGCCACGGCAACATGGTTCGATAACTTTTTGATCTTTTGATAAGTTTTCTTCCCAAAGGTCTTAAGATACTACTGACCAAGTTTCAGGTAGATGTGATTAATTTCTGAGGCAGAGTACATCAATGTGTAAAACATGATATTTCCTGTTACCACTAGGTGGCGCTATGACTGTGAGTCAAAATTTGCATATGGATGTCGTCAGACAGGGACCTTTATCAGGCATGAGAAATTTGGAGCATATAGGTTAATGTACGTCAAAGTTACAACAACTTCCTGTTTCTTGGCGTAAGGCGCTTTTTCGCCGCCACGCCACGGCAACATAGTTCGATAACTTTTTGATCTTTGAGTAACTTTTCATCCCAAAGGTCTTAAGATACTACTGACCAAATTTGAAGTTGATCGGGTTAAATCTCTAGGAGGAGTTCGTTAAAGTACAGCACCTGGAAATGGTAAAAAAACGCCATAAAATCCAATATGGCCGACTTCCGGTTGGGTTTACGGTATACCTCCAAGAGGGTTTTATTTACGTCTCGTCATGGTACATATACCTACCAAATTTCGTAAATTTAGGGGAAACGTGTCGTCGGGGCTACTCAATAGGGGGCGCTAGCGAGCCAATTTGCCACACCCAAGCACGAAACCCATATCAGATATTTATTTCACGTACGTTTTATCTTGCATGAGAAATTTGGAGCAGATTGGTTACTATACGCCAAAGTTACAACAACTTCCTGTTTTTTGGCGACGAAGCTTTTTCGCCGCCACGCCACGGCAACATGGTTCGATAACTTTTTGATCTTTTGATAATTTTTCTTCCCAAAGGTCTTAAGATACTACTGACCAAGTTTCAGGTAGATGTGATTAATTTCTGAGGCAGAGTACATCAATGTGTAAAACATGATATTTCCTGTTACCACTAGGTGGCGCTATGACTGCGAGTCAAAATTTGCATATGGATGTTGTCAGACAGGGACCTTTATCAGGCATGAGAAATTTGGAGCATATAGGTTAATGTACGACAAAGTTACAACAACTTCCTGTTTCTTGGCGAAAGGCGCTTTTTCGCCGCCACGCCACGGCAACATAGTTCGATAACTTTTTGATCTTTGAGTAACTTTTCATCCCAAAGGTCTTAAGATACTACTGACCAAATTTGAAGTTGATCGGGTTAAATCTCTAGGAGGAGTTCGTTAAAGTACAGCGCCTGGATATGGTAAAAAAACGCCATAAAATCCAATATGGCCGACTTCCGGTTGGGTTTACGGTATACCTCCAAGAGGGTTTTATTTACGTCTCGTCATGGTACATATACCTACCAAATTTCGTAAATTTAGGGGAAACGTGTCGTCGGGGCTACTCAATAGGGGGCGCTACCGAGCCAATTTGCCACACCCGAGCACGAAACCCATATCAGATATTCATTTCACGCACGTCTGACACGTGTGCAAAATTTCAAAAAAAAGTTCATTATCCCAAGCACCTCGTTTTCACGCTCAAAGACATAATAGAAGAATAATAAGAATAATTAAAGCTGCAAGCAGCGATGATCGGGCCCTCGCCCACGCGCGCACGTCGGGGCACGTACATGTCTTCAGGGCAAGACTCTTATAAAACATGTCCAATTTGGGGAAGATTGGACAATGTATAGCCAATTTACAACAACTTCCTGTTTCCTGTAGGGGGCGCTATGACTATCACGCATAATACCACATATATGTCTTCAGGCCTGGTCCATTATCCAGCTTGTGAAGTTTGGAGCAGATTGGACTATGTAAAGTCAAGTAACAACAGCCTCCTGTTTTTTGGCGATGAAGCTTTTTCGCCGCCACGCCACGGCAACATGGTTCGATAACTTTTTGATCTTTTGGTAACTTTTCATCACAAAGGTCTTAAGATACTACTGACCAAGTTTCAGGTAGATGTGATTAATTTCTGAGGCAGAGTACATCAACGTGTAAAACATGATATTTCCTGTTACCACTAGGTGGCGCTATGACTGCGAGTCAAAATTTGCATATGGATGTTGTCAGACAGGGACCTTTATCAGGCATGAGACATTTGGAGCAGATAGGACAATGTACGTCAAAGTAACAACAACTTCCTGTTTCTTGGCGAAGAAGCTTTTTCGCCGCCACGCCACGGCAACATGGTTCGATAACTTTTTGATCTTTTGATAAGTTTTCTTCCCAAAGGTCTTAAGATACTACTGACCAAGTTTCAGGTAGATGTGATTAATTTCTGAGGCAGAGTACATCAATGTGTAAAACATGATATTTCCTGTTACCACTAGGTGGCGCTATAACTGTGAGTCAAAATTTGCATATGGATGTCGTCAGACAGGGACCTTTATCAGGCATGAGAAATTTGGAGCATATAGGTTAATGTACGACAAAGTTACAACAACTTCCTGTTTCTAGGCGAAAGGCGCTTTTTCGCCGCCACGCCACGGCAACATAGTTCGATAACTTTTTGATCTTTGAGTAACTTTTCATCCCAAAGGTCTTAAGATACTACTGACCAAATTTGAAGTTGATCGGGTTAAATCTCTAGGAGGAGTTCGTTAAAGTACAGCGCCTGGAAATGGTAAAAAAACGCCATAAAATCCAATATGGCCGACTTCCGGTTGGGTTTACGGTATACCTCCAAGAGGGTTTTATTTACGTCTCGTCATGGTACATATACCTACCAAATTTCGTAAATTTAGGGGAAACGTGTCGTCGGGGCTACTCAATAGGGGGCGCTACCGAGCCAATTTGCCACACCCGAGCACGAAACCCATATCAGATATTTATTTCACGTACGTTTTATCTTGCATGAGAAATTTGGAGCAGATTGGTTACTATACGCCAAAGTTACAACAACTTCCTGTTTTTTGGCGAAAGGCGCTTTTTCGCCGCCACGCCACGGCAACATAGTTCGATAACTTTTTGATCTTTTGGTAACTTTTCATCCCAAAGGTCTTAAGATACTACTGACCATGTTTCACGTAGATGTGATTAATTTCTGAGGCAGAGTACATCAATGTGTAAAACATGATATTTCCTGTTACCACTAGGTGGCGCTATGACTGTGAGTCAAAATTTGCATATGGATGTCGTCAGACAGGGACCTTTATCAGGCATGAGAAATTTGGAGCATATAGGTTAATGTACGTCAAAGTTACAACAACTTCCTGTTTCTTGGCGAAAGGCGCTTTTTCGCCGCCACGCCACGGCAACATAGCTCGATAACTTTTTGATCTTTGAGTAACTTTTCATCCCAAAGGTCTTAAGATACTACTGACCAAATTTGAAGTTGATCGGGTTAAATCTCTAGGAGGAGTTCGTTAAAGTACAGCGCCTGGAAATGGTAAAAAAATGACATAAAATCCAATATGGCCGACTTCCGGTTGGGTTTACGGTATACCTCCAAGAGGGTTTTATTTACGTCTCGTCATGGTACATATACCTACCAAATTTCGTAAATTTAGGGGAAACGTGTCGTCGGGGCTACTCAATAGGGGGCGCTAGCGAGCCAATTTGCCACACCCGAGCACGAAACCCATATCAGATATTTATTTCACGTACGTTTTATCTTGCATGAGAAATTTGGAGCAGATTGGTTACTATACGCCAAAGTTACAACAACTTCCTGTTTTTTGGCGATGAAGCTTTTTCGCCGCCACGCCACGGCAACATGGTTCGATAACTTTTTGATCTTTTGATAAGTTTTCTTCCCAAAGGTCTTAAGATACTACTGACCAAGTTTCAGGTAGATGTGATTAATTTCTGAGGCAGAGTACATCAATGTGTAAAACATGATATTTCCTGTTACCACTAGGTGGCGCTATGACTGTGAGTCAAAATTTGCATATGGATGTCGTCAGACAGGGACCTTTATCAGGCATGAGAAATTTGGAGCATATAGGTTAATGTACGACAAAGTTACAACAACTTCCTGTTTCTTGGCGAAAGGCGCTTTTTCGCCGCCACGCCACGGCAACATAGTTCGATAACTTTTTGATCTTTGAGTAACTTTTCATCCCAAAGGTCTTAAGATACTACTGACCAAATTTGAAGTTGATCGGGTTAAATCTCTAGGAGGAGTTCGTTAAAGTACAGCGCCTGGAAATGGTAAAAAAACGCCATAAAATCCAATATGGCCGACTTCCGGTTGGGTTTACGGTATACCTCCAAGAGGGTTTTATTTACGTCTCGTCATGGTACATATACCTACCAAATTTCGTAAATTTAGGGGAAACGTGTCGTCGGGGCTACTCAATAGGGGGCGCTAGCGAGCCAATTTGCCACACCCGAGCACGAAACCCATATCAGATATTTATTTCACGCACGTTTTATCTTGCATGAGAAATTTGGAGCAGATTGGTTACTATACGCCAAAGTTACAACAACTTCCTGTTTTTTGGCGATGAAGCTTTTTCGCCGCCACGCCACGGCAACATGGTTCGATAACTTTTTGATCTTTTGATAAGTTTTCTTCCCAAAGGTCTTAAGATACTACTGACCAAGTTTCAGGTAGATGTGATTAATTTCTGAGGCAGAGTACATCAATGTGTAAAACATGATATTTCCTGTTACCACTAGGTGGCGCTATGACTGTGAGTCAAAATTTGCATATGGATGTCGTCAGACAGGGACCTTTATCAGGCATGAGAAATTTGGAGCATATAGGTTAATGTACGTCAAATTTACAACAACTTCCTGTTTCTTGGCGAAAGGCGCTTTTTCGCCGCCACGCCACGGCAACATAGTTCGATAACTTTTTGATCTTTGAGTAACTTTTCATCCCAAAGGTCTTAAGATACTACTGACCAAATTTGAAGTTGATCGGGTTAAATCTCTAGGAGGAGTTCGTTAAAGTACAGCACCTGGAAATGGTAAAAAAACGCCATAAAATCCAATATGGCCGACTTCCGGTTGGGTTTACGGTATACCTCCAAGAGGGTTTTATTTACGTCTCGTCATGGTACATATACCTACCAAATTTCGTAAATTTAGGGGAAACGTGTCGTCGGGGCTACTCAATAGGGGGCGCTAGCGAGCCAATTTGCCACACCCAAGCACGAAACCCATATCAGATATTTATTTCACGTACGTTTTATCTTGCATGAGAAATTTGGAGCAGATTGGTTACTATACGCCAAAGTTACAACAACTTCCTGTTTTTTGGCGACGAAGCTTTTTCGCCGCCACGCCACGGCAACATGGTTCGATAACTTTTTGATCTTTTGATAATTTTTCTTCCCAAAGGTCTTAAGATACTACTGACCAAGTTTCAGGTAGATGTGATTAATTTCTGAGGCAGAGTACATCAATGTGTAAAACATGATATTTCCTGTTACCACTAGGTGGCGCTATGACTGCGAGTCAAAATTTGCATATGGATGTTGTCAGACAGGGACCTTTATCAGGCATGAGAAATTTGGAGCATATAGGTTAATGTACGACAAAGTTACAACAACTTCCTGTTTCTTGGCGAAAGGCGCTTTTTCGCCGCCACGCCACGGCAACATAGTTCGATAACTTTTTGATCTTTGAGTAACTTTTCATCCCAAAGGTCTTAAGATACTACTGACCAAATTTGAAGTTGATCGGGTTAAATCTCTAGGAGGAGTTCGTTAAAGTACAGCGCCTGGATATGGTAAAAAAAACGCCATAAAATCCAATATGGCCGACTTCCGGTTGGGTTTACGGTATACCTCCAAGAGGGTTTTATTTACGTCTCGTCATGGTACATATACCTACCAAATTTCGTAAATTTAGGGGAAACGTGTCGTCGGGGCTACTCAATAGGGGGCGCTACCGAGCCAATTTGCCACACCCGAGCACGAAACCCATATCAGATATTCATTTCACGCACGTCTGACACGTGTGCAAAATTTCAAAAAAAGTTCATTATCCCAAGCACCTCGTTTTCACGCTCAAAGACATAATAGAAGAATAATAAGAATAATTAAAGCTGCAAGCAGCGATGATCGGGCCCTCGCCCACGCGCGCACGTCGGGGCACGTACATGTCTTCAGGGCAAGACTCTTATAAAACATGTCCAATTTGGGGAAGATTGGACAATGTATAGCCAATTTACAACAACTTCCTGTTTCCTGTAGGGGGCGCTATGACTATCACGCATAATACCACATATATGTCTTCAGGCCTGGTCCATTATCCAGCTTGTGAAGTTTGGAGCAGATTGGACTATGTAAAGTCAAGTAACAACAGCCTCCTGTTTTTTGGCGATGAAGCTTTTTCGCCGCCACGCCACGGCAACATGGTTCGATAACTTTTTGATCTTTTGGTAACTTTTCATCACAAAGGTCTTAAGATACTACTGACCAAGTTTCAGGTAGATGTGATTAATTTCTGAGGCAGAGTACATCAACGTGTAAAACATGATATTTCCTGTTACCACTAGGTGGCGCTATGACTGCGAGTCAAAATTTGCATATGGATGTTGTCAGACAGGGACCTTTATCAGGCATGAGACATTTGGAGCATATAGGTTAATGTACGTCAAAGTTACAACAACTTCCTGTTTCTTGGCGAAGAAGCTTTTTCGCCGCCACGCCACGGCAACATGGTTCGATAACTTTTTGATCTTTTGATAAGTTTTCTTCCCAAAGGTCTTAAGATACTACTGACCAAGTTTCAGGTAGATGTGATTAATTTCTGAGGCAGAGTACATCAATGTGTAAAACATGATATTTCCTGTTACCACTAGGTGGCGCTATAACTGTGAGTCAAAATTTGCATATGGATGTCGTCAGACAGGGACCTTTATCAGGCATGAGAAATTTGGAGCATATAGGTTAATGTACGACAAAGTTACAACAACTTCCTGTTTCTAGGCGAAAGGCGCTTTTTCGCCGCCACGCCACGGCAACATAGTTCGATAACTTTTTGATCTTTGAGTAACTTTTCATCCCAAAGGTCTTAAGATACTACTGACCAAATTTGAAGTTGATCGGGTTAAATCTCTAGGAGGAGTTCGTTAAAGTACAGCGCCTGGAAATGGTAAAAAAACGCCATAAAATCCAATATGGCCGACTTCCGGTTGGGTTTACGGTATACCTCCAAGAGGGTTTTATTTACGTCTCGTCATGGTACATATACCTACCAAATTTCGTAAATTTAGGGGAAACGTGTCGTCGGGGCTACTCAATAGGGGGCGCTACCGAGCCAATTTGCCACACCCAAGCACGAAACCCATATCAGATATTTATTTCACGTACGTTTTATCTTGCATGAGAAATTTGGAGCAGATTGGTTACTATACGCCAAAGTTACAACAACTTCCTGTTTTTTGGCGAAGAAGCTTTTTCGCCGCCACGCCACGGCAACATGGTTTGATAACTTTTTGATCTTTTGGTAACTTTTCATCACAAAAGTCTTAAGATACTACTGACCAAGTTTCAGGTAGATGTGATTAATTTCTGAGGCAGAGTACATCAATGTGTAAAACATGATATTTCCTGTTACCACTAGGTGGCGCTATGACTGCGAGTCAAAATTTGCATATGGATGTTGTCAGACAGGGACCTTTATCAGGCATGAGAAATTTGGAGCATATAGGTTAATGTACGACAAAGTTACAACAACTTCCTGTTTCTTGGCGAAAGGCGCTTTTTCGCCGCCACGCCACGGCAACATAGTTCGATAACTTTTTGATCTTTGAGTAACTTTTCATCCCAAAGGTCTTAAGATACTACTGACCAAATTTGAAGTTGATCGGGTTAAATCTCTAGGAGGAGTTCGTTAAAGTACAGCGCCTGGATATGGTAAAAAAACGCCATAAAATCCAATATGGCCGACTTCCGGTTGGGTTTACGGTATACCTCCAAGAGGGTTTTATTTACGTCTCGTCATGGTACATATACCTACCAAATTTCGTAAATTTAGGGGAAACGTGTCGTCGGGGCTACTCAATAGGGGGCGCTACCGAGCCAATTTGCCACACCCGAGCACGAAACCCATATCAGATATTCATTTCACGCACGTCTGACACGTGTGCAAAATTTCAAAAAAAGTTCATTATCCCAAGCACCTCGTTTTCACGCTCAAAGACATAATAGAAGAATAATAAGAATAATTAAAGCTGCAAGCAGCGATGATCGGGCCCTCGCCCACGCGCGCACGTCGGGGCACGTACATGTCTTCAGGGCAAGACTCTTATAAAACATGTCCAATTTGGGGAAGATTGGACAATGTATAGCCAATTTACAACAACTTCCTGTTTCCTGTAGGGGGCGCTATGACTATCACGCATAATACCACATATATGTCTTCAGGCCTGGTCCATTATCCAGCTTGTGAAGTTTGGAGCAGATTGGACTATGTAAAGTCAAGTAACAACAGCCTCCTGTTTTTTGGCGATGAAGCTTTTTCGCCGCCACGCCACGGCAACATGGTTCGATAACTTTTTGATCTTTTGGTAACTTTTCATCACAAAGGTCTTAAGATACTACTGACCAAGTTTCAGGTAGATGTGATTAATTTCTGAGGCAGAGTACATCAACGTGTAAAACATGATATTTCCTGTTACCACTAGGTGGCGCTATGACTGCGAGTCAAAATTTGCATATGGATGTTGTCAGACAGGGACCTTTATCAGGCATGAGACATTTGGAGCATATAGGTTAATGTACGTCAAAGTTACAACAACTTCCTGTTTCTTGGCGAAGAAGCTTTTTCGCCGCCACGCCACGGCAACATGGTTCGATAACTTTTTGATCTTTTGATAAGTTTTCTTCCCAAAGGTCTTAAGATACTACTGACCAAGTTTCAGGTAGATGTGATTAATTTCTGAGGCAGAGTACATCAATGTGTAAAACATGATATTTCCTGTTACCACTAGGTGGCGCTATAACTGTGAGTCAAAATTTGCATATGGATGTCGTCAGACAGGGACCTTTATCAGGCATGAGAAATTTGGAGCATATAGGTTAATGTACGACAAAGTTACAACAACTTCCTGTTTCTAGGCGAAAGGCGCTTTTTCGCCGCCACGCCACGGCAACATAGTTCGATAACTTTTTGATCTTTGAGTAACTTTTCATCCCAAAGGTCTTAAGATACTACTGACCAAATTTGAAGTTGATCGGGTTAAATCTCTAGGAGGAGTTCGTTAAAGTACAGCGCCTGGAAATGGTAAAAAAACGCCATAAAATCCAATATGGCCGACTTCCGGTTGGGTTTACGGTATACCTCCAAGAGGGTTTTATTTACGTCTCGTCATGGTACATATACCTACCAAATTTCGTAAATTTAGGGGAAACGTGTCGTCGGGGCTACTCAATAGGGGGCGCTACCGAGCCAATTTGCCACACCCAAGCACGAAACCCATATCAGATATTTATTTCACGTACGTTTTATCTTGCATGAGAAATTTGGAGCAGATTGGTTACTATACGCCAAAGTTACAACAACTTCCTGTTTTTTGGCGAAAGGCGCTTTTTCGCCGCCACGCCACGGCAACATAGTTCGATAACTTTTTGATCTTTTGATAAGTTTTCATCCCAAAGGTCTTAAGATACTACTGACCATGTTTCACGTAGATGTGATTAATTTCTGAGGCAGAGTACATCAATGTGTAAAACATGATATTTCCTGTTACCACTAGGTGGCGCTATGACTGTGAGTCAAAATTTGCATATGGATGTCGTCAGACAGGGACCTTTATCAGGCATGAGAAATTTGGAGCATATAGGTTAATGTACGTCAAAGTTACAACAACTTCCTGTTTCTTGGCGAAAGGCGCTTTTTCGCCGCCACGCCACGGCAACATAGCTCGATAACTTTTTGATCTTTGAGTAACTTTTCATCCCAAAGGTCTTAAGATACTACTGACCAAATTTGAAGTTGATCGGGTTAAATCTCTAGGAGGAGTTCGTTAAAGTACAGCGCCTGGAAATGGTAAAAAAATGCCATAAAATCCAATATGGCCGACTTCCGGTTGGGTTTACGGTATACCTCCAAGAGGGTTTTATTTACGTCTCGTCATGGTACATATACCTACCAAATTTCGTAAATTTAGGGGAAACGTGTCGTCGGGGCTACTCAATAGGGGGCGCTAGCGAGCCAATTTGCCACACCCGAGCACGAAACCCATATCAGATATTTATTTCACGTACGTTTTATCTTGCATGAGAAATTTGGAGCAGATTGGTTACTATACGCCAAAGTTACAACAACTTCCTGTTTTTTGGCGATGAAGCTTTTTCGCCGCCACGCCACGGCAACATGGTTCGATAACTTTTTGATCTTTTGATAAGTTTTCTTCCCAAAGGTCTTAAGATACTACTGACCAAGTTTCAGGTAGATGTGATTAATTTCTGAGGCAGAGTACATCAATGTGTAAAACATGATATTTCCTGTTACCACTAGGTGGCGCTATGACTGTGAGTCAAAATTTGCATATGGATGTCGTCAGACAGGGACCTTTATCAGGCATGAGAAATTTGGAGCATATAGGTTAATGTACGACAAAGTTACAACAACTTCCTGTTTCTTGGCGAAAGGCGCTTTTTCGCCGCCACGCCACGGCAACATAGTTCGATAACTTTTTGATCTTTGAGTAACTTTTCATCCCAAAGGTCTTAAGATACTACTGACCAAATTTGAAGTTGATCGGGTTAAATCTCTAGGAGGAGTTCGTTAAAGTACAGCGCCTGGAAATGGTAAAAAAACGCCATAAAATCCAATATGGCCGACTTCCGGTTGGGTTTACGGTATACCTCCAAGAGGGTTTTATTTACGTCTCGTCATGGTACATATACCTACCAAATTTCGTAAATTTAGGGGAAACGTGTCGTCGGGGCTACTCAATAGGGGGCGCTAGCGAGCCAATTTGCCACACCCGAGCACGAAACCCATATCAGATATTTATTTCACGCACGTTTTATCTTGCATGAGAAATTTGGAGCAGATTGGTTACTATACGCCAAAGTTACAACAACTTCCTGTTTTTTGGCGATGAAGCTTTTTCGCCGCCACGCCACGGCAACATGGTTCGATAACTTTTTGATCTTTTGATAAGTTTTCTTCCCAAAGGTCTTAAGATACTACTGACCAAGTTTCAGGTAGATGTGATTAATTTCTGAGGCAGAGTACATCAATGTGTAAAACATGATATTTCCTGTTACCACTAGGTGGCGCTATGACTGTGAGTCAAAATTTGCATATGGATGTCGTCAGACAGGGACCTTTATCAGGCATGAGAAATTTGGAGCATATAGGTTAATGTACGTCAAAGTTACAATAACTTCCTGTTTCTTGGCGAAAGGCGCTTTTTCGCCGCCACGCCACGGCAACATAGTTCGATAACTTTTTGATCTTTGAGTAACTTTTCATCCCAAAGGTCTTAAGATACTACTGACCAAATTTGAAGTTGATCGGGTTAAATCTCTAGGAGGAGTTCGTTAAAGTACAGCACCTGGAAATGGTAAAAAAACGCCATAAAATCCAATATGGCCGACTTCCGGTTGGGTTTACGGTATACCTCCAAGAGGGTTTTATTTACGTCTCGTCATGGTACATATACCTACCAAATTTCGTAAATTTAGGGGAAACGTGTCGTCGGGGCTACTCAATAGGGGGCGCTAGCGAGCCAATTTGCCACACCCAAGCACGAAACCCATATCAGATATTTATTTCACGTACGTTTTATCTTGCATGAGAAATTTGGAGCAGATTGGTTACTATACGCCAAAGTTACAACAACTTCCTGTTTTTTGGCGACGAAGCTTTTTCGCCGCCACGCCACGGCAACATGGTTCGATAACTTTTTGATCTTTTGATAATTTTTCTTCCCAAAGGTCTTAAGATACTACTGACCAAGTTTCAGGTAGATGTGATTAATTTCTGAGGCAGAGTACATCAATGTGTAAAACATGATATTTCCTGTTACCACTAGGTGGCGCTATGACTGCGAGTCAAAATTTGCATATGGATGTTGTCAGACAGGGACCTTTATCAGGCATGAGAAATTTGGAGCATATAGGTTAATGTACGACAAAGTTACAACAACTTCCTGTTTCTTGGCGAAAGGCGCTTTTTCGCCGCCACGCCACGGCAACATAGTTCGATAACTTTTTGATCTTTGAGTAACTTTTCATCCCAAAGGTCTTAAGATACTACTGACCAAATTTGAAGTTGATCGGGTTAAATCTCTAGGAGGAGTTCGTTAAAGTACAGCGCCTGGATATGGTAAAAAAACGCCATAAAATCCAATATGGCCGACTTCCGGTTGGGTTTACGGTATACCTCCAAGAGGGTTTTATTTACGTCTCGTCATGGTACATATACCTACCAAATTTCGTAAATTTAGGGGAAACGTGTCGTCGGGGCTACTCAATAGGGGGCGCTACCGAGCCAATTTGCCACACCCGAGCACGAAACCCATATCAGATATTCATTTCACGCACGTCTGACACGTGTGCAAAATTTCAAAAAAAGTTCATTATCCCAAGCACCTCGTTTTCACGCTCAAAGACATAATAGAAGAATAATAAGAATAATTAAAGCTGCAAGCAGCGATGATCGGGCCCTCGCCCACGCGCGCACGTCGGGGCACGTACATGTCTTCAGGGCAAGACTCTTATAAAACATGTCCAATTTGGGGAAGATTGGACAATGTATAGCCAATTTACAACAACTTCCTGTTTCCTGTAGGGGGCGCTATGACTATCACGCATAATACCACATATATGTCTTCAGGCCTGGTCCATTATCCAGCTTGTGAAGTTTGGAGCAGATTGGACTATGTAAAGTCAAGTAACAACAGCCTCCTGTTTTTTGGCGATGAAGCTTTTTCGCCGCCACGCCACGGCAACATGGTTCGATAACTTTTTGATCTTTTGGTAACTTTTCATCACAAAGGTCTTAAGATACTACTGACCAAGTTTCAGGTAGATGTGATTAATTTCTGAGGCAGAGTACATCAACGTGTAAAACATGATATTTCCTGTTACCACTAGGTGGCGCTATGACTGCGAGTCAAAATTTGCATATGGATGTTGTCAGACAGGGACCTTTATCAGGCATGAGACATTTGGAGCATATAGGTTAATGTACGTCAAAGTTACAACAACTTCCTGTTTCTTGGCGAAGAAGCTTTTTCGCCGCCACGCCACGGCAACATGGTTCGATAACTTTTTGATCTTTTGATAAGTTTTCTTCCCAAAGGTCTTAAGATACTACTGACCAAGTTTCAGGTAGATGTGATTAATTTCTGAGGCAGAGTACATCAATGTGTAAAACATGATATTTCCTGTTACCACTAGGTGGCGCTATAACTGTGAGTCAAAATTTGCATATGGATGTCGTCAGACAGGGACCTTTATCAGGCATGAGAAATTTGGAGCATATAGGTTAATGTACGACAAAGTTACAACAACTTCCTGTTTCTAGGCGAAAGGCGCTTTTTCGCCGCCACGCCACGGCAACATAGTTCGATAACTTTTTGATCTTTGAGTAACTTTTCATCCCAAAGGTCTTAAGATACTACTGACCAAATTTGAAGTTGATCGGGTTAAATCTCTAGGAGGAGTTCGTTAAAGTACAGCGCCTGGAAATGGTAAAAAAACGCCATAAAATCCAATATGGCCGACTTCCGGTTGGGTTTACGGTATACCTCCAAGAGGGTTTTATTTACGTCTCGTCATGGTACATATACCTACCAAATTTCGTAAATTTAGGGGAAACGTGTCGTCGGGGCTACTCAATAGGGGGCGCTACCGAGCCAATTTGCCACACCCAAGCACGAAACCCATATCAGATATTTATTTCACGTACGTTTTATCTTGCATGAGAAATTTGGAGCAGATTGGTTACTATACGCCAAAGTTACAACAACTTCCTGTTTTTTGGCGAAGAAGCTTTTTCGCCGCCACGCCACGGCAACATGGTTTGATAACTTTTTGATCTTTTGGTAACTTTTCATCACAAAAGTCTTAAGATACTACTGACCAAGTTTCAGGTAGATGTGATTAATTTCTGAGGCAGAGTACATCAATGTGTAAAACATGATATTTCCTGTTACCACTAGGTGGCGCTATGACTGCGAGTCAAAATTTGCATATGGATGTTGTCAGACAGGGACCTTTATCAGGCATGAGAAATTTGGAGCATATAGGTTAATGTACGACAAAGTTACAACAACTTCCTGTTTCTTGGCGAAAGGCGCTTTTTCGCCGCCACGCCACGGCAACATAGTTCGATAACTTTTTGATCTTTGAGTAACTTTTCATCCCAAAGGTCTTAAGATACTACTGACCAAATTTGAAGTTGATCGGGTTAAATCTCTAGGAGGAGTTCGTTAAAGTACAGCGCCTGGATATGGTAAAAAAACGCCATAAAATCCAATATGGCCGACTTCCGGTTGGGTTTACGGTATACCTCCAAGAGGGTTTTATTTACGTCTCGTCATGGTACATATACCTACCAAATTTCGTAAATTTAGGGGAAACGTGTCGTCGGGGCTACTCAATAGGGGGCGCTACCGAGCCAATTTGCCACACCCGAGCACGAAACCCATATCAGATATTCATTTCACGCACGTCTGACACGTGTGCAAAATTTCAAAAAAAGTTCATTATCCCAAGCACCTCGTTTTCACGCTCAAAGACATAATAGAAGAATAATAAGAATAATAATCATTTGAATTACAATAGGTCCTCGGACCGACTTTGTCGGTGCTCGGGCCCTAATAATCATTTGAATTACAATAGGTCCTCGGACCGACTTTGTCGGTGCTCGGGCCCTAATTAAAGCTGCAAGCAGCGATGATCGGGCCCTCGCCCACGCGCGCACGTCGGGGGAACGCGCACGTCGGGGCACGTACATGTCTTCAGGGCAAGACTCTTATAAAACATGTCAAATTTGGGGAAGATTGGACAATGTACAGCCAATTTACAACAACTTCCTGTTTCCTGTAGGGGGCGATATGACTATCACGCATAATACCACATATATGTCTTCAGGCCTGGTCCATTATCCGGGCTTGTGAAGTTTGGAGCAGATTGGACTATGTAAAGTCAAGTAACAACGGCCTCCTGTTTCTTGGCGAAAGGCGCTTTTTCGCCGCCACGCCACGGCAACATAGTTCGATAACTTTTTGATCTTTTGATAAGTTTTCATCCCAAAGGTCTTAAGATACTACTGACCAAGTTTCACGTAGATGTGATTAATTTCTGAGGCAGAGTACATCAATGTGTAAAACATGATATTTCCTGTTACCACTAGGTGGCGCTATGACTGTGAGTCAAAATTTGCATATGGATGTCGTCAGACAGGGACCTTTATCAGGCATGAGAAATTTGGAGCATATAGGTTAATGTACGTCAAAGTTACAACAACTTCCTGTTTCTTGGCGAAAGGCGCTTTTTCGCCGCCACGCCACGGCAACATAGTTCGATAACTTTTTGATCTTTGAGTAACTTTTCATCCCAAAGGTCTTAAGATACTACTGACCAAATTTGAAGTTGATCGGGTTAAATCTCTAGGAGGAGTTCGTTAAAGTACAGCGCCTGGAAATGGTAAAAAAACGCCATAAAATCCAATATGGCCGACTTCCGGTTGGGTTTACGGTATACCTCCAAGAGGGTTTTATTTACGTCTCGTCATGGTACATATACCTACCAAATTTCGTAAATTTAGGGGAAACGTGTCGTCGGGGCTACTCAATAGGGGGCGCTAGCGAGCCAATTTGCCACACCCGAGCACGAAACCCATATCAGATATTTATTTCACGTACGTTTTATCTTGCATGAGAAATTTGGAGCAGATTGGTTACTATACGCCAAAGTTACAACAACTTCCTGTTTTTTGGCGATGAAGCTTTTCGCCGCCACGCCACGGCAACATGGTTCGATAACTTTTTGATCTTTTGATAAGTTTTCTTCCCAAAGGTCTTAAGATACTACTGACCAAGTTTCAGGTAGATGTGATTAATTTCTGAGGCAGAGTACATCAATGTGTAAAACATGATATTTCCTGTTACCACTAGGTGGCGCTATGACTGTGAGTCAAAATTTGCATATGGATGTCGTCAGACAGGGACCTTTATCAGGCATGAGACATTTGGAGCATATAGGTTAATGTACGACAAAGTTACAACAACTTCCTGTTTCTTGGCGAAAGGCGCTTTTTTCGCCGCCACGCCACGGCAACATAGTTCGATAACTTTTTGATCTTTGAGTAACTTTTCATCCCAAAGGTCTTAAGATACTACTGACCAAATTTGAAGTTGATCGGGTTAAATCTCTAGGAGGAGTTCGTTAAAGTACAGCGCCTGGATATGGTAAAAAAACGCCATAAAATCCAATATGGCCGACTTCCGGTTGGGTTTACGGTATACCTCCAAGAGGGTTTTATTTACGTCTCGTCATGGTACATATACCTACCAAATTTCGTAAATTTAGGGGAAACGTGTCGTCGGGGCTACTCAATAGGGGGCGCTAGCGAGCCAATTTGCCACACCCGAGCACGAAACCCATATCAGATATTTATTTCACGCACGTCTGACACGTGTGCAAAATTTCAAAAAAAGTTCATTATCCCAAGCACCTCATTTTTACGCGCAAAGACATAATAGAATAATAATAATAAGAATAATAATAATCATTTGAAATACAATAGGTCCTCGGACCGACTTTGTCGGTGCTCGGGCCCTAATAATCATTTGAATTACAATAGGTCCTCGGACCGACTTTGTCGGTGCTCGGGCCCTAATAATAATCATTTGAAATACAATAGGTCCTCGGACCGACTTTGTCGGTGCTCGGGCCCTAATAATAATAATAAGAATAATAATCATTTGAATTACAATAGGTCCTCGGACCGACTTTGTCGGTGCTCGGGCCCTAATAATCATTTGAAATACAATAGGTCCTCGGACCGACTTTGTCGGTGCTCGGGCCCTAACAAGTATCTTTTCTTTAGTGTTTCCGTTGTTTTCCATACCTCAGAATGAGCCGTTTATATCTACATAGGGTGCCGGTCCCCTCTCCACGGAGTCCACCATGTCGCACCACCATGTTTCTACAGTAGCCCAGAACAGACAAACCAAACTCTGTTAACATTTCCTGATTGGGCCGAGGTCGTTACTCAGTCCGGTCGCCGCTGCCGCCTAATTTCTTGGCGAGAGCCACTGTCCTAGAGTTTTGAGTCAGTATGGAGCCTGGAGTGTGGCACCAGAATAATTATAGACTTTTACAGTGTTTCATTATAATCAATTAATACACTGACCAATTTAAATGATGCATTATAAAAGTCAAAGTACTTTTTTTCCCACCAATTTATAATTATATTTCCTTATTCTGTCTTTCAATGATGAATTGATGAAACAGCTTTTAAATATAACATATTTCTAATAAATTGATTGCGTCTGCTTGTCAAATTCCATCTCACAATGAATGTGTTTGCTGCTTTAATATTTACAGTTTCCATTTTGTGATGACTTTAATTTAAAGGGACTATTTGTAACTTTCAGAAATGCTTCTTAAAAGCGACACCTGTGGCCGTGAAATCAACGAAAGTCAGCGTCGGGCTCGCGCTTGCTCGCTCTCAATATACCTGAACGAGCATCACTCAAAACAGTGAGGCGACACACGTCAGCTAAAACCACAATATCACTCTATATTTCAGCTGCTTGGCAGTAATGTTAGCTGACCAGACGAAGGTCTCTCCATGAACATGATTTAGATCTGATCCTAGTGTTGGCTTTTCCTGCCTAAGTGCAGGCTGAGGCAGCAGAGCTCTCCAGCGTGTCTCCCTGCTCTCTCCGCCCGCAGCCGGAGAGAGCAGAGGAGACACCGGCACCCGGTCGGTAACGAGAAGTCAACGTAAATCTATGTTGGTCTGGAGGAGCTGCAGCAGTTATTTCTGCACAAACGTCCCCTGTACATTCACTAGATATTCTCAGAGCTAAACTAACTCTTCTGCAGTGTGTAGTGAACGCGTGTTCACGTCTAGAGGTGGAGCGAGCTGAGCTGTCTGAGTGAAGGCGAGTAGGCAGAGGAGGAGGGTGCAGCGGCTACACGCGAACGCGCATATGCGAGCGCGCCTGTGTGACGACCCGCTACATTTATGCACGTACAAAGTTACAAATAGTCCCTTTAAAGTCCATCCTTTCTGGCTAGCTGCTGTGTGTTGGCTGGCAAATCAAAACTGCTGCTAACAAAACAAAATATTTTAGTTTCTTCAGAATATTGATGAGCACCAGAATGATGTTATGTTTACTGTAAAACAAAGGTTACTGTCTGTGCGTCACAGTTTGAGAGAAAGTCCCATTTCTATTGTTGTGTTTCGAAGGAATGCAGCTCATGGAGGCAGTCATCAAGTTTGTTTTTTTCGATTGTTGCATGAGTGACATAAGTAAGTAAGTGGTGAATCATACCACAGACTTCCATTTCAGTAGGCTATATCCTGTACCTCTGGGTCATTATATCAAAGACCATAAGGAACACTTCATGAACATCAGTTTGCAGAGTTGCCATTTTTTTCTGAGCAGATTAAATACTTTTGGTTCATGTTGTTTTTGTTTTTTTTACATTCAATGCCAGTGTTTTTAAATGGTTTATGTTTACAGCAATTGTCATGGCAACTACAGTACAGAAATTTATGAATACCAACATAAGTTAGTTGTCTGCGGGATGCACGTTGTCCATATTTTGCAGCAGCTCATTCAAATAAACAGCAGGCTCCCAAACAGCCTCTACAGCAACTCCGCCATGTTTGTTTTAGAAAGTCAGCATGCAGAAAGTTATAGATTTGAAAAACAGTTTAAAGCTCATATGTGAAGGATTTGAAAATATCTTACGTTGATGGTATTATCCCAAAAAAGCCAAAACGGATCCAACCAGGCAACCCAGTCTCACTCCCAACTCGTCAAATACTGCCGATTGGGCAGTGCCCCTCGGCATCGGAAACTGACGTACGGAGGCACCCTTTAGCAACAGTATGTGACGAACCGGGCTTTAAACGAAATCCAGTGTAAAGCCACCTGTGGCGTTATTCGACGGTCCAAGCAAGTGACAAAATATTAATAGCGAGAGTCCCTTCAGGGCGGGGTGGTTGATGGGTCAAACAAACACAAGATTGTCAACCAGAAGGCCGGTGTTCGTGTCCCGTGTGAAACTAAAAGTAACATTGACTTATTTTGTCACATCAGTCGGTATCACCAGTCACTTGAGTTGTTTGTCACGTGAGTCGTTAGTATCGTACGTCAGCCCCGTGAGTCAACCATGACCGTTTCCTAAACCTAATCAAGTGGTGTGTTGCCTAAACCTAACTTCCTGTGAAAATGGAAGTTTATTTTGAAAGGACACTATGCATGTAACGGGCGTATATTGACACGTAGTCCCTGGTCCGTCCAAAAGTAACGCAAGAGGGGTATCCCGTGCGTCGGTCTCCGATGCTGAGGGGCACTTACCAAACAGCGGTATTTGATGAGTTGGGAGTGAGAATGTGTTGCACCAGGTGACAATAAATAAACGATTAAAAAACTACTGCACCAACTTTCACCGGTATGTTCTCATGTTTCAACAAAGGAAAACGTATGTCATCAGAATAATTTAAAGTTTAACATAATCACATAAAACATATATATATATAGGGGCTTTAAATGTCCAATAAAGTTTAGCCCTCCTTAACTCTAATATGCAGTCTCAATGCAGTCAACAATTAAATTACCATTAGCATGACTCATATAACTCACGATAGTTACTCCTGCATTACATCATGATGATCACAAGGCAGGCTTGTAACAACAAGTACAGATGAGAAGGGATTAGATCATGAGCACACATAATGTTGTCATCATTTTCTCTTTTGATGTGTTGCGATTACTTTTCCTCTCCCACTGACTCACCAGAAATCCTCTGTCAGAAACTCATGTGCAATCACAAACACACTCAGTAAAATTAGAATTTACTGGTACAGTCGATGTAATGTAAATAAAAGTCGGCAGCATGTGGCTTTGATTATTTTTGGCTTTCGCTCCTGGGTTTTCTCGACTGTCTATCAGTATTTCATCACATTCTTCCCCTTCAGTGCATTTAGAAAAACCAAAGCATTTTCATAACTTTTATTTGGTTAAAGCTATGAGGAACTTAAATTTTGTGTTGATTTTGATGGTCGCTGTGGAGAAATGCGATAGTGTCTCAGAGAACCACAGTCCCTTTAAAAAAATGTTTTTTCTCCCGTGTTTCCCTTCCCAGGTGTCTACTGGGTGAAAGTGTTCATCCTAACTTGGCTATAGATGTGCGACACAACTATAAGAAAATTAGGAAATGGTAGGAAATTAGGCTCCTCTTTTACCGCCGGTTTAGAAACTCCTGAATTCTGTCTAAAATCACTGTCCACCTCGAAGCTGGCTTCAAACCTGTGTTGGCAGCTCAAGCTGAGAAATCATGACAAGTGAATCTGTGCTCCTCGGTTGGAAGTGGAAAGGGCAAATTCTCTGTAAAAATTCACAATCTCCTATTTTCTTTCCATGTCACCGAGGACACTAGTTGTCAAAAACTCCTATTTAAAAACTTGATCCTTTCTCCGTCAAATCTAGCTAAGTCTAAAAACTACTCATCGTAATTTTTAAGGGTGATCCATCCTGATGAATAGTCAGACAGGCTCAGAGAATGTGTGTAAGAGAAAAATGCCCCGATTTCACTTTGTCCTCAGTTTTTATATTTCCAGCTTGGACGTTCGAGCGCAGCTTTGCAGCAAGGGTGTGGGGCTCCATATTGCCCTCACCCCCCCTCTCCTCTTAACACCATATTTCATTACAACATCATTTCATTTCTTAATTCCTCCTCGGGACCTGTTGATGCCTTTAGTCACTTCTCCTTCTAGCAAGCAGACATCCTCTGGGTGTCTTAGCTTCCCCTGAGTCACGTTGTTGACAGCGGTGCTACTGACACAATTTGTGTGGGAGTGAAGCATTTTTTGCAAAGCACACACACACACACACACAAATCTATTGATCACAACCTACTTGATTTTCATCACAACCTACTTGATTTTCATGTATATATCCTTACTTAATCAAAAACAAATCTTAACACTTTCTTGCTAACCTTAATCATTGTTAAATTGATTAGTGGTAACATACTCGGTGTCACAAGGGTCCATATTTGTGGTTTACTGACGTTGGAACGGCCTCCCTCTAGCGGCTTGCCGAGGGTAAGGCCAAGGCCGAACCTGCCCTCGGGCACGTCCTCTGTTGTTCTCCCATCTGTCTCTACGCCGCCCGTTATCCTCCCCTCTGCCCTGAGGATGTCCGCTCCAGCAGGACCGAGCAGTAGGAGGGAGTGCATGTATGGGTCGAGGGACCTCATAATTACTTGACAAGTTGCAATTTAGCAGCCTGGGCTGCCTACTAATTCCCAGAAATATCCCCATTTGAACTGCTGTGAGCTAACAGTAGCAACTACATGGAAACAATACAGTCGCTCGCAAATTACACAGAGTTAGGGAACAAGCAGGAACAAGGATTTTGCTGGCAGAACTACTCTCAATAACTATCACATACATAAACAGTAAATCTTACTTAAAGTGAGACTATGTAAGTTTTGATACACTGTGGCCACAAGTACTAATTACAAGATAATGGCAATTTGCCTTTATTTCATAAGATCTTCTGGAATCAGCTGCTTTGAAGACATCGTCATCAATATGCTGAAATGTGTGACAGGAAGTAGAAAAACAATCAAATAACATACACAGTTAGAAAGCATCTACCTAAAGTTTGTTAACATTAGCCACAATAAGCTACTAGTCATACCAGACCAGGTAAGGCTGTAGGGGGGAAAATCCTGAGTGAAATGAAATAAGCAATGCTGTGTTTTATGTAAGGGATAATGCCCGTATTGCTGTATACGCCGTATTGCGTAATCGTTGAACCATCACAGGGCCTCCTTGCAGAACCATTCATCAACAAAATCATATCTGAATGTTACAGTGGAGAAGAGCATACTTTCTATCCAGTCAGGAGGGTCGCTGTGTCATAACAGGAGATTGTTTGCTCAAATCATTTAAGCATCCTCCTCAGACTTTAAAGGTGTTGAGATCATGGTTGAGATGACAGCAACAGATAATGGTTAGATTGTGTGAACCGACAAGAGTTTTTTCAGCAATACAGGGGCAGGGATTGGCTCTGTATTGCTGAAATCTGATTGGCCACCTCAGGTATCACCCCACTGTGAATGTGTGTGAATGTGGATGTGCTTTGTTTTCTTCTGTATTTAGCCTACTTTTGGAGGGTATGGAAGCTTTATATTACATTTGTATGTTAGTAATAACAGTAGATATGAGTAGTGGAGACATAAATGGTGAATCTATTTTATTCTAATGTGTGTGCACACATGTAGGTTCATGTTGCCCCTGCATAAGTCAGTGTCCCACTTGGGCCGCCCCAGTCAAACAACTCTGGACATTCCTGAGAAGTGTGGACTGTGTTGGGATAAACAATGATTACGACATATTGGAAACATTTGCAGCTGCTACTTGAGCCCTACCACATGAAGGTAAACCACGAACAACACTGCCCATCTTAGCGCTATTGTAAGCAAGCAACTGCAACCTATGATACAGTGACCAGATGTCCCGGTTTGCTAGGTCCAAAGGAGGCTAAATTTTGGCAAGGGAAAACTGGCATGGACATTTTACCCACAAGTCTCCCCTTTACAGACATGCCCAATTTGAATCCCATGCAGTTTGAGGCAAGTCATAGTCAAGTCAGCACACTGACACACTGACAGCTGTTGTTGCCTGTTGGGCTGCAGTTTGCCATGTTATGATTTGAGCATATTTTTTATGCTAAATGCAGTACCTGTGAGGGTTTATGCACAATATTTTTTTTTTTATTGTTAAGTGACTTCCAATAGTAAATATATATATACATGTGCATAAAGCAAGCATATTTGTCCACTCCCATGTTGATAAGAGTATTAAATACTTGAAAAATCGCCCTTAAGGTACATTTTGAACAGATAAAAAAATGTGCAATTAATATGTGATTAATCATGATTAACTATGAGCCATCTTGCACTTATTGGCAATTAAATATTTTAATCGATTGACAGCCATAATAAAGACATTTCCCTCACAATTAAGAGGTATTTTCTTTTTAATTTAAAAGGGAAACAGGTAATATTGTATACTTTTTAGTAATAAAAGAAAATTTTGTTTTCTCTTAAGATAACGGCATTACAATTTTTTTTAAACTATGTTCTTTTAGGGCTTCCATACAATGCCATGATTGAATATATGTTTGTTTGTTGGATATATGTTACAGAGAGGAGTGTGCCGCAGCAAACTGTTGGCTGCCTAAACCAGCTTGTATTTCACGTCATTGAGTGGATCCTACCCTGGGGTCCGTGAATGAACTGTAGTGTTTTCTCCTCTCCCGTACAAAGCATTGAGTTGTGATTCTGTTGCCAGAAGTGGGGTTTGAAAAAAAGATGATTTCTCTACATTCACCTCAGCAAATTCGTAGAAATCGCCCACCTCCCTTGCAGATTTTGTGGCTGATATGTTTGGATCATTAACTGGTGATTAACACATTCCTTCCTGAAACCCTCCTCATTAATTGCTCAACCTCCATAGCACCTTAAACTGGCTGACTAAGCCCACTAACCTTTGATAAATTCACGTACACTTGAATCCACTAAAGGCATATGGTCTGTGGTTTGTGGAGCAGACTTTTTGACTTGTCAGAGAAGGAAAAGCACCTGTTACTAATAACGTCAACGATGGCTCTGTTGTAATCAAGTGTCCCAGTAAGTCATGGCAGTGTGACAGTGAGCCAGTATATGCATAATACCAGGACCCTGAGACAGAAGCAGCTACATGGAATTTAGCCATCATTCATTTTATTATTTACACCTGACTGCACAGCCGTGAAAGGACATCTTAGTACTGTATGGATGCAGTACAAGATGTGGCTGATTTAGACTAGTGCATTGTCCGTTCAAAACAGGCCTGTTCAGAACGGGCCGATTGCTTGGCCTCGGGTACTGCAGCTTGCAGGTTTCTCGAGAACCGCTCATCCAAACAACTTCACACTCGACTTTGTGCTTCCTTGGGTCCTGAGCAATACACCTGCCAAGTGTGAAATCGATCGGATTGTTGAGAAAATGATTGATAAATATGTATTCGGTCTCTGCGGTCTGTCTTTTTTTTTATCTGTTCTTGAATATACAGTGGGCAACCTTCGGGTCTGAGAAGTGAAGCCAATGCAAAAGTGCCTTAAACTTGCATTCTTTCTAATAGCCAGCAGGGGGCGACTCCTCTGGTTGCAAAAAGATGTCTGATTGTATAGAAGTCTATGAGAAAATTACCCTACTTCTCACTTGATTTATTACCTCAGTAAACATTTTAACATGAGGTTATGGTCTCAATCGCTAGTTTCAAGTCTTCTTCAATACAGCATTTAGTAAATTATGGTCTCATTTAGAGTCTAATAGATCATAAAACAGGGTATGTGTTAGGGCGTGGCTACCTTGCGATTGACAGGTCGATACCACGGCGTTGCCAAGTTGATCGCGTTTTTGTCTTACAACTTTAACCCTTTCACAGTGTATTTTCAATTCATGAAAATTAATTATAACATTTTGGTCGCCTAAAAATGTCCTGTTCAGTGTTCGGTTGTATTTAGCTCCATCCTCTTGTTTCACTTCTGGTTGCAAAACACCGACATGGCGACGGCCAAAAACCAAGATGGCAACAGCGAAAATGGTGAACTCGAGGCAGTCCACAAACCAATGGGTGACATCACGGTGACTACATCCACTTCTTATACACAGTCTATGCGAGCGGCTGAGAGAAGGGCAGCATGCTGTTCGACGATGTAACAGTTAACAGGGGTCCCCTGTCAACAGTGATTGATTTAAAAAAGGGGGGAGTCCAAGGCACTCTTCTGGCAAAAAATATAAAAAGCCTTTATTCAATTGGCTATTTCATGATGAAATGCTAAAAACAATGTTGGTACATGTAAGAGTGGGTAACAACCCACACGTAGCGGCACAAACAGCCTTCTTTGGGGTTGATTCTTTGATTAATTTCACCTGTTGTGTCGTGCTACAAAAATCTTACTAAATTAATTAAAAAGACATGACACTTTTGATCAGACAGAGGTGCTACTGACACAATTTGAAAGCTTTATGGAAAAGTTCATACTCCAAATAAAGGATTAGTTTGTTGTGTGGGAGTGATAGATTACCTACAGCCATTCAGAATAATCAAGGATCGGGAAATGATCCAGGAAAATATTAAGATAACGTCTGTGTGGTAATGACACCTTACCTGTTGTTGTAGTTTTTTTCCACTCCAGTTTTCTCACACATTCCTAAAGAGTCACATATTCACTCTGCATTTTGCAAAGTAAAATGTGTGCCTTTAAATGCTCAAATATACATGGACAGATTTACGAGAGACTGCAATTATTATAGCAACTATATAGAAAAACAGTGATAAGGGAAATGAAGATAGTCCCCCAGAAGAAGGCAGAAAAGATCAAGCTATCAGTACAATGTGCATATCTTTGGACTTCTACTCTTTATAACTGTGACATATTTTCCCAACAAATCATACAGAAAACATCTGAATTTTATCACAATATTCCACATGAGATGGATCTGTAAGAGATGATTTATATTTCTTTTTATGTTCATCAATTTTCCACCCATTCTGTATTGATTGATTCTAATGAAAAACAAATAATTTGCTTGGCGATAAAGCAGTTTTTGAGTCCATTGCCTTTATTGAACTCTATTGTATCCTCAGAATTAGTCAATATGATGCAACATTGTGTAAAATGGAGATACAGCCAAAAAAACACTCCTTAGTCCGCCACTGACAAGTCTGTACACTCCATCCCACCTTCATCACTGTTTCAGTGATTTAATCACTACTCTATGAGACACCATACTTCATCACTACTCTTACCTGGAGAGCTTTGGCGATTAGATGGATGATACTAGGATAATGTCTCCCTCTACTGGACAGCTGAAACTCACATTGAAAGATGAGTCACTGAGTTGCTTACAGTATGAAAATTTAAAAATATGAGATACCTACAAACATTAAGCCATCTTGTTCCAAGTATGTTGGTCTGTAGGCCAATCCATGCAATGGTAAATCTTGGTATTACAAGTCACTGCTCCGCTGTGAAGAAATCTGAACCTTAAAGCTCTGTTAAACACTATTAAAGCTTCACTAATGAATAGTTTAATATACACAATGAATCCAGTGACTGTGTGTGTGACAGGGGTCACTCATAGTAACAAACCCACAAAGAATTATCCCCTGACTCTGCAGCATTTTAGCATCTTTCAGCTCATTGTTTTGGTTTCTCGGCCTTGGATAAGTGGAGTGATAGGAAATCAAGAAGAAAATCACTAGGAAATTCCCCTACTGGGATTTTTTTCTTTTAAAGAGTTCATATTTGATATCAGCATATTTTATAACAAACAAGGGACCTTTTTCACAGCAGGCATTTTGACATGTCATAGTAGGAAAAGTGGTAACATTAACGAAGGCTCAGTTCCATTAAGTGTTCCGGGAGGAAGATTTTGGTTGCATTGCAGCCTTGATGCACCAGGGTCACCCAGAAAATAGGGCCTATTTAATAACATGTTGTTGCTGGCTTTTTTGGGTAATATTTTGCAATAATAGTACTAAAATGGTATTAGTAAAAATGTAAAAATAGTAAAAGTTATACATTTTACATTTTTTTCTTCCCTCATTTGGGGTGTGCCTGGATGATTGGCGTCCATCGGGTCTGTGGGAAGCTATTCCAGTGAGCCAGAATGCACAATACCAGGACCACCCTTAAGTGGAATGCAGACATCCTTGTTTTTAGTAGACATATCTGTGCTTTTCCTATGACAAATCAAAAATGCTGTAATAGGTCATAGCCACTTATGGACTGCCCAGTCAGCGTCCAGGATCTTTCCTGCGGGTGATTGCTTCCCAGTGCAGACTATAACGTTCCTCCCGAGACATATTTGTCTATTGAGAAGTATATGTGCATGATTCAGAATGTCAGAAGTCACAACTTTTGTGACTGTGTCTAAATGCCTGGTAAATTATACTTAGCTATGTTCAGTGTTTATCCTCTTCTAATGGTAGGTCCTTTTCACAGCAGCCATTTTGACATGTTATAGCAGGGTTAACACAGGTGTAATTGACAACATTAATTATGGTCCCGCTCTATTTAGTGTGTCACAGCCATTCCAGTGAGCCAGCATGCACAATAACAGGGCCCTGGCTAACCTAAATGGAACAGGGCCATAATTATTAATAATTATCTGTTCATATGTTGGTGATTGTAGTATCTATAAACTCGTAGGTGTGGGTTAGTTATACTCATGTTGCCATTAAAGGAGCAGTGCAACAATTACACTGTTGAGTTGCCTGTAGTTTACCTGTTATTGTATGAAGATGTGCATTCTATCGTATATGTAGGATAATTCTATCTCTGGTTTACTACACTTATATAAATATAAATGCTAAATATGAGTGTCAGGGATTAGTGTCAGCACTATACTGTAAATCAACAATGATTTGTACCTGGTGTACATACCATAACAGTGTCCAGCTGACTAGAATAAATACCTCTGGTGTTTAGGAAGGTGTTGAGGAAGCACTTCTGATTTAAAAGAAGAGCGTGAATAAAAAGATGATGAGCCGATTAGCTGCGGGAAGGAAGTCCTGTAAAATGATGGGTATCTTCATGTAAAACACACACAACGCCACACACAATGCCTTGCTTGTGTTTCATCCTCCTAAAATGGTCCTTCCGCGCGAGGGGAAGCACGTCTGCAGATCTAAATCTCATCCTCAGCAACTCATCCTCCTACATAGCATATCCAAAACATAACACACATTTTGAGATAGCAACCAATCAGAAGCATTGCAGGAATCTCCTTGAAGATTGATACCAGATATACGGTATGTTTCACATGGACAATAACTTCTTTCAAAGTGGGGTTAACAACTGCAATCACAGCACGATGCTGCACCTGGCATCGCACACGCATCAGCAAGTGCAGCCAAAATATACAGTACAGTACAGCTCTGTACTGGGGGAGGACTTGAGGGTGCCTTTGGGAAATGTTAACAGAAAGCAAACCACAGTCTAAGGGGAAAAAATGTCTGAGTTCACTCAAAGTACTTGCCCTCACCAATACTACAATTACAATATAATAATAATAACAACAATAATAATAATAATAATAATAATAATAATAATAATAATAACAATAATAATAATAATAATAATAATTTATTTTGTAGCAACTTTCATACACAAAATGCATCACAAAAGACAAATAGCAGCCAATCTAAAACAATTGTTAAAATATTAATATACATTTAAAAGAGGGGGAGGGAGGGAGGAATTGACACGTGCACGACACACACGACACAATTCCATCGTGAGCCCAACAATGTTATAGAAGTGCAATGCTAAATCTGTGGAGTTTTCCTTTAAGGCCCTTATTATGTCATTTGATACCCTTTCATTGTGTATATTCCCAAACAAAGATACATATTATTATAAAATAAGATTTTTTTCTGGATTACCAAATAAGTAGAGCCACACCACCAAAATAAAATGCATATTGTAGTTGCAATAAAGGTTAAAACCTCAGCAAAGGTGCAGCTTATCATAAGTATTTGCTTTCAGAATATCAAGCAACATGTCCAGACTAAGATGGGGCAAGAAATGAGATTGAGCTCAAGGGCATGTATGATATACTAAAGCATAAGCATGTGAGGAGGACCTGTTTACACAGTCACATTGTAGCGACATAAACCTGTTTACACAGTCACGGGGGGAGGTCATCGCTGTCATCGCTGTATAGACAGCGATGACCTCATTGATATTTGATATTGCCCTACATTTTGACAGACTAATAAACTCAGTTGTTGAGTCTTGCTTTTTCCAACTCGGACTTAAATCATAAAAATATTGACTTTTCATATCAACATCTGACTTGGAGAATGTTGATAAAAGGTCAGTTCACCCAATTCAATAAAAAGTACAGTACAGTACACAGTCATACATACAAGACATACAGTCTCATACAGTCTTACGTACTGGTACAGATGGCCTGAATGCCACACTTCCTGCATTTAAAACAACAAAAAACAGCACAGATGAATGCTTAAAGCTCAGCATGTGGAGCTGAATAACTTGTCTGACAATCAGTTTCTCATCAAGGATCATGGTTTCAGAACCATGATAACTATACTGTGTTAAGTAAGCCGGGGATCTATGAAATATATTATATATATATATATATATGTACATATATATATATATATATATGTATATATATACATATATTTTTTATTGTTTGGGGGGCTTTATTCTGTGTTTTAGAGCAATTATGCTGTGATCTCATTTGTTACTGTATTATTTGTTTTAAATCCTGATTAATTATTTGCATTACTCTTCTTTATTTCTTGGTATTTCTGTTTTTGTAAAGCACTTTGTAACTTGTTTTTGAAATGTGTTACATAAATAATCTTAAACTAATATATTAACGATGATAAAGTCAGAACATTCCCAAGCCATGAATGCTTTAACCGGAATCTTTCAGGTAGTCTTTTTTTTCTCTGACTAAGAAGTAAATCTTAATAGCCGGATGTGCGCATGTGGGAAGGTGAGAACAAGAGGGCTGTGTATTGTGTAACAGCATTAGAAAACTGGCATCAGCAATTTCAGACTCGTCTGTAGAAGTCTCATAAATGAACAGAGCAGCTCAGTAACATCCAGAAATTATCTCACTACAGAAACATGCAATATATTTACCAAATATTTTGAATTAATATCTTGGAGAGAGTTTGTCAAAAATATTGATGGTGTTACACAATATTACATTTCTAAATCAAATCTAAACCTCAATAAAAGTCTAGATTTTAAAGTTAAAAACTTAAAAGTTCCAACCTTAAGTATTCTTTAGGCCTAAGTCATAGTCTGGTCTAACCTTTGCTCCACTTATTCACAGTTCTAAAAACAATATGTTTTTGTTACATCACATTGGGAGTAAAGCCAACTTCCTGATAAATGATGACTGGGTTGCACTTCCAGATGTTAATACAGAGCCATACAAATTTTAAAAGACAAATTAATGAAACTGACCTGGACAAAAAATGATGGTACCCCTAGAAAAGATGTAAAATAATGTGACCATAGGAACATGTTAAACTAAGGTGTGTCCTGTAAATAGCATCACAGGTATCTTCAAACTTGTAATCAGTCAGTCTGCCTATTTAAAGGGTGAAAAGAAGTCACTGTGCTGTTGGTATCATGGTGTGTACCACACTGAACATGGACCACAGAAAGCTAAGGAGAGAGTTGTCTCAGGAGATCAGAAAGAACATTATAGACCTTCATGTTAAAGGTAAAGGCTATAGGACCATCTCCAAGCAGCTTGATGTTCCTGTGACTACAGCTGCACATATTATTCAGAAGTTTAAGGTCCACGGGACTGTAGCCAACCTCCCTGGACGTGGCCGCAAGAGGAAAATTGATGACATATTGAAGAGACGGATAATACGAATGGTAACCAAAGAGCCCAGAACAACTTCCAAAGAGATTAGAGGTGAACTCCAAGGTCAAGGTACATCAGTGTCAGATCGCACCATCCATTGCTGTTTGAGCCAAAGTGGACTTAATGGAAGACAACCGAGGACGACGACAAATCATAAAAAAGCGAGGCTGGAATTTTCCAAAATGCATATTGACAAGCCACAAAGCTTCTGGGAGAATGTCCTTTGGACAGATGAGACAAAACTGGAGCTTTTTGGCAAGTCACATCAGCTCTATGTTCACAGACGCAAAAATGAAGCATCCAAAGAAAAGAACACTGTACCTAATGTGAAACATGGAGGAGGCTCGGTTATGTTATGGGGCTGCTTTGCTGCATCTGGCACAGGGTGTCTTGAATCTGTGCAGGGTGCAATGAAATCTCAAGACTATCAAGGCATTCTGGAGCGAAATGTGCTGCCCAGTGTCAGAAAGCTTGGTCTCAGTTGCAGGTCATGGGTCCTCAAACAGGATAATGACCCAAAACACAGCTAAAAACACCCAAGAATGGCTAAGAACAAAACATTGGACTGTTCTGAAGTGGCCTTCTATGAGCCCTGATCTAAATCCTATTGAACATCTGTGGAAGGAGCTGAAACATGCAGTCTGGAGAAGGCACCCTTCAAACCTGAGACAGCTGGAGCAGTTTGCTCACGAGGAGTGGGCCAAAATACCTGTCGACAGGTGCAGAAGTCTCATTGAGAGTTACAGAAATCACTTGTTTGCAGTGATTGCCTCGAAAGGTTGTGCAACAAAATATTAAGTTAAGGGTACCATCATTTTTGTCCAGGCCAGTTTCATTAGTTTGTTTTTTTAAATGATTCTGTTGAACCACAATTCAAAAACAATATCTGATTTTCATTAGTTCATTTTCAGTAAATTTGTATTTATTATTACTTTTGTCAGTTTCAAGTTATTTCAGTGACCATTGTGGGTTTTTCTTTCTTTAACGGAAGGGTACCAACAATTTTGCCTACGTGTGTATCTGTTTGTTTTCAAATGATCGTTAATTAATTATTTTAGAGACATTTTCAAGTAAATCATCAAACGTGCTGCTGTGGATTAAGAACTGCATTTATTTTGTTGTTGTTGTTGTTGTTGTTGTTGTTGTTGTTGTTGTTGTTGTTGTTTTTGTTGGGGGTTGAAATCCACAGATCCAAGCTTTCTAAAGATAGTAAATAAATCACTGCAGGACAATAATCAAAAATTCCGCTGTCAAACATCTGAACCGCTTCACACATTTTTAACTCAGGTTGTGAACTGAATAGTTTAGGGTGAAAATATAACTTCAACAATCCATTATATTTTAATTTTAACTTGATCATTTTACTTCGACTTATTTGCAAGAGGGGAAATATTCAGATCAGGCCTTTTCTTTTATTTCCTTTTCTTTTCTTGTGTAAATTAATAGCCTTGTATAGGTTTTTTTTTTATTATCATTCCATGTACTCGATGAAAAGCTGTAATATTCACAAGAACAGTCCGATAGACACCCATAAGTGCTCTTTAAGCACTGGGATTTTCCATCCCGGATTTTCCTTCATTTTTTCTTATATCAACAACTCAGACAATGTGTCTGGAGACAAGAAAAAATTAAACTAATGCGTCAGTGCAGAGTTGTTGCTTTTCTTGATTGTTCAGCTGTTTTTTTTAGTTGTTTGGTACGCAGCTGGAAGACTACATTTACAGTAGCCTGCTTGAGTACATCTCTGAATTGTACTTTACTTATGATTAATTTTCATACTACTATATTCTTTACAATTCTACTCCACTACATTTCAGAGGAAAATTGTAGTTTTGCAGCACAGTTATTTAACCAATCCACTTTGCAGATTAAAGAAGTAAAAACCTAAAACGAGCATATAGAATATGACGCATTGTTATACAGTAATTAAAGCACCAAGCAGTAGCCTATATTTAAAATGGGTAGCTCGACCATAGAGTCCTGTGATTGACTCGAGAGCGGTCCTTTAGGTGATGGATGGACTTTTATGGCATGTGAGCGGAAATGGGTTACAACAATAGAGGAACAACAATCCCAGGACAGCAGGTGAGTCAGCAGGAAGGTCAGAGCTGGGGAATGAGTCACAGCCTGCAAGTGAAGTAGCCTATATTCCGAGACTTGAATGTCAGATATGTCATCCACTGAAAAAAAAACAAAAAAAACACAAGAAGCACAGCTGAATGGTGCCATTTTTCACCAGACCTGGATGGTGTGGGTAGTGAAGAAATCAGGTGAGGTTCATTCCGCCTGGAGCAAAATGTTTTAAAGGCAACACCTGTGATTATAAAGAGAATGGAGCCTCTTCTCCTCACTTTGATAGTCCATCCGTTTATCTACATTTCACACACATTACTGAGCCCTAATGGATCACTTTATGAACATATTACATTTCTGTAAAGTTAGACTATAGAAAAAAATTATACATAGAATACATATATCCCCTAATAGCAGTCATTTTTTTGACCCCTCACTTTGTCCTCTGTGTCTCAAATGTCAAATTGAAATAGGTACCATAACCCATTGCCTTTGGTCGTGTCATACATTACAGAAGTACTGGTCTGAAATGAATCCAATGTCTTTGATTTTAGGAATCCCAAGTACAAATATAAACTACTGCAGCCAACAAAAGGTTATACAACAGTCTTACATTTGCTGCTAGAAAAAATATATTCCTACATGTGGATTAATGATAAGAAACCCTCTGTTCAAGGCTGGCGAAAAGTCATATTTGAGATGGTCCCTTTGGAATTTGTGCCAAAGTAGATTAGTTCCACAATATTTGGCATCCCTATCTTAATTATATTGGACCTGAACTCTCTTCCATTATCTCACAAGGAGTCTCTTGAACATGAACTCATATATCCTGTGACTTCCGTGCACTAAGGACTATTTCCTATGACCTCCTACACTGTAAACAATTGCTGTTAATTTACAGCAGGATTTCAACAGTATAAACCTGTTATTGCTAAAAACAGTGCTTTACTGTTAATACAAAAGAAAACCTGTTAAATTACGCTGAACTGAACTATAATGCATTCTTAAAAAACAGCACTTTACTGCTGATCAACTGTCTAAAGTATCATCAGTAACAGTTTCATGCAGTATTTTTTTTAATTCTGGGACCTGATCTGCACAGGTGAGGCTTGTACATTGTATATGATTGTAGAATCAGTGAATTAGCTTTATTGTTCTTCACTCACATGTTGTTCTGGTTTACATTCTGTGCTTGTAGCCAGCTATAGACACACATTTTGGGAAAAGTGTCAACAAGTCTATTATAGCCTTTTTCCTAACAAGTGCCTTTAATTGTATTTAGTGTGACTATTCCTATGTCTGTAACCTGCTAAGTCTATTCATCTAGGCAAACAATAATGTTTATTAAAATGTATGTAAAAAATACAACCTAAATAGTGCATTAAAACAAATTAGTAAGATAATGTAAAATAAAGGTGAAAAACAGCTATATAATGTATCTTTAGCTAATCCATCTCAGCTCTCACTCCACACTGATGCAATAATTATGACATAATTCACTTCCGGGCAATATTCAAAAATTGTTTTGTGACAGGGAGGGAGGTTATAATTTAAGAGGAAAATTGAATTTTAAAAAGCATTGTGTTCGTACAACAAAGAAGAGTATGTGTATTTCAGCCTGTGGGCTGGATTTGTGGAATGGGTTGGGTGATGGGTTGAAGGGGAGCACAAATATAAATCAATTTAAAAAGCTATACAAAAAATATATTTTTGGGAGGTATATGGTTGAGGAAGAGTTGTGATAAGGGTTGCATTATATACTTTTTAACTCCGGATGGATTTTTGGGTTGTAAATAAACTTGGGACGCTGATCATTATATTTAATTTGGGATGTAAATAAATTTTAAAAAATAGATCGTTTTTATATTATATTATATTATATTATATTATCATTCTGTGCATAGAATGATAATATAATATAATATAATATAATATAAAAACTCACTTTCTCACTTCTCCTCTATTAACTCATAGAGAAACTGAGAAAGGGGTAGGGAAATATAAGTTGCGGTTTAATGTGCGTCAGGCGCATTTGATCTACAGGTTTGTAAATGAACATAGCACTATTTTTAGGTGGGAGGAGTGGCTCACTGATACTATTTAGACAGGCCCATCGTTTTGCATCTCAAGGCATATCGGTCTCTCAGTAGGATAAGTGGGATGATGATTCAAACAGGCTCTCAGATGATCCCACTTTGGGCATTGTTGGGTATGCTACAGGCGCACCTTTGCCCAAATCCATTTCTATTAATGACAGTGATGGTTTATAATCACTTTAATCATACCTCTGTTTACCTGATTTCAGTTACGCTGTTTTGTGGTTTCCCCGCTGCTCATGGTAAGTAGCCTACAGCTTTATTTAATAGACTTCATGAGTTTATTCATTCATCCTCCAAGAACCTGTTTGTTTTATCTGATGTGTGTTAGTTCAGGATTTCCACATCCTACAAGGGGTTGCAGTGTTGAAGTAGTGTGAGCGAATGTGAGTGTGATTAGGTAGAGGAGAAAAGGAAATATTAGGGGGCCTCGTGGGAACATTATGAGTGAGGTTTGGGAAGTGAATTGAATCTGCAGTCTGTGATGATGTAGTCTTGTGGTTTGAGATAGCAGCTAGTGAAAGCAGATAGCCTTATCAGTGAAATTTCGTTTTATGTGTGCGATGATTGCACATTTAAAAACCGGTTTAGCCTATACCATGCAAAGTATGTGACCTAATTTATTATCTTCATAAAGTATCATAAATCCTCAGCTGCAGCAGCTGAAACTAAAGCTGCATCAGACTGTGAAGTGTGACTGGTTAGGTTAGTTTGTCACATATCTCACTAGTAAGCTCATCAGCTGGATGACACCAAACAGCTCCTCTTCACTCTATCAGCCCTAATGTTACCTGCAGCAGAGGGAGGAGGACAGGAGGACAGAGGACAGGAGAACAGAGGACAGAGGACAGGAGGACAGGGGACAGGAGGACAGGAGGAAAGAGGACAGGAGAACAGGAGGACAGAGGACAGGAGGACAGGAGGACAGGAGGATAGAGGACAGGAGAACAGGAGGACAGGAGGATAGAGGACAGGAGAACAGGAGGACAGGAGGATAGAGGACAGGAGGAAAGGAGGAAGGACTGATACTGACTGATGTCTGTGTTTTTCGGTCTTTATAAACTTCACTTAGTATTTTCATGTCAGGAATATGATTTATTTTATTAACATGTTAGATTTGTTTCCAGTGAGATATTAATGAGTTTATAAGGTGGCTTTGCTGTTGTAAACTTTACTGTTGCTGCTCTAGAAACAACATTTAGCCCAGTTATATTTTAAATACAGTATATGTATATGTATATGTATAGCTAATATGCACACTTCAATATTTGTATATTTATCGCAAGTCATAGTGCATTAGACAGGTAATCTGAACAAAAAAAAAATCCCGTGCCTCTGTGTCCTCCGGTGCTCCTAAGGGCATCTGCAAGATTTCACAGACTTGAGGGAAACAACCAATCAGAGCCGAGCTGGAGTCTTACTTCTCTGAGCAGCTGTCAATCACCGGAGAACTCCGTTCAAATGGTCAAACTAGGCAGCACTGATCAAAGATCTCTGAAATGACCTGATTGGCCAAAGTCTCTCTAGATTTTGTAAAGCCTGATAACAGAACCATGAGGAGGAGCAGAAGTCTAGTTACCTCTCAGCACACTTGAATTACGATATGCTGAAAGGTTAGTAATGCTTTGTTTTGCCCAATGATACCAAAAACATTCTGCCAGCTGCCACTTTAATGCCAGGAAGCATGTCATGTTTTCTCTTTTTTTCCTTGTTTGATGAAATTGGAAACCTATTGCAATGACAGCATGTAGTGTTGAGGATAAGTGAAAGGGTGCAGCATGATATTAGGGGGTGGATGTCGAGGCTGTGGATTGACGTGTGCCTCTGATTTGACCCCGGAGATCTGGGCACGAGTCAGGTTCTGAGTTGGAAACTGCTGACACTGCTGTAATATCCTGTGTATGCATGTGCTTTTAGATGCCTATATTCTTAGATGGAAAGAGTATTAAAGTACAAGTAAAGAGTCAAAATATAGGCCTACTCTGAGTGAACCTATGCTTTATGTTTTAAAATAAAAAAGGGTCTGTTAACATGCAGAACTGTTGAAAAGTGTCAGCTGAGGAGCAGCTTCTTCTCTGCTGCAGCTCCTGGTTTCTTTTGTTCCTTTCTCACATCATGACTTTTTTCCCATGATTTTTGTTCTTACTCTGTAATGGATGTGACTTGAAATCAGGTACATGTCATAAAAAAGTACTTATGTAAAAGTAAAATGACAGATTTAAAAAAAAAAAAAAAAAATACTAAGTAGCCTATAAACAAAAAGACTTGCTGGTAAATGTTTATACTTAATATGTTTACTAGAGAGGTTATCTGGGTGTCACTACATGTTTTGCCTGTAAGCCTTATTATATTTCCAATGACTCATCAACTTGTGATTTTTGTGTTTGTGAACAGGTGCCATCATTGGAGCAGCCGCAGCCTCTAAAAGTGACTGCTACCGGTAAGTGTTCCCATGTGTGGGTGTGTGTGCGTGTGTGTTAGAGAAGATTGTCTGGTGCCTGGGCTGAAAATGGATTTCATCTTTAAGGGTTTTGGGCAGGCTTTGAAACCAGCCGATTAGATTGTTGTCAGGCTGTTAAATAGGCGTTATCAGTCGGTATAAGCCCCATAAATGTGGGTCAATAGGGGCCTACTACACCCACTAGTAGGTTTTATCATCTATTCACATGGAAGATCACCGAAAGAAGATATAAAAGAGCACAACAGCGACCTCTACCGACCGTAGTAAATATGACAGGAGCAGAAGCGGAAGTCATATGTATAATTGTGTTTTTTTTGCCTAAACCTAAAGAAGCCTTTTTGTTTGTGGTCAAAACTTGACGTTTCAGTTTTACATGTTAGAACATGTTGCTTTTAAGTTTCACTTCTACCCCGCCTTTGCCCAATGTCAGCTGGGATCGGCTCTAGCCACCCTCCCCACCCCCCGCAACGTCAAATGAGATAAACGGTTACAGATAACGGATGGAAATCTTTCGTTTACTGTTTTTGTTATTATCATTACACTTGTTTTCTTCGTTGCGATGAGAACTCTATTTTTGTTTAGGCTATTGATTATTATTCCCCAGCGACAACGTTGAGACTCCCTCTCGTGCAGCAAGCTGCAACACGAAATTTTTATTCTACAAAATCTTTCCTCCCTTTGCCGAGCCTGGTAGTTACTCACCTTAAATAAAGTTGGCAGCAGCCTAATTTCATATTCAGGTTTAACTTGTTGATCCCTTCATCTTTATTTAACAGCTCGAAAGAATTGTGAACTGAGCTTGTCTTGTTACACATTAGGTCTGTCAGTAGTACCTGCTGCTCTGCTCCATGTTGCCGTTTCTGAAATTGAGGTTCATATTTTTCTACTTTTCGCTGATTTACCAACGAGCCATGTTAAGACTGCATGCTGACCACTCATCGATCAAACACATTTCAAATGTTTCCTTTTGCATTTGCGTTTCCTTTTTTTGTTTAGCTAATATTTTCTCAGACGTGGATAAACAGGCAATAAGTAACTCCAGAAGAAAACTATTGCTCGCCTTTCTTCTGAAAGAACGTGGTGAGGAGTTGTGTCCCAGAATTAAAACAGACAGATCCGCACAACAAATAGCTCCTGTTAGAAGGATTTGTATTGCTTCGAGCACCAAGCTCTTCTTCAGATTGATGCCATGCTTTCTCAAACGCTGATACTTCAATAAAATGTTGTATAATACACAGTAATGGTTCCCAATGATCCATACTAAGGTATCTAGTGACCCTATGAGCTTTTCTCTCGTGTATCATTAGACTAAAATATCCATCCATCCATCCATCTTCAACCGCTTATCCGGGATCGGGTCGCGGGGGCAACAGCTCCAGCAGGGGACCCCAAACTTCCCTTTCCCGGGCCACATTAACCAGCTCTGACTGGGGGATCCCGAGGCGTTCCCAGGCCAGAGTAGAGATATAATCTCTCCACCTAGTCCTGGGTCTTCCCTTTGGTCTCCTCCCAGCTGGTCGTGCCTGGAACACCTCCAAAGGGAGGCGCCCAGTGGGCATCTGTGCAAGATGCCCGAACCACCTCAACTGGCTCCTTTCGACGCAAAGGAGCAAGGACTCTATTCCGAGTCCCTCACGGATGACTGAGCTTCTTACCCTATCTCTAAGGGAGACGCCAGCCACCCTCCTGAGGAAACACATTTCGGCCGCTTGCACCCGCGACCTCGTTCTTTCGGTCATGACCCAACCCTCATGACCATAGGTGAGAGTAGGAACGAAGATTGAACGGTAGATCGAGAGCTTTGCCTTCCGGCTCAGCTCTCTTTTCGTCACAACGGTGCGGTAAAGCGAATGCAATACCGCCCCTGCTGCTCCGATTCTCCGACCAATCTCACGTTCCATCGTCCCCTCACTCGCGAACAAGACCCTGACGTACTTGAACTCCTTCACTTGGGGTAAGGACTCATTCCCTACCCGGAGTAGGCAATCCATCGGTTTCCTGCTTCGGTTTCCTGACTAAAATATCCATTTGGGCAAAATAAATATCACACTGTAGTGGGCAGTAGTGTTATTTTATTTATTGAGCACATTCATGGTCCCAAGATGAAGTAATGAATGAATAAAAGTTAAATGATTAATGAAACCATGGCATTTCTGTAAGGCAATCCTCTTTTGAGCATCTCTACTCGTAAGCCTCTAAGAAGAGCAACTTGTTACCGTAACAATAGCAACTTCTTACAGCACGAGTAACCCAACGGGAAAAAACTGAGATTTTCGCCATTGAAAAGCCCAGCAGCCGTTAAGTCCTGTTGAAAGCCAAAACCTTCCCTGCTGGAACCTTAAAATGTGATCTATTTTTCCCTGTGTAATATGTTCACGTGCACAGCGAGGGTGGACATGTATGTATGGGTACCTGTGTAACTGTTAGTTAAGAGTGTTTTCACAAGAGATCTGAATATAACATACGTCTATCCTTTGCACCTTAACTGCAATCTGTATATGCCTATTTAAATACACCACATATATCCTCATTTGTATATACTGTCTTAACCAGCACTTTGCACTCTGGTTAGATGCAAAACCGCATTTCGTTGTACATGTACTTGTACTATGTGCAATGACAATAAAGTTGAATATATTCCAGTCTATTCTAAGAGTCCATTAGAGGGCAGTATAACAAAGGATACAGGGTAAAATGTGCATTGACATGAAAGGAGGCTAAGTTTATATGTGAAATAACTGTATTTTCGACAGATTTACTGTGATGCATATGTAATACTAATGATTGTCTTGCAGAAAAACCTGTATGGATAGAGAGTATAACATCAGCGAGGCCACGTGCTGTGAGAATCAACTTCATCCGGGGGAAGGGCTGTCATGTTGTGGAGGGCAGGCTTTCAACCCTGAAAAAGCCACTTGTTGTAAAGTAGGAGATGGACACAACACAACAGGTAATGAATGACAACACATTTGTGTCAAACCAGCAAGAAATTTGAATGTAGGATTTGTGATTTTACCCCCCAAAAAACATCAGGAGCTGTTGTATGCAGTGAGGAAAGATGGCACAGCAAAGACTAAAAGTGTCTGGATTACAGCTTGTTTCAAAGTCCGTGTTCTCCCTCAGACAGCATCAAGAAGTTTATGCAATAGGGAAGACGCGTGATAAATTGCGGCGACTGTAAATATGAATCAGCACAAACTCTATCGGTAATGAGTGGGTTGAATGAAGAATTAGATGAATCATTAACGTCTCAATATTGCCTAACAAAGACAGTCTGTGTTTGCAAATTAATTTCCGCTGCTTTTGTGGTTTTATGATTTTGCCATTGAAACGAAAGTGTTTAATATGTCACCTAAATGAAAACAGAGGAAAACAGAGCAACACAATTCACATAAAAACCCTCCACGATTGACAAGTTATTGTTGGCAAAGGTCTAAAAAGCATAGTATCTTATGTTGAATTCCATTTCCTGTTTAAAGAAGTTTTTTAACTTCCTCTGCTATAGAAAATATGTATAACATTCATTCAATATATCTTTTTTTAAATCACCAGAAATGTTTAGGTACACCTAGTGCAGTCTAATACAACAGTCATGCAATATATTCTACCTTCATGAAGGTTATAATGTTTTTGTTGATAAAAGAAGACATGATACAACTGTACGGCCATTTTGGAGGCTGCGAACCAGTGGCGGACTCAGGCTGTCTGAGGGGCAGGGACGAAAAAATTAAATAAAAGGGGCACCAGGTGCATGCGGTGGGGCAACAGCGCACAGTTTTCCAGCATGTACGTAGGGAAGCCTATATGGCACTGTATCATGTTTTCTCCTTTTAAGGGCAGCCTAGGGCTCTGCATCTCCTTTTGTCCACTGGAAGGACACTCTAGAGGGCACTTTATCAAGTTTTCTCCACTGGAAGGGCACCATAGAGGGCACTTTATCATGTTTTCTCCACTGCAAGGGTACCCAAGGGGCACTTCATCACATTTTCTCCACTGCAAGGGCACCCTAGAGGACACTTCATCATGTTTTCTCCACTGGAAGGGCACCATAGAGGACACTTTATCAGTTTTATCATCCATAGGGGCACCATAGAGGACACTTCATCATGTTTTCTCCACTGGAAGGGCACCATAGAGGGCACTTTATCAGTTTTATCATCCATAGGGGCACCATAGAGGGCCCTTCATCATGTTTTCTCCACTGGAAGGGCACCCTAGATTTATCTACCATAAAGGCATCAAAGAGGGCCCTTTTGCTCAATTAGCTTCGAAACTAGGGGCACCTGAAGAGACACATGAGAGAGCAGAAAGAAAACACATAACACCATTGTTCATAGAGTCATCTGTGTGTCAGTACTCACATAGGATAAAAAAAACAACTCTTTTTTGTAGTGTACTATATATATCAGGTGTTTCCACATAATCTAAACTGCTGCCGTTCTTGCTGTCAGCTCTGAATTGTTGTACTACGTACATATGACGTCTTGATCCCAGTGCCTCCCCTCTTTGGCCGACATCTGTGCTGCACACGCAAGAAAACACAACCTTCATGCCAGAGACCATGTGTTTTTTATTGTACTTTTGGCCTCTCTCTGAACCTGGTGGCAACTTCCCAGCAGCAGCTTTTGGCGCTACTGTAGCACAAAGCCCTTTCAGCTGTTTCTGTGGTGCATCTCTGTCTGTATGTTGACTTTATCTCTGTTCTTACATCTGTTACAGAGGGTCTTAGCCAAAAGGTGTCAGTTTGCTGTGGACTGAAGGCCTACAACAAACTCAATGAAATGTGCTGTCAGTCAACCATCGTAACCAAACCTGGACCAAAGGCCGAATGTTGTGGTACAGGTGAGTAGAGCAGGACATAATGAAGCATCAAATGAACAGTATACACTTACATAATACAATTTCTTTAGGTTTCCTTATTGTAATGTATACCATTCCCACAGAAAATTCTCGATTCCTCTGATTGGATGGCAGGTGTCTATCATTTGTAGTAACACCAATGGTACAGATGTTTGTTTCCAGAGTATTAAACTCTGCGTAAAGTCAAAGCACCTGTGAGTTAACCTTTTCCACTCCCCCCCCTTCTACAAGAATTGCATTTATTTGGCGATTAGATGGCGGGCACTTCTCTTCTGGAAACGGCTCAGAAACCCCCTTATTGTCAATCTAGCTAGGAAAGCTATACATCCTCTGAATGTTCTAGGTCTCTAGTTTGTGGCTGTAGAGTTTCATGAGGCTGAGCTTATCCTGGAGGTCACCACAGGTCATTTATACAGTGAGGTCAGTTTTCAAAAAATTGTTTCATGAATCACACATGAATACAGTTGGGCTCACTAAATCCACAAGAGTCTCAGCTTTACAGTGATACCCATTTTATGCAAATTCCAAGACTGTTTAGGGACCCCAGTATGCAGAAATATTCAAAATACATCATTTTAGAATAGGCAAAAATAACACATTTGTACTGCATGCAAAGAACTGTTTTTGCCCCAAACTGCATGTGATTATCATAAAGTGAGACTCGTGGTTACCCATAGAACCCATTTTCATTCACATATCTTGAGGTCAGAGGTCAAGGGACCTCTTTGAAATTAGCCATGCCAGTTTTTCCTCACCAAATTTAGCCTAATTTCGTAGAATTATTCAGCGTTCTTCCTGACAAGCTAGCGTGACAGGTGGTTGGTAGCAATCGATTCCATGGGTACCTACACCTCTAGCTCTAAAACTGAGTCTGCTAAAGCCTCTGAAAAAAGTAAAGTCGGCCGAAGGCGTCGGCGCCCTCAAGGAGTGGAAGAGGTTGAAGAGCTTATAATCTCATTATAAATGTACAAATACATACACCTTGTCGGTATTCGTGACATATAAAGATGATGTTTTTCTGATACAAATTTACAGATTACAAAAATATCCTGGTTTTGCTCTGTTCTGCTCTATTGTACTCTATCCAAACACTTGTGCTCTGTAGTATACATAGTAGCTTGTCATCTTACAGTAGTTGTGGCTGAGATAAAGTGAAACTGTTTAAAGAGTCATCCTTATCTTTTCCACAGGGGCTTATGATGATGACACACAGTTGTGTTGCGGTCCGGTAAATAACAAGACGATCTGGAAGAAAGACTCCAGCGACAACAAGTGCTGTGGATGGGACCAGTTCGACGCTAAGACTCAGTACTGCAGTAACGTGACTGTTACCATACACTCCATCAGTAAGTCAGGAAGCGTCTGAACGGCGTCCCTTACCTGCCTAACGCAGTTTCATGCAAATCTTTCAAATCTGTTTAAGATTGTACTCTCAGGTTGCACCGCTGTCATGTTTAGAAAGTGCTGCAGGATATAAGCTTTGTTTTGTATGCTGGCGCTGTTTTTTCTCAATTAATTCAAAAATGGTGCTTAGAATAGATACAATACTGCGTACACATGCAAATGTAGTATTTGCAAGTGTACCGTACATCTATAATTGCTCACAGAGTCGCATTGGACAGTGTATTTTACATCATTTCATGACATTTCCTGATTGGTTGGTTTGACAGCACATTGTGAGAATATCTTATTTTCCATTTTCGACTGACAACAAAATATGTTACCAATCTTCATCTGAAACAGTAAACACAGGGCTTTCATCCAGGAGACCGCTGTTTGTGTCCCGTGCATTAAGTTTCACTTTCACGTTACAATCAGCTGTTCGTTCGTGTCCTGTGTTAGCAACATCAAGTCACATTTTCACTGTAAAAATGTAGTCATTTTAATCCCAACCATGTTTTTTTATTCTAAACCTAACTAAGTGGTTTTGTTGCCTAATCCTAAGCAAGTGTTTTTGTTTTAATTTACAACATATAAGCTAAATGTAACGTTGACTTTTTTTAATCATGTCAGTCTTTAGTCACATGACTCATCGGTATCGTCAGTCCGGTGAGTCACTAGTTACATCAGTTACTAGTCAGTGAAGTTAATGTCAACCACAGCAGTTTCCTAAACCTAACGAAGTGGTAGTGTTGCCTAATACTAACTTCCTGTGAAAACGGAAGTTTATTTTGAAAGGACACTATGCATGTAATGGCCGTATATTGACATGCCGTCCCTGGTCGGTCCAAAAGTAATGCAAGAGAGGCACCCCATGCGTCGGTCTCGATGCCGAGGGGCACTGACCAAACAGCAGTATTTCACGAGTTGGGAGTGAGAATGTGTTGACCAAAAAAGTGATGTCGAAGGGTCTGACAAAGGGACAGTATGTGACAGGTTGGGATGAGATTGTTATCTTTGTACAAAGAACAAGGAATTTCACACTAATGAATGTGTGTGGTGCCTGAATGTTGACTTGATCTTTGATCTTTGCAGCTCACTGTGGAACTACGGCCTACGACACATCCCACCAACTATGCTGTCAATTAACTGTTGTAGCCAAAACTTCACCAAATGCAGAATGCTGCGATAAACGTGAGTAGAGCTGAATCTAAACACAGTACCTTGGTGACTCATGTCAGCTGTGTTGTGGCTGAGGTAAGACTGATGCAGTTTTAAGTATCATCCTAATCTTTTCCACAGAGGCGATTAATGGAACACAGTTGTGTTGCGGTCCGAAAAATAGCAAGAAGATCTGGAAGAAAGACTCCAGCGACAGCAAGTGCTGTGGACGTGACCAGTTCGACTCTAAGACTCATTACTGCAACGAGAATCTTACGATACAACCCATCAGTAAGTCAGGGAGCGACTGAACGTCGTCCATTACCTGCCTAACGCATTTTCATGCAAATCTTTCAAATCTGTTTAAGATTGTACTCTCAGGTTGCACCGCTGTCATGTTTAGAAAATGCTGCAGGATATAAGCTTTGTTTTGTATGCTGGCGCTGTTTTTTCTCAATTAATTCAAAAATGGTGCTTAGAATAGATACAATACTGCGTACACATGCAAATGTAGTATTTGCAAGTGTACCGTACATCTATAATTGCTCACAGAGTCGCATTGGACAGTGTATTTTACGTCATTTCATGACATTTTCTGATTGGTTGGTTTGACAGCACATTGTGAGAATATCTTATTTTCCATTTTCAACTGACAACAAAATATGTTACCAATCTTCATCTGAAACACTAAACACAGGGCTTTCATCCAGGAGACCGCTGTTTGTGTCCCGTGCATTAAGTTTCACTTTCACGTTACAATCAGCTGTTCGTTCGTGTCCTGTGTTAGCAACATCAAGTCACATTTTCACTGTAAAAATGTAGTAATTTTAATCCCAACCATGTTTTTTTATTCTAAACCTAACTAAGTGGTTTTGTTGCCTAATCCTAAGCAAGTGTTTTTGTTTAATTTACAACATATAAGCTAAATGTAACGTTGACTTTTTTTAATCATGTCAGTCTTTAGTCACATGACTCATCGGTATCGTCAGTCCGGTGAGTCACTAGTTACATCAGTTACTAGTCAGTGAAGTTAATGTCAACCACAGCAGTTTCCTAAACCTAACGAAGTGGTAGTGTTGCCTAATACTAACTTCCTGTGAAAACGGAAGTTTATTTTGAAAGGACACTATGCATGTAATGGCCGTATATTGACATGCCGTCCCTGGTCGGTCCAAAAGTAATGCAAGAGAGGCACCCCATGCGTCGGTCTCGATGCCGAGGGGCACTGACCAAACAGCAGTATTTCACGAGTTGGGAGTGAGAATGTGTTGACCAAAAAAGTGATGTCGAAGGGTCTGACAAAGGGACAGTATGTGACAGGTTGGGATGAGATTGTTATCTTTGTACAAAGAACAAGGAATTTCACACTAATGAATGTGTGTGGTGCCTGAATGTTGACTTGATCTTTGATCTTTGCAGCTCACTGTGGAACTACGGCCTACGACACATCCCACCAACTATGCTGTCAATTAACTGTTGTAGCCAAAACTTCACCAAATGCAGAATGCTGCGATAAACGTGAGTAGAGCTGAATCTAAACACAGTACCTTGGTGACTCATGTCAGCTGTGTTGTGGCTGAGGTAAGACTGATGCAGTTTTAAGTATCATCCTAATCTTTTCCACAGAGGCGATTAATGGAACACAGTTGTGTTGCGGTCCGAAAAATAGCAAGAAGATCTGGAAGAAAGACTCCAGCGACAGCAAGTGCTGTGGACGTGACCAGTTCGACTCTAAGACTCATTACTGCAACGAGAATCTTACGATACAACCCATCAGTAAGTCAGGGAGCGACTGAACGTCGTCCATTACCTGCCTAACGCATTTTCATGCAAATCTTTCAAATCTGTTTAAGATTGTACTCTCAGGTTGCACCGCTGTCATGTTTAGAAAATGCTGCAGGATATAAGCTTTGTTTTGTATGCTGGCGCTGTTTTTTCTCAATTAATTCAAAAATGGTGCTTAGAATAGATACAATACTGCGTACACATGCAAATGTAGTATTTGCAAGTGTACCGTACATCTATAATTGCTCACAGAGTCGCATTGGACAGTGTATTTTACGTCATTTCATGACATTTTCTGATTGGTTGGTTTGACAGCACATTGTGAGAATATCTTATTTTCCATTTTCAACTGACAACAAAATATGTTACCAATCTTCATCTGAAACACTAAACACAGGGCTTTCATCCAGGAGACCGCTGTTTGTGTCCCGTGCATTAAGTTTCACTTTCACGTTACAATCAGCTGTTCGTTCGTGTCCTGTGTTAGCAACATCAAGTCACATTTTCACAGTAAAAATGTAGTCATTTTAATCCCAACCATGTTTTTCTATTCTAAACCTAACTAAATGGTTTTGTTACCTAATCCTAAGCAAGCGTTTTTGTTTAATTTACAACATTAAGCATGTGTTTACTGCGACCCAAACAATCCGTTCCTGCTCCCAACTCGTCAAATACCGCCGTTTGGTCAGTGCCCCTCGGCATCGGAAACCGTCGCACGGAGACACCCTTTAGCAACACTATGTAACAAACCGGGCTTTAAACTAACTCCAATGTAAACCCACGCACGGCGTTAATAGACGGTATGAGCAAGTGATGGAGTATAAAGAGCGTGAGAGTCCCTTCAGGGCAGGCGGGCAGGGTGGTGGATGGGTCAAACAAACAAGACTTTCAACCAGAAGACCGGTGTTCGTGTCCCGGGTGAAGCTAAAAGTAACGTTGGCTTTTTTTTAATCATGTCAGTCTTTAGTCACATGACTCATCGGTATCGTCAGTCCGGTGAGTCACTAGTTACATCAGTTACTAGTCAGTGAAGTTAATGTCAACCACAGCCGTTTCCTAAACCTAACGAAGTGGTAGTGTTGCCTAATACTAACTTCCTGTGAAAACGGAAGTTTATTTTGAAAGGACACTATGCATGTAATGGCCTAATATATTGACATGCCGTCCCTGGTCGGTCCAAAAGTAATGCAAGAGAGGCACCTCATGCGTCGGTCCCGATGCAGAGGGGCACTGACCAAGCAGCAGTATTTCACGAGTTGGGAGTGGGAATGTGTTGACCAAAAAAGTGATGTCGAAGGGTCTGACAAAGGGACAGTATGTGACAGGTTGGGATGAGATTGTTATCTTTGTACAAAGAACAAGGAATTTCACACTAATGAATGTGTGTGGTGCCTGAATGTTGACTTGATCTTTGATCTTTGCAGCTCACTGTGGAACTACGGCCTACGACACATCCCACCAACTATGCTGTCAATTAACTGTTGTAGCCAAAACTTCACCAAATGCAGAATGCTGCGATAAACGTGAGTAGAGCTGAATCTAAACACAGTACCTTGGTGACTCATGTCAGCTGTGTTGTGGCTGAGGTAAGACTGATGCAGTTTTAAGTATCATCCTAATCTTTTCCACAGGGGCTTATGATGACAACACACAGTTATGTTGCGGTCCGGAAAATAACAAGACGATCTTGATGAAAAACTCCAGCGACAACAAGTGCTGTGGACATGACCAGTTCGACTCTAAGACTCATTACTGCAACGAGAATCTTACGATACAACTCATCAGTAAGTCAGGGAGCGACTGAACGTCGTCCCTTACCTGCCTAACGCAGTTTCATGCAAAATCTTTGAAATCTGTTCATACCCATGTGGTTTATGCTTATTATTTAACATTTTGAAGCTTACCTGCCCGCTGCAATCCTCCCTCATGAAATAAGAAAGCAGTAACTTTGAATCACACATGTTGATGATAGAATCAGGATCACCTTTAATGGCCAACCCTTACCAGAATTAAATGTATTCAAGTGTGCTATTAGTATACTTCTTTTGAACAAAAATAGGAGAGCATACTTTCAGTTTACTTTTTATGTACTTATCAGAGATATACCTAACAAAAGTATACTTAAGTATACTTGGCTCATACTGACAAGTATAACAAAAAGTCTACAGAAAAGTCTAAGTATACTTGGCTTTTAATTAATCACACATTTTTATCTGCTCAAAATGTACCGAAGGGAGATTTGACAAGTATTTAATACTCTTATCAACATGGGAGTGGGCAAATATGCTTGCTTTATGCAAATGTATGTATATATTTATTATTGGAAATCAATTAACAACACAAAACAATGACAAATATTGTCCAGAAACCCTCACAGGTACTGCATTTAGCATAAAAAATATGCTGAAATCATAACATGGCAAACTCAAGCCCAACAGGCAACAACAGCTGTCAGTGTGTCAGTGTGCTGACTTGACTATGACTTGCCCCAAACTGCATGTGATTATCATAAAGTGGGCGTGTCTGTAAAGGGGGGAATCCATAGTATCCATAGAACCCATTTTCAGGTCAAGGGACCCCTTTGAAAATGGCCATGCCAGTTTTTCCTCGCCAAAATTTAGCGTAGGTTTGGAGCGTAGGTTTGGAGCGTTATTCCTTCGCGACAAGCTAGTATGACACGGATGAACCAACGGATTCCTTAGGTCTTCTAGTTTCATATGATGCCAATATCTTCACTCTAGCTTTAAACTGAGTCTGCTACAACCTAAAAATTGCAAGTTGCGTTAAAGCGTTAAAGAAATTAGTGACGTTAAAACAAATTTGCGTTAACGCGTTAACTTTGACACAATACATATGTATCACTTACAGCACAATGCTATAATTCTTTACCTAATTTTCTTTTTCTGAGTCAAATCTAGAAACGTTTTCTCACTATCTAAAACAAAGCCTGCACGATGTTTAAACTAAAGTGATCTAACTGAGACTGAGTGCGCTGAATGTTGTATTTATTGTTATTGGTCAGGTATTTTGTCTCCGTGAGCCAGAGAGGAATTACAGCAAATGTCTGAACATGCAGGATGAGTCACTGACAGTTTTACCTGAATTCAGTTTAGATGGGAGAATAAGATGCTCACACTTTGTTGACATTCCTGCTGTATTGAGTCGTGCTGTTATTATTTTTTTCATACACTCAAACTACTTTGTGTGCTTTATCTCCACAGGTACGCAGCAACAGGTAAGACACAAACTGTTATCTTCAGTTTATGTGATTTACCCAAGAGACAACATCTAGTCAGCTGTGTCAAAGCTGCCCAAAGTTGCATGCACCATGACAATAACCTCATACATACAGTATCTACTATCTGCAATACACTATAATATATAGGGGATGGATAAAATAACAGAAACACCTGACAAAATAATGCAATTAACTACAGTAGTAATAAAGCTGACCTTTGTGAGGCTGTTCAATTTTAGTTGAGCGTCGATTCAGGTGGATAATAATAATGTTTGAAGCCTTAGTGATGTTGTTGCATTTGGATTGACTTGCATTAATTTACATTTTTGGTGTTTTATTTATTTATTTTTTCAGAGACCTGCACCTCAACCCATCTGGTAAGTCAACCAAAGGTTTTAACTATCTTACTGAGACCAACAAAACCTTATTTTTGCCTCACAATGAAAATTATCACCCTCACGAGAGTGGTGAAATATTGACCCAGTTTGGATCACAATTAACTTTACCCAGTACCAATGACTTGTTTTGAACCCGGTGCTAGACATAAACATGCTGAGGTTTTACCCTTAAGCTGTCACAAATGTATTGTTAATTGTACAAAGCGATAGGCATATGACATTCAAAACTGCAAAGAATACTCATATTCCAAGTTTAAAAAGAACTAGATTATAGCAGTTTACAACTTCGCAAAACGTCAAGTCCGCCAAGATCCTTTTTGGGGGATAAAAAAATCGAAGATCCTATAGATTGTAATTTTGACAAGTCTGTATGCATTCATCTCTTGTTAAACAAATGGTTGTTTTATACACAGGTCTAATAATTATTTTGCCACCTTGCCTGAACCTGAGCATTCGCGATACCTTTTTTTTAGGCCACGGCAGGGGAACAAATCGGAGATCAGCGTTTTGGCAGCAACTCTTTGGCATAGTGTTATTAATTTAAACCAGTTTGTTTAAAGTAGAAGTTTGGAGACATGTTTCAACTTCCTCTGTTTACACAGGATTGAGGGCGTGATAATGAGAACCTACTCTGGATGATGTATTGCCAGTCTGATGTATACCATATTGTAGTTTGGATAAATAACACAATAGTAATAATCCCCCTCAGATTTAACACTGTCGCGTTCTGTCATCACTGTTGCCATTGTTACTGTTAGCGCTGCTAGTTGCGAGCCACTGGTTCGGCTGTCGCCATGTTGAGAGCCGTGCGGAGGCAATAGAAATGCTCCCAATCTCTCATTTAGTACCTTTAATTATTTTAAATCCTGTATTGTTTACATCCATATTTACTCGCTTGCAGTCTTCTTCTTCTCTGCCTTTGCTGGCACATTGCCGTGTTTCTTGGTGCATTACCGCCACCCATAGATCAGTGGAATACTGTGGAACCATTGACAGGAACATGTATCGTGTCACCAGTGTGTGTCTAGCAGTCAAAAACTCCACACAGGGAACCTTTAACCCAGTAGTTGCATTGGTGCTAATGTGAATTTTAATGGGTTAAATTGGAGTCACACTTTTGGTAATTTTGCTGTACATAGAATTGTGCATCCATGATTTTTACTTACATTACATTCTTTTAGCTGACACTTTTATCCAATGCGACTTCCAATAAGTGTGTTCAACCATGCTTTGTGTTGTATGATAGTGTTAATGGGATGTTTTTGTGTTTATTTTTTGCTTATCTTTGCACATCCACAGCACTGAGCCAGACACAAGAGTCTGTGGGTCGTCATATTACAATACCAGGCACTTCAGCTGCTGTGAGAGAAACAAGGAAAAGTCTAAGGGGTGTTGCGCCACAGGTAAGACAGTGGGTGAACTGGTTTTGGGTGTGTTGGTGTTGCATCTGTCAGTTGTAATATGATGAGACATTATGTCAGCATGGTGGAGTCTGTCTGTGCGTGAAAGTACCTACTCCTTACACCATAAATTATCCCTAACGGAACAAGATAACGATATCTAAGATCCTGACACTCTTTGTTGCAGATATTTCATTTCAATGACACGCATAAACACCCTCAGTGGAAACTGTGAACGAATAGACAAACATGTTACTGTGTCAGGAGACGGCGTCAAGCTAAACTGTTTAACTGTTTAAAGGGAGTAGTCAGACTGTACTGCCCCAAATCTATTTATTTTAGAGAGCATAATCAGTTTCCCTTTTCCCTAAATAACCTGGACACAAGATTTATCACCTTTTGAAATAGGAATTAAAGCAGCAATGGGTAAAATTGGAGCAAATAGGATTAAAAAAAAGTTATTTTTATAAAATGGTCACTATATCCTGACAGTAGTGCATGAGACAGGTAATCTGGAAAAATCATGTGCCTCTGTGCCCTCCGGTGCTCCTAATGGCATCTGCAAGATTTCACAGACCGGAGGAAAACAACCAATCAGAGCCGAGCTGGAGTTTTGCCGTCTTTGAGCAGCTGTCAATCACTCGCAAAGTCCGATCAAACGGTCAAACTAGGCAGCGCTGATCAAATATGAATCAATATTCTGTTACTGTAAAGCCTATCTCTCTCCTCAAATGTTTTCAGATACATCTTGTAGTGTACTGTTTAGCTGTAAAATTAGAACGTTTGCTCCGGCTGGTGGGCGGTGCGTCGGATTTCCTCAACATCACAACAATATGTTTCTTGAAACATTTGAGGCGAGAAATATTTAAATATTTTTTTCCGGCTGATGCAAGTGTGCGAAAACCTCTCATGGCAGCAGAGATCATCACTGGCTTTTGGCCTCAGACGTGGGAATTACCCATTCCCCTACATTCTGCTGGCTCTCTGCTGCTTCACTCATTCTTTTATGGTCTATTCTGGGAACAAAAGGATGATAGAAAACCACACGTACTATTTTCCACTCTTCGCACACTGGAATTTAGAAGGCAAGTTTCTGCACATGCTGGTAAACACCCTGACGGATATGTGTGCGGATTAATATTTTCACACACCTCTCAATATTCAATCTTGTCTCTCGCAGACCGTCTGAGTCACTTTTTCCAGATGTCATCCCTCCACCCTCCACCGGATAAACCCACACTCTTTTCTCTGCCCGTTCTGTAACTCACCCCCGCCTATCCCACCCTCGTCTGTTTAGGTCAAGCTGCTGACGCCGCCCCCGCTGTGTATAACACGCATACACACGTCTGCTGCGATGGCTGTTTATCTGAGCGGAGGCCTCCGATAGATCTGGTATAATGACACTTACTGTTTCTGATCTGCTCAGCTGGGTGGAGTATTTTTTTCCTGTAAAGGTCAACAATCTTTCTCTGTGTTTTTCTGTGGGAAACATACACCACCCTTTCCAGTGAGATTTGTTGGCTTGTAAATAATAAGTTCACGTCACGCCTCTCTTAAAAACTGAATTGAACTTCAAAGGCAAAAAGACCTTTTTGTAAGTAGCTGCCTTATGTGTCTTATGACAACATTTTTAATCAATGGTTTGAGGAAAAGCAGCACATTTCTTTAATATAATCTTTGCAAAGAATAATTTATCAGTTTAGAACTAACGGCAGTCCATCCCCGTTACTACTGTAAAAAAAACAAAAAACTCTGGCTGTAATTGTTGCAGCTTTGTTGAGAGAGCTCGGAGCTCCACCCAGCTCCTTATATACAGCAAGTGAGTGTGTTTTGTGCCTATTGGATAAAACGCACTGCTAACATTGCCGTCATTTACATTAACGGATGATATTGCATTTTTTTTGTTTTGTTTTGGGTCTGCATTTTTGTCAGAATTCATGTGTATATAATTTATGTTCCCATGGATATGCCTGCTTGTGTCTGTATTGCTGCACTTTATTTTATCTGATTCTTTGAGTGCTGCACCGTATGGTTTGGCACAACTCGGAGTCCTCTGTGCTAATAACACCTTGTGCATGGACAGAGAAGATGGAGAGGAGTGTTCGGGGATCAGTATCCCTTATAACCAGCTAAAGGGACTGTGTCTTGTTTTCAGTCTCATGGCTCAACAGAACAACACTGCTGTGGGACGGGAGTCTATTGGCCTCACACTGAGATCTGCTGCGATGGACACAGGTGTGTGTTTATGCTTGTCTGTGAAAATACTGATGAATTTCAGTGAGCTAATCAACATGTTGTGTTGCAGTGTCTGGTATGTGTTTTTCCCAGAGTTAAGGAATGAGGCTGTATGGGAAACAGTTCATTTTTCTTTCTCTTGTGAGGATACAGATAAAACACAGACAGGAGTGGCAAGGAAAAATTCTTTCTGACTGGTTTCATACTGTCAGCGAGACAGGCGAGCATTCCAGTAGCTAGACTGACCTTCACCGTGGCTCCTTTTCATTGTTTGTGGCAACTTTAAGTACGCACCACTGAGCCAAGGAATGTCTGTCTGTCTGGGTTTACGGCTGCTTTGAAGAATGTCTGTGCATTTGTTTTTCATATGCTTGTGCATGTTGGGACTCTTTTACAGTGTTTATCTTCCAGGGGTTTACAATATTTGAATGGGGCTCTGATATTTTAATGAGTTACAGTATGTTTTAGTTTGGTATTTTGGTTAAAATTACATTAATCAATATTTTTTTAAATGAAAAATGTGAATGTAATATGAAAGTATAGTTGTTGGTGGCAATCAATCCAGAGAGAAGTCTCCCCCAACTCATTTTTTTACCTTGAGGTCACAGTTTAGGTCGCAGGTTTTATGTGGCTGTATTCATTGAATCTCAGCTATTTTCATCAAACCTGTTTTTAGAAAATCTAGCAAAAGCTAAAGATCTAGATCTTTTTCTGAAGATTTGGTGGAGACCACACCAGCGCTAAAAGGAGAGTGAATGTTGGATTCACATTTGACAAGTGACAAGAGACACATGCAGAAGCTTGCTAAGTGCAAGTGCAAGTGTTTGCTGACATGTTCGCCAGATCAACCTGATAACATTTAACCGCTATTTTAGACATCTGTCTCATGTGTGTCTGATGCAACAGGTACTTTTCCACTAGACACTATGTTGAAGAAGTTATCTCCTTATCTGACATCCAGCGTACTTTATGCCTGCAGAAAGCATATTCTAACCGTCTTTTGAATGTAAAATGATCCGTCCTCATAACATAACAACTTCTTTATCTCACTCACCAGATTTGATATTAACTACAAGCTCTGTTTCTCCACCCAGTCATCAAAGAAAAGAAAACACTCACTGTTGCGGGGTAAAAGCGTACAACATTAAAGACACACGGATGAAGTGCTGCGCAGGGACATTGTACAACCTGACTGATGGACATGAGGCGCAGTGCTGTGGATCCCTTCTGCTAACCCCACCAGTAGGTTTTATTTATAATAATAATGATAATAATAATAATAATGTGACCATTTCTAAATATATCCATGACCTTAAATGTGCCAATAATTCAATAACTCCAAAGTTTGACGTGTTTTAAATCATCAATGCATCCAGACTTTTGTTCAGAGGTGTGCAAAGCCGACAACCTCACCATGAGGACAGAACATGTTTGATTCTGTTTGTCTAAAATAACGCCATGTGTAAGCTTAATAATTTTTTTCCCCTATTTATCTGCACATCCCTTTGAGAGAGAAAGTACGCTTTTGGGCTGGACTGCAGAGGGCCAGCCCTACAAACGCAAAAGTCTGTCACTGAGTGATTGATTGACTGACTGAGTGATGAAGTCACACGATTGGTCGGCCGACTGTTGGAGTTACATCATTGGTCGTTGCTCTTTCGTAATGAAACAGTCCTTTATGCAAATTAGCCCGTCCAGCGCGACGCGTCCGGCTCACAAAATTTGGACCAAGCTGTCAAACTAGGCGATCTAGTTCTGAAATGAAACGAGATTCAGCCGTGGCATAGCCTATTTGTCGTTTAAAATGTTTTCAAAAGTAGATTTTTGGTGGGTAGTTTAGACAGAATAACAAAAACTTTACAGGCCACCATGTTGTTTCCTGTTTGAAATGGCAAGCAGAAAACCAGGGACCAATCAGGTGCATTCAACGATAGGGGACGTCACCAATTGAACGGCCAATTGAGTGGAGCAGCGTGTCCCCTAGTGTCCTCGCCGGACCTGGTGGACATGTACTGCTGGACTTAACATTATAGACATGACCACTGACTATTTGTGTTACAATTTAGCCACAAATTCACAGACTGACCATAAGCGGTCCAGCCATATACACGGTTTTGACCGAGTCTTTATGGACCCCTGGGTAATTATGGGCAGAGACACAGGAAGTCCTGCACAGATTCTTACAACAAATAGAACAAAACATCTCTAATCGGAACATAAACAAAATCATTTTCAACTTTATATGTAAAGTTAACAAGGCTTATACCTAAAATTAATAATTTGAGATATTATACCAGAGCACCAGTCACACCACTTCTGCCCATAACCCTGGTGAGATCCATAACTGTGTGTCCTGGATCTTTTTACTATATATCTTGCAGGTCGAGGACACATACAGTGATATCAGTAAGATGGCAAACAAGCATATATTTAGTGACCATTAATGTGACACATCATCATTCTATCTACTTTATAATCAGAATGTTTGCTGCTCGAGTGAGGACATGGAGGTGCTCTACGCTGCCAAGACAGGATTCGGATGCTGTGATCACAGCTACTACAACGCCACTCTGTGGTCGTGCTGTGCAGGGAAGCTGAGTCCAGTACACCAACCAGCACAGCATCAGATGATTAAAGGTCAGTTTTGCGATGCTTGGACATTGCCTGCAGAAGACAGTCATTTTCTCACATCATGTATATTCCATTTTCTGTATCTTAGCAATAATATGTATGTATAATTTTGTTTTCAGAATCCAGACTTCTGTCAGTGAACAATCTAAATGAAGCAGATCTTTGCGAAAAAAGTAAGATATCAGTTTCTAATTTAAATTTAAATACTGATTATGAATATGTGTGAATTTGTACATTTTACGTGTTTGTTTATGTCCCTGTTTAGTGCAAATCGGGACTGTGCAAAGTGTGTCCCCGCACAGCATTGTGTTCATCAACGTGCTGAAAATCAATGGAAGAGATGCCACAGTGACAGCTCTGGCCTCGCCTCACATCCTGAAAACACCTGATCGCTGCAGCTCCCCTAAACTGACCTCTGGGAAAACCTACTTATTCAACGAAGTTGATGTCTTCACTGACTTCAACCATGAATCTATTTCCCAGTTACTCCATTTCATTACATCCAAGTGTAAGCGTCCTGTTACCACGTCCAGCTAATCTGCTCTTGTACACATGGGCAAGGTTAGACAATTTACTTGAAAAATGTTATCAGTCACTCATTACTTATTAGTCATTAAAAAAATATTATTTTACTTTACTAATAACTAATAAGCATCTTCTGTGAAATGTGACACTGGTTTACCATGCAGCAAACCTATGATTTCAGAAGTATTTAATGACTATTAACAGCTGATTTAGCCCTGGGCAGGACCAGTATTATCAAATTATCTATGGGCTCCTACTGACCTTCTCTTTGTGCATTATGTATGAATTACCAAGTAATAATCACTTTGCGGTAATTTAGCAATTGACTGTATTAACTGTAATAGCTCCATTTTTTTTACTTTATATGGCACTTTACCAAACTTTACCAACTTTGCAGTCCAATTACCACAAACAAATTGCCACTCATTGAACCTGGAGACCTTCAGGCCCCACTCCATAAGTACCGTCCACATAGTGAAGCTGCAGGGTTCATACTCCCTCCAGCTCTGAATAAAACATGGTGACTCCTGAATGAAGTCTTACCAGACACTTGAAAGAAGGCATATTTCTTGTCTTTTAATGGAGACCAGCCATCCTCTCCCACCTCCAGCCTCTGCACTAAGTCAACATGTCCCAAACAGTGTGTTCACTGGCTGACGTCAAATAAGCCAACTCTCCAAAATGTTGACGTTGATGTTACGAGGATTAACTACAATTTTTTTGCCTAAACTATAACCACTACTAAAGATGTATGCTACTAGGATTCAATATTTAGGATTTAAATAAAAGCTGTGCAGAAAAAGTAGCTGACTTCTTTGCCGTCTGGTAGCTGGTAGCATGCAAGAATATTAATATGTAGCTTGAGCTAAACATAAGCTAAACAGCTATCAGTTTGTGTTTTTGGAATATTATGCTCATCCTTGTCATTTTTATACTTTATTATTTTTAATTTTGCACTAAAATACACAATGGCAACTGTTTGCACATGTCCTTCCTTCATACAGTTGTATTTAAAAAGCTAATAATTGATAAGGATAACAAAATATCACCAAAACAAATATGCTAAAAGGAACCAAAACTCCAATCACTCAAAGATTCAGCAGTGGTGCACTGAATTTATGTTTCTTAATAACTGTTTCCATCCTTCTTAGTTGCATTTAGGCTGCAGATTGTTTTTTGTTGTACTGTGCATTCCTGTACTGTATGTGTGTGTGTGTGTGTGTGTGTGTGTGTGTGTGTGTGTGTGTGTGTGTGTGCGTGTGCGTGCGTGTGTGTGTGTGTGTGTGTGTGTGTGTGTGTACATATGTGAATGACTATTTTCATTTTACTTATCTATATATATATATATTTTTTCTTATTTTAAAAAACAGAAACTTATAAAATTGCATGTTTATTTTAATATATGACAGGATCTACTTTAACTGCTTTATGTTTTATACATTTTATCTAAATAAACAATTATAATAACCTTTTGTGTCTTATCTTGCTTAATTTTGGGCTTGGGCTAAACTTTCTGTGGAGGCTTATAGTGAATACTTTGACATCACAGGATGTGTATTTTATTCTACACAGTGGCCTGTTGTTTTTGTGTGGGCCTTTTTGGCTCTGTTTCATTTAAGCTAACACTAGTCAGGTTTCCATCCACCTGGAGCACAAATTTGAACTGAATTTACAGAAAATTGGCAAAAGAAAATGGTAACTTTTTAACTCGGACAAAGAGTAGACTTCCTCATGCGGACCTTGTCTTGATGTGATTCTTTCTCTCGATTGCAAGCAACCCTTTTGATTGCTTTGAGGGGCAGTTTTATGTAGCATGGGTCATTTCATTTCAAGTGCTTTGCCCCACTGCTATGGTGTTGACAGGGAACATTTGCTCCAAATAACTTCCTGTCTCGTAGCTCTTGACAGGTCTTCCGTTCGACAATGGATTAGTCATGACCACATAAAATCAAGCACTACATTCCTCTATGCAGACGATATACTGCTCTTAAGCCACAATGCCCCTGGCTTCCCCGTTGCACATGTAATAATAAATAAAGAAATAATAATACACAGAGATGGCATTTAATTTACAAAGATAAAACAAATCTCTCCCCTCCTCATTTCACTCTTGCATCTCTATAATTCCCATACCTTTTCTAATTCTATGCTACTTTACCCACAAATTTAAGACCACTGTAAAAAAATCTACAAATACAAATTCGCTGTTTGTATTGGGTCAGAATTAATCTCTTACTTTCCCAGAGACAAAAAAAAATCAAAGTGGGAATTGGTTTCCCTAGCTTCCAGTGCTCCCTCTCTCCTAGTTTGATTTGTCTACTCAACATATCTGTTAAACAATCCAAAAATGTATTTGGTTTAATCACTGTTTGGTATCTTGTTGAAAACTTGTGAAAAATTACATCCAGTTGGTACCTTCAGTCTCTTATATTTCTTAGTGCTAATCTCTAGTTGGGAGGGGAAACTATTTAATTCCCTTATTGCGGTAGTAACAGAGGTTACATTTACTCTGACATGAGTGGTGCTGAGGGACTCCAATCACTCCAAGACACCTAGAAGCATTTCCAATTTAACTGGCACAGCTTTCCTTCTTTATATTGTAGCCAGGTGGAACTGGGGCTGTTAGATGGTTGGTCTGGCCGTATGTAATACTGTGGTTTAGTCGTTTTGGCAAGGATTGAAATGACACATTTTGTTCATAGGGGAGTTCAGCGTCTGGGAGGCATCTTACACTGGCGTTGCTGTGTGTGCTGGTGGTTTGCTGCTATGAGCGCTTTCTGAGCAGTGTCAACAAGGATAGTTTGGGGGTGGAGGGGCGGGGGAATCCTAATACATTTGCAAAACACACCGTGTTAATAATAAGCCGACCACCTCACGGTACCACCAGCTTTGAGCTGTGATCTGTTTTTAAAGTCACGCATCTTGGCGGAGGCAAGCGCTCTCTGAGTGCCATTCTAGTGTTTTATTTATTTTGCAGCGAGTGAGCCGCTGCCATGGTGTCATATTTATTTTGTTTGGTTTTGATTTAATTGTTAATTTTGTCCACCCCGGGCTGTTGTGGTCCGGCATGTTGTCAGCAATAGTAAGCGCCCCGGCGCACCATTTGTGATCTTTTCTTGCACTGTAGCCAACCAACCTGTTCATGCCTGAGTGAGGTGTTTTAACCGTGAAAGTAATATTTTTATACTAATACAGATATGTATATTTAATACAACGCTGTTTCTGAATGTATATGCCTTAACGGCTTCTGAACCTGTTGTCTGTGGTTTTAGGGTGCCACAATATAATACAATTACATACAGTAATTGTCACGGTCTGTCTCTCATCCCTCCTCTCCAGCCACATTTCTAATTCCTCAAACCTTTGCCATTCTCCTTCCATCCTTCAGATGCCCTCCCAGATTTTTCCCACTTCCCATACTGTATTATAAAAGCTTCATATATCAGCTTCATAGATGCTAGAAACACCTAAATGCTTTAGCATTACATGACAAATTTCATCCATCCAAGGAGATGTTAGTCCCGATCTTACTATTGCCCTCTTTATTTCTTCCAAAGATTTGCCTTTTTGCTTTACGTATAATTTACCTAACCTTAGCTTGTTCTTGCTTATATTTAATTACATTCTGAAAATTATGAGTTCTTCTTAGTATCCTGAGAGCTTTATTCCTCTCTTTCACTACTTAAACACCTCTGTCTACCAGGGAACTGCCTTTTGCTTCATTCTTCCTTTATTTCTAGAAATTGACTGTTTAGCCGCTTCAGCAATGTTGTTTTAAACTTTTTATTAATCTCCTTGATATCTTCATTTAAGTCCATTTCATCTATTCCTAAATCTCACATATATATTTAAACATGTTCCATTTTGCACTGCTAAAGACCCATTTCCTCAATATTTCCCCTTGTTTCTTATTTTTTTTTGTAATAGGCTACACGACACTGGAAAATGATAACTACCTATACAGTGCTCCAGGATGAAATATTTTTGTAGGCCAACCAGTAAGTTAGCATCGCCCTGGTTCCCTTGACAAAAAGCCAACATGATTTTTCCATTGGGTTTTGAATTAATGCAGAAAATAAGCTCTGTGGCAAACAAACGTTCATGATACTTACACATTTTGTTCAGCAAGATAATCTCCACAAGAAGTGTAAATTTAATCGGCAGAAGTAACGTTAGGCTATAAACAGACTACACCACATCGCATGAGCACGAGTATACACAACGAGGCTATAAATGATGTGATGACGTTCAGTAGTCTCATTTAGCCACTTCTTAGCAACCGCCTTTTTTAAGACACAATTTTACTGCTAATGAAAAGATAAATGTACCGATGGAAAGCTGAAGATATTGCCGTTCTATAGTTGTATTGTTTGTCATTCTATCATGAAGGCATGGAGGTGAAGTTTGACCCTGAAGTGGCCATGCTCCTTTTATTTGGTTATTTATGTTTTTTTCAGGTTAAAAGCTTTTAAAAAGCACCCTTAAAAACTAAAACATAACATATAAACCTACATCTGTGCCAAATGTGTTGCTTTTATCGCAAAATACAGTACACAGTTGTTGTGCTTAATTGCCCCGCTACTGACATCATTCCTCACTTTCTCCCATGTCAGCCCGCTGATGTCTAGATGATGAGCTGCTGCCTTTACGATTATTTGTATTCTCTCTGTTTTGAATTTACTAACCCTGCGATGTAATTGACTAGCTTCTTTGAAACAACCATTACTTTCCCCTCATTTGCTTGGTCCGATTCTTCTCTGGTTTGTCTCTCTGCTCTGTTTCTTAGATCTCTTCCTCCTCTCTGACTCACCTTCCTCACTGCCTCTGCAAGGGTGACTTACTCTGAACTCTTAGCTGCTGTATTTCTACTTCCCTTTTCGTCATTTCACACATCTCCATAAGCCACACTGATTACAACCACTGTTGTAACATTGTGGTTGCCTATGACTGCATCGTCTGTAATCTTCTCCACATGTGGCACATCTTCTTTTGCCTTTACATGTTTTATTGGCTTACGCTATAACTCAAGCACAACACCTTCACTGTCTTTCATTACACCCACTCAAGTTACCTGCAACTGCTAAACACCTTTCAGGTTTGATTTAATTTCCTCTATTGTTACTCAGACTGACACCCCCTAAATCACTCCCTTACTCCACTTACTCCCTCTTTCAATGCGGTTTACAATAAAACACTTTAAACCACCCTATTTCTTTCATCCAACTAGCCAGTTCTCTCTTTTCTTCATTACTGCAAACAATCAACACGTTTCCATCTTTCAAAACCTTTTTCAAAATGGTTCTCAATTTCACCATACTCATTGGAGAAATTTGCCTCTCCTCGCCAAATCTCTTCAGCCGACCCCCCTCGGTTATCCTAAGATCTGTTCTGACACCAACTCTGAATCTCTGTTGCCCTGCTTACTCCAGTTTTGACAGTAATACACACCTGGGTGTAAGTCATGGAACACACCCTTGGCTCCAATCTGAATTGGCAACTTATTTCAAAAGATACTTCTGTCTTCCAGGAACTCCAACAAGGGGCGGATCATGGAGGGAAATGTATGTTTTATGGGAAGGTTGGAGAAAGGGTGATCAGAGGGAGGGGTGCATTGTTTTCTGCTTGCTTGTGGACTTTGGTAAAAAAAAAAAAAAAAAAAGAACATGGAAAATGAGGTAACACATTTGCGTAATAGGCTTACTGATATTCTGTTTAGTTTCACATCACATATGGCTTATGACAGAGATACACCTGTCAACATCGGAGAAGAAAGTGCAAGGATTGGATTAAAGTTTTACATTTTTGTCAATTGTTTACACACTATAAAACTGGTACTTAAGACGCAATGACCACAACCTGTAACTCATGTACCAACCCCCTGAACCAATTCTGCTAAAATACAAGCACATATACTGCTTTACACTCAGAATGCAGTTCTAAACCACACCTTTTTTCAAAACACTAGACACAATTCTCTACATTTGGCCCAATCTAAATGAATAAAATCTCTTGTGTTCACATGGAACACACTGCCATTCAAAATGCTAAACTTAAATTCCCTGAAGCCAATGCTGAAGTGCCTTAAACTTGCATTTTTTCTAATAGCCAGCAGGGGGCGACTCCTCTGGTTGCAAAAAGAAGTCTGATTGTATAGAAGTCTATGAAAAAATGACCATACTTCTCACCTATTTTAATACCTCAGTAAACATTGTAAACATGAATCTATGGTCTCAATCGCTAGTTTCAAGTCTTCTTCAATACAGCATGATGTTCATTTCGTAAATTATGGTCCCATTTAAAGTCAAATAGACCATAAAGCAGGGTATACTTTAGGGCGTGGCTACCTTGTGATTGACAGGTCGCTACCACGACGTTGTCCGGTCTGGGAGTTGTCCGTGTTTTCCTTTTGCAAATTTAACCCTCTCACAGTGTGTTTTCAGTTCATGAAAGTCGCTTAAAATGTCTTATTTAGAGTTTGGTTGTACTTAGCTCCACCCTCTCATGTCACTTATAGTTGCAAAAAACTAAGGCTGTATTCGAAACCGCATACTATACTAGTAGTACGTACTGATTTGGCCAAAATGTAGTATGTAGTATGCAGTATGCGAACAAAAGCAAAATCTCCAGTATGCCAAAAATACCCGGATGACGCACTGATTTGGAAAAATTCTCCAGTATGCATCAGACCAGTCTACCTCGCCTACTGTACTTTTGGAAATTTTTGTAATGGCGGACATGGCGGATGGCAACATCCCGGTGACAGCGGTGGACATCTATCTGTAACGAACGTGATCTGTCCTACTAACGTTAACTTTACCCATAGCAAAGCCGTAACTTTTAAGTTAAACCTGCAAAGCTAGCTAACGTTTGATATCACGGAGACAGCAACGTTAATCTTAGTGAGCTGTCAATAAGAAAACAACACAACATACATATCTTAAATCTATCGTACTGATATTTTTGTTAAAAGGGACAGAGCAGGACACAGAGGCCCTTATCCTCTGGAGGACTTCAGACGAAGCCCTCTTCAGTGGGCGGCGGAATGCTGCCCTAAAAGGATTTGAGTAAGTTAAGTGATTATTAGCTTTTTAATAGATAACTTTGCTTGCCTTGTAGGTAGCGACCGTTAGATATTTAAATTGTTGTATTTTCACGTAAACAACTACCTTTTAATTGCTGTTTTTTGACAGAGAGTTTGTCAGGGTGCAGTCTTTGGTGGGCAAAATAGAGCCCACCAAAGTGAAAAGGAAGTGGGAAAACCTGAAACAAAAATACAAGGTAAGTTTGTATCCAAAATTGACCATTTAACCTCATAAGTTCTGTTTGACCTCCTAAAATGGCATTGTTTTTCTGCTGTGAGCTACACAATCCATGAGAGCAACATATGCAGTTGTCATGCCTTGAATGTGTGTGTGTGTGTGTTGTACAGGAATTGAAGGCCCCTAAAACAGGCATAAGCACAGAGGGAGGAGAGGCCACTGCCGCATCCTGGAAGTGGTACTCACTGATGGATGAGGCGATGGGCCGGAGGCCAAGCATTACGCCCCCGGTGACCATCGACTCATCCAGCCAGGATGTGGTGGTGGCCTCTCCTCCCTCACCCAGGGAACCCCAGACTGAGGGAGAAACCCCCTCAAAGAGAAGGAGGGAGCCAGAGTGGGTCCAGATTTTGAAGCAGGTCACTGAAAGGGATGAAGAAAGAGAGAAGATGTGTCTGGAGAAAGAGGAGAGAAGGGAGAGAGAGGCACTGGAGAGAGAGGGGAGGAAGGACAGGGAGCAGCTGGAGAGAGAAGAGAAAAGGGAGAAAGAGCGGCTGGACAGAGAGGAGAAGAGAGAGAGAGAATGGAGAGAGTGGTTGGTGAAGAGAGAGAATGAAAATGCAGAAAGGGAGGAGAGGAGACAGAGAGATTTGCTCTCCCTTGTTGAGACAATTTTGAAAAATAAATAAATATATAGATGGATTTTGGTATCCGCTCTTTCATTTACAGTGATAATGTTGTTTGTTCTAGTGTCACATAAAAATCATCTACTTTATTCACATACATCTATTCATTCATTCTATCTACATTCATACATCTATTTTACTTATAATTTTGACAAGTAATTATATTGTATTGTATTGTATTGTATATTGTATATTAATGTTATCCCCGAAAACATTAATATTACAATTTAACATTAATAATGCTGATAATGATGGTGTATTTTGTATCACAATGAGGGAGGATGAGCCACATCATCATAGCCATCATAGAAATTATGAATTTGAGACAACATACATAATGCTTTTCATATCATACCAAGACAACCAGTCAACTAGTCCAGCATTGCAATAACTTCACCCTTGTGTTATAAAATTGTAAAACAAGTACTGGTACAATAGAAATAGAGTATACAGCCATGCTTCAAGGACTTCTAATTTAGTGTGTAATCTTAAATTGTCCTTATCGTGAATGAATACAACAAAAGGTCAAATGTGACATATATCTGATTTATTGCATAAAGGAGGGAGGGAGAGAGAGAGAGAGAGAGAGACGGGGGGAGAGAGAGGGGTGGGGGGTGGGGAGGGATGTACAGCAACCACAATGATACTAAACTTACTAAAATTACTAACTACTAATAAGAACAAGAACAATTATTGCAGGAAATATGTACAAAATAAATATGTATGTTTGTTACTGCTGCATTCAGTAGTCATGCTCCTGCAGTGCAGGGATGGCAGCACCAGGAGCAGAAACCTCTGCTGCCAGTCTGTTCCTCAAATGGTGTGGTCCTCACGCTGGTTTGGCTGGTCCTCCACCTCGTCCTCGCCATGGACAGCCCCCTCCTCCTCATCCACATCTGACTCCACCAAATCCCCATTTGTTATTGAGAGGTTGTGGAGGAAGGCACACGTGGACACCACCTCTGGCACGAATGTGGACTTCACCTACAGGAAAAGAGAGGTTGTATGTAACTATAATGTCAATTAAACTGAAATTATTTTTTTTAATTTTTCCTGACCTGCTGCTCAGCAGTCAGCCAGTGTATCGACTTACATTTACACATATCTTATGTTCTCCTTTACCCCAAGAGCCTTGAGGAAGATGCTGCGCCACCGGGTCTTCATCATTCCGATAGCCCTCTCCACCACACATCTGGCCTTGGAATGATGCCGGTTATATCGCCCCTGGACTGGGCCCCGCACCGGCTCCCTGTATGGGGTCATGAGGCTGATGGGTGCCGCCAGGCATGGATATCCTCCATCTCCAATGAGGCACCAGCCAGGAGGCGGGTAGAGCTCCTCTACATAAATGGAGCTCCAACGCAGGACCCGAGCATCATGGACCGAACCAGGTAGTCCTGTAACCGGTCATTGTGAAAAAAAGGAAAGGGGTAACGGCTTTTAAAAAAGGCTCTAAAGGCACATTGAAGAATATATTGTGTAAAAAATGCCTGATACATAAACACTTTTACTTATGATTAGGAAATATCTTTGGAAGTAACAATACAATTAACAATGAAAAGTAACCACAAATACCAATTAAATGTAATCTGGGGTCACAGTTTCACTTAAAAATACTATTGAAATCTTAAGACTCAAAGCAATATTGTATCAACCTGTTGATACAATGCGCATTCCAATCCATACCTGTGAAAGTATTTAGGAAGTGACCTTTGTGGTCACAGATCACCTGCAGCTGGATGGAGTGGAAAAGCTTCCTGTTAAAAATTTAAAAAAGTAGAAAAATGTAGTCACTTGACAGTTGACATTGATATGAGATTAAAGCAGGCCATTATATCTTTGTGTGAAGTGGCAATTTGTATGCAAGGTACCTATTCAGGTACTCTTCCTTATTTGCTGCAGGTGGCTTGATTCGTATGTGGGTCCCATCAATGCTGCCGGCCACTCTACGGAAGTCACGGGAGCCAGCCAGCCGGGCAAAGCCTTCCCCGATCCCCTCCAGCTCATCTGCGGCAGGGAAATGGACCACCCTTTTAAAGATGGCCATGATGCTGCCCGCGACCCGATGGACAACATCATGGACCGTGGTGATGGGGACGTCAAAGGCCTCGGACACCACACGATACGAAGTGGCACTGGCCAGCCAATATAAATAAAGGGCAACCTCCAGGTCTTTCCCCCAGCCATGGTCCTTGGCGTACCCCAGACACTCCACCAAGGCATTTATGGTCTGCCTTGAAAGCCGAAAGTCTTTTTTTAAATCTCCCTCTCCCAGGTAGAGGCGGACTACAGGGGTGTGGGCATTCAACCGTAAATACTGCCCTCGAAGCGCACCCTGTAGGAGTAGAGTAGGAGGAGAAGATATTTTTAGACAATTCTAAGTTTTTATTGTTTGTGTGTACTGAAAATCTGTCTATATATAGTTATATAAAAATGTAAATAAAATGAATATAATGATTTTTCGATTCTCTACTATAACAGTTAATTTTTTTCCACAGAGTTCACTTGTTTTAAAGAATAAACAGTTTTCTAATAAACATGTTTGTCAGAGAATATTATTTATTGACTTATCTGAATAGTACCTATGTTAGGTTAAGAGCCCAAGTCCTTTACCTAACCGTAGCTAATTTGTAAATTTCCCCACTGTGGGACTAAAAGGAATATCTTATCTTAACCCTTAAAGAAAGCTTGATATGTACTTACATGGGATTCATATTGGCAGATAATGGCCAACATACTTCTCCTGGTGGCGTCCCTCCTTCGTCGCCTTCGTGCCACATTATTGGCATTAACAACACTAACATATGACATTTTAATATTCTATCTACAACAATATCTATTTAATATTCTATCTATATCTATTTAATATTCTATCTATATCTATTTAATATTCTATCTATATTCTATTCAATATTCTATCTAAATTGTTTATATCTATCTATCTATCTATATTCTATTCAATATTCTATCTAAATCTATCTATATTCTATTTAATATTCTATTTATAGCTAACCTTTCTTTCTTTCTTTCTGTAACTTTATCTTTATAGAGCTATGAATGACATATGAGCCATTTTGGCTCAACAGTGTGAATTTCTAGCAGCGGCGTTCTCACGACTTGAACACCAAGCATATTGTGTACACAACTTCTCATGTTGTAAACACAAGCTCATGAGTTTCATTTGAAGGCACTATTCGCTCTAACCTCTCATGTTACTTCTGTTTGCAAAAAACAACAACATGGCGACAGCCAAAAACCAAGATAGCGACGGCCAAAATGCTAAACTCAAGGCTTCAAAACGGCAGTCCACAAACCAACAGGTGATGTCACGGTGACTACTTACACTTCTTATACCATTTACCATGCTTATATACAGTCTATGATTTGACATACATTTTTCCGCATTTAAAAATCTAATTTTCTAATCTAATCTGAAAGTCTGTAAAGCTGTCTGAAATGCTTAAAAACACACCGAAAAAAAACACCAAAGCGTGCGACCTCAGAAATGTTGAGCGAATAATCAAGGAAACCAAATTTCAGACCGATGGTATCAAGTAAATGCTATTTCTACTGAGTCAAATAAAACATCAATGACTCTAAACATTCATAAAATGTAGACTTGCACTGGGCCAGGTGCTCCAGATCTGGCTAGACACTGCAATCAGCTCCTCTGGCATCTTAAAGACAACATAGGTAGACACAGTAACCGATGCAATACACACGCGCACACACGCACACACACACACACACACACACACACACACACAGGCAGACTGAGCAATACCGTCACAATACACAACATGCAAATCAATAAAATTAACCCAACTTGTCTTATTACAGTGTAAGATTACCATTTACTGTAATAATTAAGAAGGTACTTGGTTAACTTGTAAAATACAAAAGTTCCTCTCTTGTCTAGCCAGTACGTGTTTAATTGATGCCCCATGAGTGCTTTAACATTAATTTGCAGGTTGAAATCAAAAGCATTTCTCCCACAGTTTATATTCCTTTATTTTTGTTGACATAACCAGAGGATAACCCTCAAGAGTGGAATGGTGTGGGAGCATTATTTTCGGTAATTCACGAAGAATAATGGAGGGGAAAAGGAAGGAGACAATATTTACATAATTAATGTTCAACATCAAATAGCTGACCTGTTTTTTTATTTTCTATTCCACTTAGCCACACATTCTTCAGCTGTCTGGGAGACACTAAAATCCCCTCACATTCCATTATGGACTAGGCCATTTCAAAGTAACCACACAACTTTGTTGCCAACTGATTACTTTATTATGAATAAATCAAATCCTTTAAAATGTGACATTTATCAACTTCAACCAGGCAAAACAGGACATGATTAAGACTGCTCGGTTGACCAGTGTTTCAGTAGACCAGTTTCTGTCCAACATCATCACAAAGATGCGCGCGCAGCAAGGGGCAGAAAGCACGGCATGTCTAGCAGAGCCAAGCTCCAAAGCAAGAGATGACAAGGAGTTGTTGTGCAGTAAACCGCACCAACTGCAGAAAAGATGGGTTGAAAATGTTTAATATTCAGAGGGGATCACATGCCTTTGCTAAAAACAGAAGGAGATTATGGATCCAGGCCTTGTTGGCAAAAACATTCTAGTCACACAGCGCTAACAAAGCAGCGTGTGGTCATGGCGAGCTGTCATGCTCGACCGACACTCTAAAGAAATATTTAGATCTAGCGACTATGTCTTAAAACTTAAAAGTAATGCAAGACTTTGTGATACGGCTCGAAATAGCTGTAATGTTACGCGACTACAGCGGGGGAAAGCTCGCTCCGGTATGCCGTAGCGTTACATTTTGAAGGGAAGACGTCTGGCAGTCCCCCGCGGTCACAACAACAAGCGGCCGTGGATGCTAACGTTAGCTAACGTTTGTTTAAATTTGAATCGGACATATCAGCAAAATTGTATCGACTTTTGTTACGTTTCCAACTGAGAGTTAACTGCTAACGTTACCTAGCAACCACCAACACACCTGAACTTACTGACTGAACTATAAGAGTCGTCATGTTCATGTTCACCTGCCCGACATACAAGGAGCTGCTTTGTGACTGGTTGTACTAATGACGAGACCAAAATCAAAGTCTCTATATTAACAATATACCTTGTTGAGGAATTGCTAAGGGAAAATGATCCGGCCATCAAGAGGGGCTCACGTAACTCGAACGCCGACCGGAGTGTCAACCAGACAGACCCTGGTGGTCCCACAAGTCAAATCACACTTATGTCTGATCTAACGTTACCCATTTCATAACAGGTGATAATAATAAACAAATCTCACACTAATACGTCATGTGATAACGGTATCTCAACCCGGACCCTGTAGGCGTCTAATATAGTCAACCGGAATGTACAAACAATGAGAAATCTACGTGGATTACAACCAGCTGTGACCAGCTGTGACGAGTGGCAAAGCCTATTTGCCCCATGAATGGGCATGCACCCAGTAGAGTTTATATAGAAACCTGTCTATAGGAACACAGTTATCAGGGACTGTTCAGTTTTGTGTAACCAGGTTTGAGGTTCACGTTTCTAAACAGAGAAACAAGATGCTAAAAAATCAGATCAACTGGAAACCAGTTTGCACATAAACACATACTAAATATATTATGAAATTCTCAAGGGATAACTTAACACGGTGATAGTGAGTGTGAGTGAACCTGAGAGCATAAGGCTCAGTATCTCAGGCAGTATTGTCTGTTTTATGTTAAGACTAAGAGAGAGCAGGAGTTCATCTGTTTGTGTATGTTGTGGCTCGTAAAAGGAGAGTAAAGATGGATTATTGAGCTGGTGATAAGCAGTAGCCATACATAGATCATTACTGTTAAAGCCACCAGCAGATCCAGAAGCAACGGGCAATTTTCGGATGAGGAAAACTGGTGTTGTGTAAGTAGTGCTAATTGCACTGAATAAGGTAGAATTGCATGGATTTAATAGACAGACAAAATGGACTAACAATGTTCTGTATACTGATGGTGTCAAACAGCTGAGCAAATATCATTCATCTTGATGCTGTTGCTTAGCACAACTATACAGCACGCAAAGAAGAAAATCCGTCTTTACAAGTGACAATGAAGAAAGATTTCTCCTGCCGCTGCCCTTCCCTGATCATCAGCAGGGAAACTGCTCTTTTCTACCTGCTCTGCGTGCTCATTGCTCTTTACATGCTGGCTGGCGCTGCCATATTTTCTTCCTTGGAGAGACCAGCGGAGCTAAAGGCCCACCAGCTCTGGGAAAGGAGGCTAAGAGACTTCAGCCATGAGCATAACATTAGTTGTGAAGACCTGAAATCTATGTTGCGCCACTATGAGGAAGCCAGGACCGCAGGCATCCGGACAGAGCGAGGCAGAGCCCTGTGGGACATCCCAGGGGCCTTCTACTTTGTTGGAACTGTGGTCTCCACCATTGGTGAGTCACTGTGAAAACTGTATCAGAAATAGTAACATCTGCTGATACATCTGCAATCCATAACAATACCAACAACTTTTACCAGAATACACTTTTAGTTCCCAGATTTTTCTGCACAACATCATTGTTATTTTAGGGTTCAAATCACGCAACATTCATATGAGGGGTTTATTACAGTAAACAAAAACGGAAACGAAAACAAAAATAAGCAATGATAAAACTAAATAAAAAACATATTCTTCTCTCCGTGAATCAATGCTGATTTCCTGACACGGAAAACCTCTGTTGGTCTGGAGGAGCTGCAGCAGTTATTTCTGCACAAACGCCCACTGTACATTCACTAGATATTCTCAGAGCTAAACTAACTCTCCTGCAGTGTGTAGTGTGCGCGCATGAACGTAAGGTGGAGCGAGCTGAGTGCATTCAGAGGAGTCCCATGCGCGCATATGCGAGCGCGCATGGGACATCGACCCGGGTGATTTATACGTGTAAGAAGTTACAAAAAGTCCCTTTAAGAAAAATTCAAACTAAACCAAAAGATATTTCCTGGTTAAAAAACTAATAAAAATAAACTAAAAATGAACGTAAATTCATTTCCATTTTAGCTTTTTAGCTACAATACATCACAATCGAAAAAAAGGAGACAGCATGAATTCTCGTCAACTCTCGTGACATTGAACCACAGAAATTGAAAGAACTTGACATTCCTTTCAGACACTAAAGTAGGCGAAGATTAAACATTATGGCCATTACAGTTCTCCAACCATGTATTTTGTATGTATATACCATAGACTTTATAAAAAGAATGATGACATCACAACTCCTCAAAAGTGATGCCAAAACATCTCAATCGTCCTCTGGTGGCTGGCTGCAGTTTAGGTCAGATTCCTCCACCTTCATGTTAGCTGATGGGACATGGGCCAAACTAAAAAGTCAAAGTACACATCAAGTAAATTTTTCCCAAAGATGGTTTCTGTCATTTAAGGTAGTTCTTATCACGTTGATGTGTGTTCAAGTGTTCATTTTTCTGATAAGTTTGGTTATATTAGTTATTTGATGCTATAAAAAACAGGGTGGGCTCATGATTGACAGTTGTGATTCTCTCTCACTAGCAAGCTGCGGCCTTGCTCGGCTCACGATTGGTACGAACGGGTGTGTGGGAGGGACCTCGATACCACGGCTCCACCACCCGATCACTACTGCGCAGACTCTGGCTCCAAATGACGTCAAAATCTCAAAATAGCAGCTCCCGTATCCAAAATATTTTGACTTCACTTCAGTACAGTGGGAGGAAGTGGAGACGCGTCGTCCAGCTTTATATACAGTCCATGGTATAAATAGCTACATTCTTCTGAGATATTTTACCTGTCCTGGCCCTGACAAAAACAAACTAAATATATAAAAATGAAAACCAAACCTTTCTGAAAAACTGAAACTAAACTAAAGAAAAAAACCGAGCAGAACACTATACAATGAAAACTAATTGAAAACTATTATAATTCATATGTGGTTAGCAGATTGATTTTTGAATAAATGACCAGCCTGTCAAATTGCAACTTGAATTATAATTCTTTTTTTTTAATTATTATAACAGTTTTACAGTTAAATGTGAAGTGCAAAATTTTCAAAGTTGATAACTTCGACTACAACTACATGCCCTATTGCCAAGTGAAAGATGTTTCATTCTGACTGCTGCAGCCAAAATGTTATGTCAGGCAAAATGACAGATAAACAGATAAGATAGAGGCCAATTGTTCAGCATTTCCCCGATACAGAGAGGATCCCTTGACGACCAATCAATACCAAGTCCAAGTAACACAAATCTATAATAAATACACACAATTTAACTAATCCTATGAACTTATTCAGACTGTACATATGTATATGAAGTCATATTGATTTGGGGAGGCCCGCACGGGAGAGAGGTGTTTCAAACTCCAATACTATCCATCAAATTCCATATTTCACCTGAACCTATAGAGGACAAAGATAAAAATTAAACCAGCCTCGTCTCTGAGAATCAATTTACAGCCTTCCAACTGTATCCACTATCTTTATGCACTCTCTGTCACTGTGGAAACTGAGGGACAGACGACACGGAGCCCAGATCAATTTCCTTTTTACAACAATCTGCTTATGTACTGACTGCAATCATCGATGTAACAGCACATCTGAGATTTGTGACACTGAAAGAGACTTTCCGACAAACTTTCTTGTTTCCCAAGATCAAACATTCACCATTTTTCATATGACTCATGGCTCCCACAATTGTATCACCTCATTAGTTAACAGCCTTTCCTTCCTTCCTTTCAGCCCATGGGTGCATGAATCAAAGCTTACGTGACTGTCCTGGCCAACCCCTGCAGACAATTGGCTGACATGGGTATCGTTTTTAGGTGATGTTCACTTTAATGTTCATTTTCAGTATAGGTCTAAAGGGTTGATCATTTCTACCATCCTTGATTAAAGAAATGTAATAAAATTAATTTATTTTATTGGTTATTTGCTTCTGTAATATTTGTAGAAAACTGTGATAGTCAATTCCATCTGGGTGGTTTTTATTTTACTAGCGCTAATGCCTAAGGCCAAGGTATTTAAAACAAGATCAACAGTCTTCAGCCACATTAATCTCAATGATGGTGGTACGATTCCGGCTGGGTGTTCTCTCTTCCCCCTTATTTCCTGTCTACCTCTTCGCTGCCAAACTTTCCAAAAAAGGCAAAAAATCCCCAACATTTTTTTTTCCAAGTCTGCAGTCTGAAAGTCTACAACCATGCTGGTGGCTCTGTGAAGCTGAGGCTACTTACTTAAGAAATCAATAATTTGACACAAAAACGGTCAGCTAGAGTCTGATATCAGAACTGCGCCCATAGCAACGGTAGACTGTCAATCAATTAAAATATTTAATTGCGATTCATTTAACATTTTTTTAATCTGTTCAAAATGTATCTTAAAAGGAGATTAATCAAGTATTTAATACTCTTATCAACATGGGAGTGGGCAAATATGCTTGCTTTATGCAAATGTATGTATATATTTATTATTGGAAATCAATTAACAACACAAAACACTGACAAATCTTGTCCAGAAACCCTCACAGGTACTGCATTTAGCATAAAAAATATGCTCAAATCACAACATGGCAAACTCAAGCCCAACAGGCAACAACAGCTGTCAGTGTGTCAGTGTGCTGACTATGACTTGCCCCAAACTGCATGTGAGCGCATGGGCATGTCTATAAAGGGGAGACTCATGGGTACCCATAGAACTCATTTTCATTCACATATCTTTAAAAGCGTTATTTAGCCTCCTCCGCAATAAGCAAGTAGTATGCGACTAGTAACTAGTATAATATTGTGGGTACCAATGGATCCTTAGGTTTTTTCTAGTTTCATGTGATACCAGTATCTTCCCTCTAGCTTTAAAACTGAGCCTATTACAATATAAAAATCGCAAATTGCATTAATGCATTAAAGAAATTAGTGACGTTAAAACGTGTTAGTATTGCGTTAACTTTGATAGCCCTACTTATTATATATGAATATAGGAGAGCATACACAGATCACTGTGTGGCCTGTACTCTGTGTTCTCAGATGATCCACACCCCAATCACAGACAACAAAGTAATCACCTACATACTGTATACTATGGCAGGGGTTCTCAAACTTTTAGGGGCCAGGGACCCCTCCCAGGGGAGAAAATGTTCCAAGGACCGCCTCATAATCGTAACACTGATTAAGCATAATGCTTACAACCATTTGTACTCCAAGATGCCATAGGAGCTATTTGTATTCTAAAACGTTTCAACCTAAATGCATGTTAAGATAAGATAAAATAAGATAAGAGAAGATAAGATAAGAGAAGATAATCCTTTATTAGTCCCACAGCGGGGAAATGTTATTGAATGTTAATACCACTTATATACCGTTTAAACAAAGGGTGATTTTATTCATATTGCATTTGGACTCAACTTGACAGCATTTATAGCCTACATTTCAAGTAATTGATCTTAAAAGCTTTCAGAAAATGAAAAGTAGCAAGACTGGCATAGTCCTAATAAATCCAGACGTTTAAAGCTGACTTTCAGTAAATGCTTCAACTTTAAAATAATTAATTTACTGCTGTGTGTCACGATCAGAAATTCCATTGGCCTGAAGCTAACGTGGGTGGGAGTAATGGACACAATATGCTTGTTTAATTTTCACAAATGGTCCCCATCTGTAGATATACACTTTTTAAATTTCACAACAATTTAGAAATTGATAAATGCCACTTTGAGAATGACTGTGCTATGTCATCAAGCTGATGTAATGAATGCCATAACAAAATAAAAACCTCATTGTGTAAACTGTAATATCCTGTAAATCTCACAGTCCGGCCTTCAAATGTTAGAGAGAGGATAGAGTGGGTGAAAATCACAGGAAGGAGACTCTTATCTAAGGAAATGAGTAACAGTTCTTTCATGAGGATGATGTTAGACTATAGTGTGTGTTTTAATCCTTTGATTAACCAAGTTTCTGCTGTACAGCAAAGAAACAGCAAAGAGACAGCACTAACAAAGAGATCTGACAAAAGAAAAAAACGGCAACAAATGAAAATGTCTTTAACAGAGAACATTTTTAAAAAACTGTGCAAATGATAGATGTTGTACAACAGTTGCTTAAGTGTTGGGGTGAAGGTCACAATGTCATCAACACTATTAGATTTCCGTTTCCTGGGAAAATTCTTACTAACTTTCAATACAATCCGGTCATTAACTTGTCACAAATAAACCGGGGAGGAGGGAAGCCACAACCTCCGCCGGTGCCGGTCTAATTATCTCACACTGTACCAGCCAGGTCAAGTTCAGGGAAACTGGCGGAAGCGTCAACACACAAAGAGACTGGGCCTTTTAAACACCTTTGTGTTGTTAAGCACACTGTGACTAAATCATATATTATGGGCCAGGAAATACAGAAATAATTTGCAGGGAAATAAGAAAATATGGATGATCCATTGGTTTATTATCGATTTCTGATCACTTTTTTGATTATTTTTGTTCATATTTTATAAACATTAACATATGTTTTGCATTTCTTTTCCATATCTCCTTGCTTCATAACTCAAAATCCAGGCCATTTTTAATTTTAAAAAGTACACAGTTAAACTTCTAACATCCTTAAAGCAGCAGTGGGTAGAATTGGAGCAAATTTGATTAAAAAAGTTATTTTTCTAAAACAATCACTATATCCTGACAGTTGTGCATGAGACAAGTAATCTGAAAAAAATGATGTGCCTCTGTCCTCCGGTGTCCTAATGGCAACTGCAATATTTCACAGACCGGAGGAAAACAACCAATCAGAGCCGAGCTGGAGCCTGCCGTCTCTGAGCAGCTGTCAATCACTTGCAAACTCGGATCAAACGGTCAAACTAGGCAGTGCTGATCAAATATGAATCAATATTCTGTTACTGTAATGCCTATTTCTTGCCTCAAATGTTTTCAGAAACATTGAGAAAGTCTCTCTCTGAAATGACCTGTGATCGGCGAAAGTCTCCCGTCACGGACTTGATTTTTTAAAGCCTGAAAACAGAGCCATGAGGAGGTGCAGGAGTCTAGTTTTCTCTCAGAGCACTTGAATTACAATATGCTGAAAGGTTATTATGGAATTTTTGCCCGATGATGCCACAAATATATTCTGCCTATGCAGGTTTAAAAGGCATAAAAAATATGCTCTTATGTCATAGACTCTAAGTCATTGTGTAGCACAAGAAATTTCACAGTGGTAGTAATGATCTGTAATCACAGATGAGACCTTTAATGTGTTTCTCTTAGGGTTTGGAGTGTCGGCCCCATCCACTGTGACGGGGAAGGTCTTGCTTGTTTTCTATGGGTTACTGGGCTGCTCGGCTACCATACTCTTCTTCAATCTCTTCCTGGAGAGAGTCATAACATTGCTGAGCTTGCTGATATTCTCGTGCCACAGGAGAACTGGACACGGCGGACTGGAGGGCCGAGCCAGTGAAGGTAACAGAAATGAAGAACGGAAACCATCTGTATACCAAGTCACACTCATCCTTTTTGTCGCTGTCCTGCTGGTTGCATGTGGGGCTGCCTCCCTCTATTCAGCCATGGAGGGCTGGACTTACATGGAGTCCCTCTACTTCTGCTTTGTGGCGTTCAGCACGGTGGGCTTTGGGGACTTTGTTAGTGGCCAGAGAGAGCACCATGAAGACAACTGGGCGTACCAGGTTGCAAATTGTCTCCTGATGCTTTTGGGAGTGTGCTGCACTTATTCCCTCTTTAACACCATCTCTGTGATCATCAAACAGGTACTGAACTGGATGCTGAGGACACTGGCCTGGATGTATAGCTGTATCCGCCACTATAGACCGCAACTCAAAGCACTGTTAAATCTCTGTCATTGTGACTCCGAAGCACCTATATATTATTGTGAAGATGACACTCCGCAAGCAGTTACCAGTTCAGGTCACGGCGTGATGTGGCACTCCTGTGTTCCCGATGCTATTGGTGAATGCCTTTGTGATGAGGCTCAAGTGGAAACAGTGTGCCACAGAGAGATAGACGGAGGGATTTCTGCAAAACAAGAGCAGGATAATTGTTCATATGAAAGGAATATAATCTATACTAGACCACTGCCTACTTGGCTAAATTAAAATATTTCAGAAAATATTGTCAACAAACACAGCAATAGTAATCTGTAGTTTTCTTTAGTGATCAAAAGGTTGAAATGTTGTTGTTAATGTTGTCTATATCAGATGACTGAGCTACAAGATGTAACTTTGCCTTGTGTTTTCTTCAATAGTCTAGGTTCGGATTGAAATGTACAGAATGTATTTCATTTCCAGCCCTTTCGTTCTACAGTAGCCCAGAACGGACAAACCAAACACTGGCTTTAGAGAGAGCCTTTCACGTTTAACGTGACCTGAAGGCCTCCGTAGTTCTCCAACACGCTTAGAAAGGGAGGCGTGAACGGAGGGGTATTCAGTTGGTTGCAATTGTGCCAGGCAGGGCCCAAGTGCTTGTTGTGTCTGTCGTTCTTCCTCTTTTTCATTCTCTTTCTCCCCATCCCTGTTTCTCTCCAGGGTTGCGTTCAAATAGTCCTTTTTGCTTAGGAAGGTTCCTAACGGAGTGAAATGACCCAGAAGTACCTCAGTAGCAGCCGTGACAAGAGCTGTTCGAATTCACCAAATGTTAAGGAAAGGAGCTTCAATGCTTCCTTTCTTATCTCCTTTAGCATAGGATACACTGGACCATCCTTTACCATAGGAAAAGAGAGAATAACATCCCACAATTCCTAGCGTACAGTAAACAATCAATTAACAAATAATCAACATAAATAAATATTACATGTCCGAAAAGAAGTTGGAAGAAGTACAGCCTACACTTACAGTATATGGTCCTATCGCTTCTCCATAACTCAAACAATTAACTCAATATGTATCATATATATTCCTCTGTTTATTTCAGTTCTAACCTTGGTAATGAAGTGATATTTTTCACCGGTTGTCCACGTTTGGTCAGATGATTCTTTTTTATATGCTGATAGAGTGTTCCAGCAGCAGGAGGATCCGTGGTAGCTCTCTTTCACACACCGCGGGTGAAGGAGCCTTTCACTGAAAGACCTATTTAAAATGCATGGGGGGGGGGTTAATGGCGCCGCCTTTTGTAGTCCATCTTCAGAACATTGTAGTTTCACCGCGTCACTAACATCCGCCGTCGTCACATCATGATTACGGAGCCTAGTGAAAGAGCAGTCGGATTGTCTCAACACCGCGGTTGTCTTTTCATAAGTCCTTCTGAATTCTCCTTCTCATCTTTCCTTGACCTCGTGACGTTTTCCATTGAGGTCAAGGAAAAGTGGTTAGGAAAAGACGTTAGGACGAATATTTTTTACTCTTTGAACGCATTAGGGTTCCTTCAGACATGGAGCTAGCCAATCAGCATCAAGGGTTTTCAATAAAAAGGGGCCTGCCTTCTGAGTTCACTCTCTTTTGTTCTTGCCATGCTCTCAGCCTGTCTGAGTTGTGCTGAGTTGTTTGAGCTTAAAAAACTTGTTGAAGATATTAGAAAAAGGTCTGTGGTGGGAGGAGGAGGAGGAGTATAGGTATACTGGGGTACCCTTTACACTTGCGTAGTTATCTATTTGTCTAGAAACACTAGGTTATTTGTTGGTGCCACTGTTGTATTGGTTTTGATGGTCACTTTTTTTAGATAAGTTAGTCAGGTGTTCTTTTTGTGGTTTGTTTTATGAGATAAGACTTAGTTGGGCCTAGTTTTTTGGTGTTAATTTCTGTTTATTTGGCACAACAACCTTGTCCCATCCTCCTCCACACTTTTGTGAACCTTTGTCATTATTTGAAGTATTATGTTAATAAACCACCCTTTTCCTTTTCCACTTCAACTTTGACTCCATCTTCTTTTGATCGTCGTGTTGTTGTCTCTTTACTCGTATTTATACTAAAAGGGGACAACATGCAGCCACGAACAACGAAATTGGGTATTTTTTTTTCTCTACAAGCCCAATTTTGAATTGGGAAAAGGTTCCATCTTTCAAGCTCTAATAAAAAACATAATGGCTTAGGGGCTTGGGCCTGTTCAGTAATCTATCCCTGGAAGGAGGCTGAGAGAATATGCATGTGAGCATATTTATCTTATTATAAAAATAGACTAAATACTCTCCATGTCTAGTTCAGCTTCATAGGCGGGCTTTTTTGTGGCTCGTTCTCCTGTCTCCCACATGCAAACTATTTCTGGTATTGACATGAAGCCCTACTAGCAACCCCCGCACCAGACAGGCCTGAATGTAATTAAGACATCATCAGCACTGATGTCAGAGTTCCCAATACTGATGACATTCTCAATAAAATGTTGCTTATCCTCTGTTGAAGTAAATTGTTTGTGTGAAATCCTGTGTCAATCTATCTATAGTTTAGACCTGGACTGGAGATGTACACAAAAAGCTGAGTGTTGTTTGTGGTCTATCATGAGAATCACACTCAGCTATGTTTTAAAATTCCTGAATTTGTTTCTTGCATTCATACATTTGTTCTTGTGTCTGATGCAACGTTGTGTCACTGTCAGTATCATCATCATCATCGTCATCATCATCTATGGTCAGCACTTGTTGATCAGCTTTGGCTGCTGGGTGGGCAATACTAGAGCAATGTCTCCCTCTGCTGGACTGCCTTGTAACTCACATGATAAAACACTGAAGTGCAGTACAGTATATATTATGCACAAATAAATATCTTGTCCCAAGTATGTGTAGGCCTTTGCTCATCCATTCATGGGGTTGTTATCATGGCAATGTTTGTGTGTTTTAATAGAACATTAGATTATTTGATCTTCATATGACTTTGATTTAAAAGCGTGTAATTAATTAAACTGCATTGCTGGTTGCCAATGCAAACTGAATACAGATACTAATAACAATAATAGCCATCCTGTTACCATTATCATTATCATTGCAATATTCAAAAACTGTTCAGAAATGTATATAATATAAAAGTGTCGTAATAGTAGATTATAAGAAGACTATAATGCAGAGTTTTAGTAGTGGCTTTTAAACCTTAATTGAAGCTGCTACCTTAGATCCAGATATAGCTTCGCTATAGGTCTTTGTCTTAGTTAGCAGTAGAGAATCTGAGGCCTTGAGCACTCTACCAACATTTGCATAGTCTAACGACTGAAATAGTCAGGGATAAGCCCGTGAGTACACTTATAGAAAAGTAATAGTATCTTAGCATGTTTTCTAACTGAAGCCAGCACAGGGATTTTTGAACAGAAGTCATGTGAGCTCTTTTCTTTCTTCCAAAATCACCAGCAGCAGCTTTCTGCATGAGCTGCAACTGACTTCTAGACATTTTGTGGAGACATGTGAACAATGCACTGCAGTAGTTGAGCGTACTCTCTAATGAAAGGATGAACAGGCTCCTCTGTATCTCTGGGAAAAAGAAAAGGCCTGGCCTTGGCACTAGTCTTTAATTAATTAAAAAATAATGAATTGCACATTTTTTATCTGTTCAAAATGTACTTTAAAGGGAGATTTGTCAAGTATTTAATACTCTTATCAACATGGGAGTGGGCAAATATGATTGCTTCATGCAAATGTATGTATATATGTATTATTGGAAATCAATTAACAACACAAAACAATGTCAACTATTGTCCAGAAACCCTCAGGTACTGCATTCAGCATAAAAAATATGCTCAAATCATAACATGGCAAACTCAAGCCCAACAGGCAACTACAGCTGTCAGTGTGTCAGTGTGCTGACTTGACTATGACTTGCCCAAAACTGCATGTGATTATCATAAAGTGGGCATGTCTGTAAAGGGGAGACTCGTGGGCACCCATGAACCTATTTTCATTCACATATCTTGAGGTCAGAGGTCAAGGGACCCCTTTGAAAATGGCCATGCCAGTTTTTCCTCACCAAAATTTAACATAAGTTTGGAGCGTTATTTAGCCTCATGACAAACTGGTACCAATGGATTCCTTAGGTTTGCTAGTTTCATATACCAGTATCTTCACTCTAGCTTTAAAACTGAGCCTGCTACAGCCTAAAAATTGAAGTTGCGTTAATGCGTTAAAGAAATTAGTGGCGCTTAAACAAATTTGTGTTATCGCATTAACTTTGACAGCCCTAATCTTTAAATGATAGAACCCTGTTTTAGTTATGTAGCTTGTATGCAGCTGGAAAGTTAGATCAGACATGTTAATGACATCATCCTAATTAGTACTTGGGGGGGACACTGTCTTTATCTTTGATTTTTTGGACTGTCAATATATTTTGTGTCATTTCTGAGTTGGATTCAGGAAATATTTGGGCATCCATAAATTGTTGGAGATGCAGTTTACAAGGCTGTGAAGTTGGGTGAGATCATCAGGATTGACAGCTACAGTATAAAGAGCGGGGTGGTGAATGAAAAATAGTGAGCCCAGAGTGGAGCCACGTTACATCTACTCTTTCTGACTATGAATATGCAAATATTGTTCGTTTCAAAAGTGTAACAACTGAACACAAGATGTCTCCCAGTTCACTGAAAAGTCCATTCTCCATGTATGAGACCTGGAGGTTTCAAGTTTCCACGTCACTCTTGTGTTAGTTGCAAATTAAACCATGATTGGCTTCCATGTCACAATTGCGGCGCGTCTTAAACTTTAAAGTCACAGTTGGAGCACTTGTAAAGCTTGGATCGGCATGATTACTCCTGGTTAAATCATTAACCCAAAATATTAACAACTGCGTTAAAAAATATCTGGTTCTTTAATAAAAAGTCGAAGGTACATGTTGTGTACATAAAAAATTCAGGGGAGGAGTTAACTATGACTCCTGAGGTGCATTTCTGCAACAAACAGCCGATCACCAAGCTTAAAATTCTGCCGCATGTGTCTCTGACAGCAGGCGGGAGCTAAAGATTGCTGTTGAGAAAAAAATTGTACAATCTGCAGCTTTAATCAGCTCACTTTAAATTTCTGGTTCAATTGTGATTGAATTCAGCAAGTGCTGGGAATGGGAGGGGGGGTTTACACCTCTGTAGGATTACAGAGAGAGGGGATGATACTGTAGAGGCATCATCAATTTGTGCAAAAACATAAAATGTCACAGAATGATGTATGCTTTTGGGGAAATATGGTTTAAATATAGTAGGCCTACATACAGTATTTTCACCTTTGTATATATTTTTTTCATTGTTTATAGTCATTCCCAACAGCCTTTACTGGCACTAAATACAGTATATCACAGATCACATGGTTAAGATCATACCTGCCTGTTTTACACTCTTTGGCCACCAGGTGGTTTCGTGTGCACATGAAGCCTCGAGAAATGAACCCTTTTCCGAACCAATTTGCTGGAACGCTTCAAAGCTTCATGAAACTTCAGCTCGCCATCACCCCCCACACCTGGCTGAGAAAATTCGGCGACAGAGCCTTCAGCGTCGCGGCCCCCGCCCTCCGAAACTCTCTCCCTCCTGAAATAAGAAATGCTTCATCCCTGGACACTTTAAAAAAAACACCTCAAACACCACCTGTTCATCAAGGCCTATGATCTCAGCTGACTCTTCCTACACATCACTCTTTTAATTACTTAGATATAGTTTATCCTCTGTGATATTTATTAGTATGATTTTGTGTGCCCCCTTTGTAAGGCGTCCTTGGGTTTCTGAAAGGTGCTATATAAATCCAATTTATTATTAGGGCCCGAGCACAAAAATGCCAGTACACTAAGTGCAAGAAAACCTATTGTTTTTCTAAGTATTATTATTTTTCTGCTGTGAGATCGCCTTTTTAACAACTTTAGCCATCCCCAAAACTCACCAAAATTGGAATATGCGTCAGAAGTGGCGAAAATTGCAATATTCTGTAGTGATTGGGCTCGGGTGTCACCAGCAGGCTCGATAGTGCCCCCTAATGAAGGCAGGTTGCCAGAAAAAGTTACTTCGATCTTCACGAAATTCAAGTATGTCATTGCTCACATCCTCAAACCCGGATTAAATATTTTCTGGATTTTTTCGGCAAACAGGAAGTCAGCGATTTTGGACTTCCTGCGTTTTAAAAAAAATTATGAACACATGTTTGAGGACTTTAGGATGCACAAAAACTCATGAAACTTTACACACACATCCAAACTAATAATTACTTTGATTTAGTGGTGAAATTTTGCTTGGGTGTGGCATGTTGGCTCTCTAGCGCCACCTTATGTCTTTTAGCCTTTGAACATGCCTTTGTTTTACATTTCTTTTACCTGTAGTCTCTACACCACAAATGCCTACACCTCAGTCTGGGTGTAGGTATGACACTGACAACAGAGAGGTGACAGTGGAGGAGGATCCTAGGGTTCTGCACCCTGCGTTAAAAGCTATGAACACCCACACAGGTGTTTTCAGTTTATTTGGCTGATTAGATCTCTGCTCACTGTAATGTATTGACATCTTCCTGAGTCTCCTGTCAGCTTTCATTGCACCTGGTAGATGGAGATTTGTGATCTCATGAATTCCACCTTCAACCTGAGCAGAGGTTTAATCAGCCAGAATAACTGAAAACACCTGTGTGGGTGTTTAGAGGACAAACAGGTTCAGCTTATACAGAGTTTGAACAAAGTGTTCAGATGTACAACAAAAAACAACAAATGAGTAAAGATCTTCCAGTCCCTTCGAGTTGGAACTAAATGTGATTATTACATTATGAAAATGCCCAGTGATTGGCAGTTTGGTTATAGCGAGTTCACTCTACTCGACTTTAGCCCTGATTTTCCGCTTCCAGACTAGCGACTAGAAGGGAGCCTGTAAATTGCGAAATTTGATCTGAGATCTGCAAAAACTCTCGTTAGACTTGCTGCCAGACGACCTAACCTAACCTCAACCATTCGAGGCATACGACATGACACAGGAGGCTGTTGTAACTTGACTCTACATATTCCAATCTGCTCCAAACTTCACAAGCTGGATAAGAATCCCGGCCTGAAGACATATACGTTCCATTATTGAGTTATAGGGATAGCGCCACCTACTGGCAACAAGAAATGGTTGTATACTGCCAACCACCCTCATAGAAGTGCCTTTTAAGGATGCCTCACAGGTTCTCAACAGGTCATTTACAGTGCCACGCGCCCCACGCAGAAAATACCCTCTAACTGTTGCGTGCAGTGTCCGACTTTCATGGAAATGCACGGCAGCGGGTACCCCCGACGTGCGCAAAGGGGCGAGGGCCCGTTCAACGCTGCTTGCAGCTTTAATTATTATTATAATTATTATTATAATTATTATTATTATTATTATTATTAATACATTAAGGAGGAAAACACTTCCGGAACCAGCAGAGGCCTATAGCACTTCTGTTAGACATCATTAATCTTCCATAAATAGTTTAACATTTTACAAAGGTGAAAATACTGTATAGTAGGCCTACTATATTTACACCATATTATTCCAAAAGCATGCATCATTCTGTGACATTTTATGTTTTTGCACAAATTAAATGGGAATACATTAAGGAGACGGAGGCCTATAGCACTTCTATTAGGCATCATTCATCTTCCATACACTGGCACTTCTCCAACCGGGTGGTATCTTTGCGCGCATCTTTTAAATAGAGCAACAATTATTATTATTTTATTTTTTGCTTTCTTTGTTATGTGTCAAATGAACAATTCAGTAATGAATAGTGAACGTGTATTGCAATTAAAACACTTTCACATGAGCAGTGTTCAGTATATTGTTGGATCAATGCATTGAGAGTGTGAGGTCCTATAGATGTACCGGCGGAGGGATACAGCACTCACACTGAAGGCGTAGCACTCACCAGTGGATTGAGGTCTCCGGGCCACTCTGGTGCAACACAGCGGATATATACACAGCCTCCACTGATTCCCCCCCCGAAATACACACTGTTTGATATTATCTAAGTAATTCATCAGAGTAGCTGTCTTCTTAGTGAGCTCAATACAACAAACCCTTTGTCGTTTTGTCATCTTCCGCGGAGCTTTGAAACGTCAACGGCACAATGGTGAGTACTAACGGCTAACGGTTAGCTATGTTACCTAGGTAATAACGGCTAAACGTTAGCAAACGGTTAGCTATGTTACCTAGGTAGTAACGGCTAGCCGCTATTAGCTGACTAGCAGTTAATAAGAGGTAATAACGTTAGCGAAAAATATTCTAAATATAGCGAACAGTTAATCTGATATTGTTTTTTTTTTAGGTGGGCCTTTCTTTTAGGTGAGGAAAATATGTTTTGGTGCTGATAACGTGAAGATAACGTTAGCCGTTATTACCTAGGTAACATAGCTAATCGTTAGCAATGCTAGTTAGCTAATAAAGGCTAACCGTTAGCAATGCTAGTTAGCTAATAAAGGCTAGCTCGTTAGCATTGATTAACTTAGCTTTGCGGCGGTTTCGAGATAACAGCTTATCAAGTAGTCGTTATCTCTTTAAAGCATTAAAGCACATAGTAACACGTAGTAACACAGGTTAAACCACTAAACGAGACGTGTTTCTTTACAAGCTCTTAAACAACTGAGGAACACGTTGTTGTTAATGTATCAGTGGTTTATATGTAACTTCATCTGCAGCAGCTGCGCAGCATAATGTTACACGTCGTGTTGCGAGAGGAAACAATGTGTTGTTGTCTACTGTAATGTCTATAATCAATCATTTAGAAAACACTTTGTGGTTTAACCTCCATGCTGGAGGATCAAGGTTTGCAGCGTTTTTTATCGTTTGCTTGAGAGTGGGCGTGGTGGTGAAGGAGGTGGTGTGTAAAAATAGACCGTCCAGTGTTAACGTGATCTTGAAAACATTTCGTTTATCTTGCATACTAAAAAAAAAAACCTCCAGCTAACTTGTCTTTGCTAACTACCGTTTTGACATCCCACATAACAAGTGTCTGCAGGCAGACAGCAGACACCTCTTGCAGGCTGCTGCTCTGAATGTAGTGAGACATGCGCAACAAGCGAGAAAAATAATTGTAATCGCCACCAATTGCGATTACATAAGAGCTGACGGGTAGTATAGTCTTGCTGCTCAGTTATTTGTCATATTGCATGGAGATTATGAAGGTTATGTTGCAGCATTTTTGTGTGTTCTCGCAACAGCACCACCATGATGATGACAGCATCTCCTCCGTTACGTGTTGCGCCATAACGCAGTCTGCTCCTGCTGAATGATCCTCTCTTTGCCCACCCCTCCTTCTCCTTCTCCTTCCAGCGCCTCCCTTCCCTTCCCCCCTGCATTGAACCAAACCATGCTTGGTGCAGTCAGGACCCGCAGTGCACCCTCCAAAATGGGAACCATATATATATAAATATATACACAGACACACACACACACACACACACACACAGACACACACAAAGCCATAATGTGCCACTATAATATAATCCCTGCTCCTCCTGTCTAATCCTTAATCATTCACTGCTGTTGTTCACTGCAGATTGTTAAAGAACAAGACACATGATCTGGGATGTTAAGGAAACTACAATATTATATTCAGTCACCTGCAGCCCTCGTAGTTTTTCTGTACTCGACATGAGAAAATGTGATATGATCTAGTTGAAAAGCAGCAGTAGTGTTTTGCCGAGCACTTTTTCACACCGCAGCAGCCGTGCAAATCTCTCTAACTGTGCCATGCTGTGTCTGATCCAGACAGTGCTTGCTTCAGCACCACCGAATTGGTTGGTATAGTGGACGGAGTGAATACTCTGCAGTCTGTCTTACTCCCCTTCTTTTTACCCCTTACCCCCCCTCCTCCAAAACCAACACGGTGACTCATTGAAATTGACTCGAAGAACACATGGCGTTACCACCACCTCGAGCTACAGAAATGTTAGCTTTAATCTCTTCGGTTTTGAAAGGAAAGGGGTTGTTAGAAACTAATTTATGCTTGTGTCTGTGGAGCAAGTGCACATGGACGTCATGCATTCATGCATTATCTCTGTAGCTATATGGGTTCATTTGATTTAATTACTTATTTCTATATTTTTGTAGGCTTTATTGTAAGGATGCACAAATCCAACTTTTTCATTCCCGATACCTGGGCTTTGAGTATCGGCCGATACCGAGTACCAATCCGATATCAGTATTTAATTAATAAGCTTACTGTGTGGAAGTGACTGGGATCATTCTTTTATATGTATCAGGCTTGACTTAAGCATTGCTTTTCTCACTTTGTAAAACGGAGTGGAACAAATAAATACATAGATATAAATTTAATGAACTGTTATTTAATATTAAAATTATATAACGTACACCAGCAACTTGGTAGAAAAAATCTTAAAAATGAACAGGAATTACAATTCAAGTGTAAACCTTTTTAATGCAGCAACAAATTGGTCAAAACTTCAACAGGAATTAAAACATTTCAGTATATAATGTATAAAGTATATAAACTTAGAATTGAATTAAATATATCGGATCCACTGTCACCGATACCCGATCCAGCTATTTGAGTCAGCTACGGCGGATATCCGATCCGGTATCGGTGTATCCCTAATTTATTGTATGCAGCAGTTAAGTTCTTGTTGTGCCTGATCATGCCAGTTGTTTCCAAGTCATCTGAGAATAATTTCCTGACAATATGAAGGATTACACACAGACACAAAGCAGCACCCCAGCAGTCAAGCAACAGTTGGCACAGGGGTTGGTCTGTGATGATAAACCGAGTGCACATCTGTTCAGTGAAAAAGGATACAAAGAGGTGGTTAGTCGCGGTGATATTCAGTGTGCTACATTGGCGACCCTGTTCGTGTCTCACTAATTATAGCAGGCGTGTGTATTTCGGGCCGTGGAGTATTTATACCCGTCCCTCATCACACTTTCTCGGCCTGAAGTGGGCATGTTGACTGACTTAGACAGGCCTGGTAAGACCTCACGAGGATGGCTGAATGACATATCGGATGAAGTTTGAAAAAATCATTTGGGTGCAATAACGCAAAAGTAAAACCAATCTAAAGAGCAGCAAGTTTGGACAATATTGGCTCACTGATCTTAGCATTGGGGGTTTGTTTAAAATAGTTATGAGTGTTTCTCTTAATAAGAAAATAAACTAATATGTATGTGGTTCCACTCTCTGCAAGCACGACTATCTATTCAATGACTTTACTCAAGTAATGCAACAAGTCTTATATTTTAGATGACATAGAATGCAAGTTGCCAAATATAATATAATAGAGGTTAAGGCCCAATAGTTAATTTTCTTTTATTAATTAAGCCCCCCCCCCTAATAAAGGAGAGAGCCTTACATCTGTAGAGATAGTCTTTAGCTCGGTCATAGGCAGTGACTGGGCCCAGCTGCCAGATAATATCACAGTCTGTTTTGAATTAGTTTGTTTAGAGTACATTTGCATTGGCATAGATCTGTGTGTGTTGATTAAACAGTGGAGTCGGCTGCAGGTGCTCCTCATTAGGCCTACCCAAAGCTTTTAATCTCTATAATCATTGTACTGGAAGATTTTAAAGTCACATCCACCTGAGTGAATCTCTGAGTATGAAACACTCAACCCACTGAAGGCATAAAAGGTGACTGTCTGTAGTTTCCTCCTTCACAAAGAACCACAGCTGTTGCAGCTGTGTTATGTTGATGTGAGTTTGCAGTGGTGGGAAAAAAGAATTCAATCTCATAGACACTTAACAACTTACTCCTGTAGCTTAATCCATATTGTTTTAGGTATTTATTTAGGATCTTCCTTCTAATCAAGACAGACCAATACATTAAAAACAGATCATAAACATTTGAATTTTGAACATCCTTCCCATATCAGATCTTGTTTGGGAGCTTTATGGTTTTCAAGGAGATCCTACTTGACAAGGAGGGCTGGATTGGATGGAAACAATTTTGTCAACAATCTTAAATCTAAATTTGGTAATGCTACATCTCTGGATGTAGCTAATAATCAGACTTAAGGTGCTTTAGCATCTCCAGCCATATACACCATCAGTGAAGGCATCTGTTGTTTTACATTTGTATTATTTTATGCGTGTCCTAACATACTGTCATATAAACTCACCTAAAATCTCAACTAACCAACTCATTTTAACATTTGGCTGCTTTTTTCAACACTAAAAATTAGGGCTGATAGTCTCGATTATGGCAAAAAATCATAAATCGCGATTAATTTGGTCAATATTGAGATTACGATTATTTACCACGATTACTCATTGCCTTTGGAAACATCATGCATTTAGAAAGAACATTTTGTAGCCTACATTTTAAAGTTGAATGCATCAATCTAGTGCAAAATTAAGGGGCTAAATCTATGAAGAATTGTGTGCTCTAACAATCTAATCATAAACTCATTGGCTGTATGAATGGTGATGACACTGCAAAAAGAGTCGCACCCATAGAGCATGGTAAACGAGAAGGGGTTCGTGGTTTAAGACGGTGAAAGCGCACTGCTGTACAGGAAAGGGTTGCGCTGGATTTATAACGCAAAACCAAACGAGAGCGTCATTGCGAAACAGAATGCACAATAATCGTTTTATTCGATTAATTGCACAACCCTACTTAATTACATCGGTCTACAGAACTAAAAACATTCTATGATGAAAATAAATAATTATCATTAACAGGGCTGCCCAAAATATTATGTTCATGATGGAATATCAGTGTTTTATCGTTGTCTTATTCTTTTGTTAACAGGCTGATCAGCTGACTGAGGAGCAGATTGCTGGTGAGGGCATACCTTAACCATGTTTGGTTTGTTTTAGGTTTAGCGCCTTAATTCACCACCAAACCTGAGACTCTAGGGTGTCTTAAGAGATTTAAGTAACCAGAGGTCTGTGAGGATATAAGCTGGTGGTTGGCATGGCTAAAATGAAAATCAGCAGGGATTTGAGTCACAGGATGAAACCTCACATGAAAAGCTCACATGTGCACATTAATTTTTAGACATTTTGCAGCAGATGCACCAGTAGTTTTACTCTCTATGCTGTTGTATAGATCAGGGGTCACCGTATTTTGTTCTTTCCTATCATTGAATTAGCCATGCTCAGACTCTGTTAATGCTTATCATATGCTTTCTATTCAGACAGCTTGAAAGACTGAAAGGGAAGTGTCTGTATCAACGTGGATGCTCGTGGCATACTAACAGTGTTATTTCTGTAAATGCACAGAGTTCAAGGAGGCGTTCTCGCTGTTCGACAAGGACGGTGACGGTACGATCACCACCAAGGAGCTCGGGACTGTGATGCGCTCTCTGGGACAGAACCCCACTGAGGCCGAGCTGCAGGATATGATCAATGAGGTGGATGCGGATGGTAAGGAGGAAAAGCACAAGACAATTATACTAGTTAAAACTTATAATCACTACAATTTTAGGGGTAATCTTCATGCCAAATGTTCCTCTTGCCTTAATAAAACTATTGGAAAGTTTCACCAGTATGTGCAGTGTGGAGATATTTAGGATATCGGTAGAAGCACTTGGCTTTAAATTACTATCATGACATTTATATTGAGAAATGTGACCATTTTCTCTGGTGAGGGTTGTTGTCTACCAGTTTACCCCTCCTTGTTACCTATGTGATAGGCCAGAATCTTAATGCTGTTTGCTTCAAAATATATTTTATACGGAGATACTGATTTCTGAGATAAGCTAAACATTTGCCAGTAGTATCAGCAATGCACATGTATCAGTTGGGCTCTACTGTTCTTGTAGCCACATCTGATTTAATACTTCATAAAAATGTGGGGTATTTCCTTTATGTTTTGTGCCATGAAAGTGTTAAGTCTTCTTGGATTGATATGCTCAGTTTTTGAGTGACATAATTACCTTAACCTCTTTCTGTTTTTATGACTGTGTAGGTAATGGTACAATTGATTTTCCTGAGTTCCTGACCATGATGGCCAGGAAGATGAAAGATACAGACAGTGAGGAGGAGATCAGAGAAGCCTTCAGAGTCTTTGACAAGGTACGTTAGGACAGAATAGACCGAGAATATCAACGAGCTCCACTCATTAAAATTAGTCAAATTAGGAACTTTTTGCCACAGATTTATATATCCATTATATCCTTGTGACCGCAAGATGAAAAGACAAACCCCTTCATATAATAAATCCCTGTATGTTTAGAGAAAGATTTGTGCACGATATTGAGCTGTCACACAAGGTCGCTGTTTTAATTTACTTGACTAGCACTTTGGTCCATTAAAAGGCTTTTTATTGGTGTCTCTCTGCTGGATGAACGATAATCTTTAGCATTCTAACATGCATATGTTTAGCATTAAGTAGAGGTGAGACCAAAGAAGTACAATTCACATACAAGTAATACTGACCTAGAACATCATAGTAGGAAAACTAACTTCAGTGGCATTCAGCTTTTAGCTGCTACAGCATGTAAAATGGTAAATAGACACAATAACAGTGTACAGATTGTAAAGCCCCCTAAGGCAAATTTGTGATTTGTGATATTGGGCTATACAAATACAATAGACTTGAATAAACACTAGTTGTTGTGTTGGCCGTCGGCAGGATGGTAATGGCTACATCAGTGCAGCAGAGCTACGGCACGTCATGACCAACTTAGGGGAGAAGCTCACTGACGAGGAGGTGGACGAAATGATCCGCGAGGCTGACATTGACGGCGATGGTCAGGTCAACTATGAGGGTGAGATGTTTTTTTGGTTGCTTTCTTCCTGAAAAGGTGTCATACCTTTCTTTTAGTTTGATGATTATATTATTAACACTTATTACAACCCTGCAACTGCTTGTATGTTTATTCTCTTTGCCACTTATTTTTTACTGCAACATAATCTTTGTGTTTTGACTAAAATCTTATAAGAACAAGGAACGCAATTATTATTGAGTTACTGAGACAGAAACCAGGAAAAATGTCAGTTGCAACATAACCTTTGTGATAGGCTCTCACATAATTTTAACAGTTTCTACCAAAAGCTTTAAAGGGGCTATATGTAACAATCAGAAATTGGTTGTTAACAGTGACACCTGTGGCCGTTAAGTCAACGACAGTCAGCGTCCTGTTGCTCGAGCTTGTGCTCGCTCTACGTAGACGCGAGCGAGCATCGGTCAAAACAGTGAGGCAACACACTCAAGACTGAGCGTGATTGACAGGCATCATGTTGATTAACGTTAGCAACATTAACCAGCTAAAACCACAATATCACTATATACTTCATATGCTTGGCAGTAATGTTAGCTTACCTGTCCAATAGGAATTTTGACAGCTCGGGGTCTGTTTTGATGCCCAAAACCAAACGAAGGTCCCTCCATGAACCGTAGGCCCGGCCGATGTTGATCCTAGTTCCCCCCTACATACAGTCCCTTTAACAACTGCCAAAAGTTCACTTTTTGCGTCTGTTTCATTTAAACATTTTCTGTTCTCTTCACAGAGTTTGTCCAGATGATGACTGCCAAGTGAAGAGAACGCTGACATTTCTCTCAACGTTGCTTGTCCTCCTAAGATCACTGTCTTTCAGAACCCCCCAAAAAAGGAACAATTATCAAACGATAAACAAACTTCCCCCCCAAAAAATCACTTAATGTGTCGAATTTAACAATTTGTGCTTCAGCACATCCAAATACTTCTGAGGTATCTGTTTAGCAAACACCAACCGAACAGAATAATCCCTAGAGAAGTTAATGGACCAAGCTTTAAGAGGGCCGAGGCCCCGTACTTCAGACCAAGATTCTGCTGAGTCACCCAGCATCTGATTAATTTAGAGGAAAGGGCAACACTGAAAAGGCAGAGGGGATAGGAGCCCATGCCACAGTTCGTATAGAGAAGTTGGCTATTTAATTCTTTCCAATATTCAACAAAGAACTCTAAATACTGAATTGAGTACTCTTCTTGCATGCACCCTTTCTGTGGCGGTCTCTTGTCACAACGAGGACGCTCTGATCCCATCAGAGGTAGTGGTCAGACTGTGTACACACTGGAGGTATATACATTACTATATAGCTATATATCTGTAAAATTTGTGTCACTATTGATTATTGCAAGAGCAAATAGTTGCGATGTAGGGTGTTCACTGGTGCTCGGTTGCAGTCTTTATACCTTGAAGAGTTCAGACGAGAATGAGAGACTGAAAAGTGCTGAAGTTATGTTCCTCTTGGGGATGATATAATGTCTGGTTTTGAGTCGCGGGCTTTACATTGCCCGCAGCACTGATGGGAGACAGTAGTACGTTGTATTGCTTCAGGAGGATTATTGTGAAAACAACCACTTGAGGACTAATATATTTGTTCTGCAATCAGATATCCTGATGATACAATATTGATGTAATGCTTTATAAATGTGTTCTCAAATATTAATGTATTGATGACAAACTTTGGTCACCAAATATATCTATATATATATATATTAGTGTATTGTAAAGTTTGCATTGCCTATTGTCGTAGTAAATGACCTGTGACATGTTTTCTCTTTGGTTTTGAAATGTGCCATAATACTCTAAAAACGCCTCAACCTTCTTGCAAGACTCGTAGTTCATTAGAATATAATATAATATAACAACATATAAAAATACATGCAGTTGAACATATTTGCACTTTGGTATTAAACCACGTGGATATTTAAAAAGGTTTTGTTGTAAAAGAAGAAAAAGAAACCAAATGTCACTGTTGCTGCTGCTATAACAACTCATATGTTGACTCTCATTTCTCGTCCTTGTTGGTGTCTGATCTTCGATTTGTAGTCCGGTGATTTAAACTTCAATCTGCTTGCTGTTTTACTGAACAGAATACATTATACTGTATATTCACACAAAAAACTACTAGTGGTGAGGGGTGATAAGAGTTTAATTTGGGCTATTAGAATGGAAATGGGGATGAAATAGGGTTGTAGCAAAGAGTTCAGCTTTAGAAGTGAGGTTGTTTAGGTTGGCTAAATTTAAGAAGCGAGTTAGCTGAGGTGTCTTTATGATTTCCTCAAAGCACGAAACTTAAAATGCTGCTCTGCTTGAGGCGTTTTTAATTGGTCATCTTTTGATTCGGATGTCGGGAAGTAAATGGTAAATGGACTGTTATCTTCTGAAGGTATCTCAAAAAAATGTAAAGATGTGATATATTTTCCATAAATCAATAAATTGAGCTTTACTTCACCTGCATTTCACTGTCATGTTTAATCTAACGGGAATCTAATTTACACACATCCTATTTCTGTTTTACCACTCTTCAATATTGGACTGTTATATCTAGGGCTGTGTATTGGCAAGAATCTGGCGATACGATGCGTATCATGATACAGAGGTTACGTTCAATATATCGCGATACTGTAAGCAAGGCGATATATTGCGATTTTAAAAAAATATATAATTTTAGAGAAACTGTCATTGTATAAAGAATATCACTACATGCATAAAATCTGTGTAAAAGTACTTCTTTTTTTATGAAATCAAAACAGTGCGTTCTGCATTTGCATTTATCACAGAACCTGTAACATCCAACAACAAAGCACTACTTTGAGAGGACGCATACACTGAGCGGGTGCATCTCTTTGCAAATGAATTAAAGTATTGACTGAGTTAATATTTGCATGTAAACTATTAATTAAAAATAATTTTTTGAGAATCGATACAGTATTGCAAAACCTTGCGATATTCAATATTTTCGATATTTTCTTACACCTCTAATTATATCCTTCCTCTGCCAGTGTCCCTGTGCCAGAAAGGAGCACTAATCCCATCCAGACAGTCTCAGACTGGGTCAGGCCAAGTCACCCTATAGCCCTTCACTGGAGACACTATCCCAGGCACAGGCTATATTTAGTGGCTCATGAGATTGCTACAGGAGCCGGTGGTAATCCAGGTCAGCTAGGGTCACGACCTGTCACCCACACAAATGCAAACAAGGAGCTCTCCCCGTCCTTGCTGACAGGCAGCATCGACAGCCAATGGTACGAGGCGTTAACTGGGGCAGGCAGATGTGATTGGATGTGCGTCCACACATGCTAATCGTTTGGTTAAGTAGAGATAAGGAAACAGGAGCACACTCAGCAGGACAATAAGAAGTGCAGCATCACACAGACACTTGCAGGTGTGATTATCCCCGTCTGGTTGTGTAACGGCAGGCTGGAGATGCTCACTACTAGTGTAGCTCCCACTCTGCTGTGTGCAATAATATAATACTCACAGAGAGGAGTGAGAGTTATAGATATTCTTTAAATGTTATGCTGGTTTCAACAGATGCACTGTGAATATAAATCATACATGTAGGGAGTTTTAGGTAATATTGGGGTGTTGTAGTGGAGTTATTTGGGCATCAGTGATAGAGAAAAACGAATTACGTCGAAGTATAAGTTTGTACTTTTAACTATTTAAATTTTGTTCTTTTCTATACTATTTCAGAGGGAAATATTTTTACTTTTAGCACTGCGACAATTTGAGAGCGATAGTTCTACATTTTTACATACAAAATATGACTATTTAAGAGTCAATATTATAGATAAAACTACCCAACAATATACAGATAAATTAGCTCCACCTCAACCAGTTAATGTACAACTTAAATGTTTTTTTTGTTGTTGTTGTTGTTGTTATTATCAACTTTTTTATTTGAAGTGTAGCAACATACACAGACAAATACCCAACAATTAGCCCCCAGCCCTGTACCACTTAAATGGTTGGGTCTAGAAGGTAACCTGCGAATTGCAAAATCTGTTCAGAAATCTGCAAAACTTGCAAAAACTCTCACGAGACTCGCTGCCCAACGACCTATCCTAAACTTAACTATTCGACAAGAACCACTTAAATGTTAATGCAACAATAATAATGATCCAGTGATATAATAATAGCAGGCACCCTCATATGCATCATCTGCATAATGAGAACTTTTACTTTGAGTCTTTAAGTATGTTTTGTTGCTAATACTGCTTTTACTTTAGTAAAAATGTTTTAATGCAGGACTTCCACTTGTAATTGAGTATTTTTACAGTGTGGTATTATTACTACAGTGTGGTATTATTGCTACTTTCACTTAAGTAAACAATTGGAATACTTCTTCCACCGCTGGCAGAAGAAGTATTGTAAAGTACAAGTACCTAAAAATTGTACTTAAATGTACTTAATTATATAACTTTATTAATACCACTGTTGGCCACAAGATATTTGATCCACACTGTTATATCTGATCAAATACCTTTGACACATTACATGACTAAAGGTGAAGTTCTAGACACCATACACACTGTAAACACTGTAAATAAAACTGTACACATGATGTAGTAGCAAAGGATTTGACTTTAACTTCAACACTAGGTGGTGCTGTTTCAACACCCTATAACTCAACTGCCTATGTCAGATTTGGGACACATGCTGTGAGGCTGAGACAGGAAGCAGACCCAACGCTGTAACTGAAAACAGCTGGATGAACAAATTGTTTAACCTTTCAATGAATTAGATGCAGCTTGTTTTGAGCCAACCATTTCTTCTTAAAATACAGAAATAAGACGTGTTTGTGTGTGTGTGTGTGTGTGTGTGTGTGTGTGCATGCATGCATTGTATTGCAAGTTATTCATTTGTTTGTTCAGGTGCACCACACCCATTACCCATAATTATGTACTCTTTGCAATGTAACCTAATCACCCATTAGCTAGGGAAACACTGAGTGTCCCCTTTCATTCTCATTAAGCCTGAGGGAGTATTTTGTGTAAACTGCACTGTCCTGTAACTATTTCAGGAATAATATGTTTGTATAGTTCATTTAATGCATACGAACAATCCCTCCCCTTGCTAGAACATAAACAACAGTATCTCCCTCGTCATCGTTGTGTTATATCTGCTGTTTTGACATGATTCACTATCACCTGCAGCTTCTTGCCTGCCTTTCTCACTTTGCATGTGACCAACCCGACATTGTTAACACATTTGCTTGCTCCTGCTCATCTTCTCACAACACGTCCAGTCATCATGAAACCCAGTTACAGGAACCACGGCTCTACAAGCCCTTTTTGTGCAGATTACTAAACATGTGGGTCAACCTCAAATAAATTGCAACAAAAACAAACTCAATGGAAAATTGTGAAAGTATGATCCCACCCAAAAATGCCTTTTTAGCCATATTTTAGTGACCGTACAAGCTTACATTGTTATGCATGCTAGATTGGACCATGGTGTGATTTTTCCTTGAAGAAAAAAATACACATACAGTATATCAGTGATGAGAATTTATAATTATGACATCATCTTATTCTACCCAGATCTGGTCTTATTCTACCCAGATCTGGTCTTATTCTACCCAGATCTGATCTTATTCTACCCAGATCTGATCTTATTCTACCCAGATCTGGTCTTATTCTACCCAGATCTGGTCTTATTCTACCCAGATCTGATCTTATTCTACCCAGATCTGGTCTTATTCTACCCAGATCTGGTCTTATTCTACCCAGATCTGGTCTTATTATACCCACATGTGGTCCTATTCTACCCAGATCTGGTCCTATTCTACTCAGATCTGATCTTATTCTACCCAGATCTGATCTTATTCTACCCAGATCTGGTCTTATTCTACCCAGATCTGGTCCTATTCTACCCAGATCTGATCTTATTCTACCCAGATCTGGTCTTATTCTACCCAGATCTGGTCCTATGCTACCCAGATCTGGTCTTATTCTACCCAGATCTGGTCTTATTATACCCACATGTGGTCCTATTCTACCCAGATCAGGTCCTATTCTACCCAGATCTGATCTTATTCTACCTAGATCTGGTCTTATTCTATCCAGATCTGGTCTTATTCTACGCAGATCTGATCTTATTCTACCCAGATCTGATCTTATTCTACCCAGATCTGGTCTTATTCTACCCAGATCTGGTCTTATTCTACCCAGATCTGGTCTTATTATACCCACATGTGGTCCTATTCTACCCAGATCTGGTCCTATTCTACTCAGATCTGATCTTATTCTACCCAGATCTGGTCTTATTCTACCCAGATCTGGTCTTATTCTACCCAGATCTGGTCCTATTCTACCCAGATCTGATCTTATTCTACCCAGATCTGGTCTTATTATACCCACATGTGGTCCTATTCTACCCAGATCTGTCAACTACCAATTACAAAATACTCCAAAGTAATTGTATTTCCACTACAAGTAACAGAAATACTGCCCATCTCTGATTTTAACCGTTTCTAATATGAAATATTTATTGTCATTAGGGTGGATGGGGGTCATTTTGAATTTCTCGGATTTCAGGATTTTCCCTTCGGATTATTCATGAACACTTTAGATATGTCAAAGAGGATACCTTTAGGGGTACGATACAAGTAAAATAACTTTTGTTGCTATTTCTGTGACGTCAAGTTACATTATTACTGGCCTAGACCACCATCTACTTCAGTTGTTTTAGTGAGCTAATAAATGACCACACTGTATGTTTTTGTTGTCTACAATGTTTTGCCTCAGAGATATGTTCCCTCACATTTGATGGATGTGTCTGAGGTGAAAAACAACACATCCATTGTGAGAACATACCTGAATTTATCTTTAAAACATTTTTAAGATTATTTTTTGCCATTCCCGTCTCTATTGGACAGTTGATATGATGGAGAGAGACAAAGGTATGACGTGCAACGTAGCTGCGGTTATATGGTATCCATCTTAACCACTCATCCGCCGGGACACTCCCTCTTTTAGTATTTTCTGGGAATTGCTCAAGAAGGACACAAATCAGTATTAATTTGTCACATTTACCACTGCATTGAAACCAGATGTTCATGTAATACATTTACCAGAAACACAATTTGAACTAAACATAAATATCTGATAACTACAATGTGTTCAGGTGATAGTTCCTTTTTCCATTTTATGAATTGATGAAGAAGACCATTAGCAAATTAAGTAATAGATTATGGAATAATCCTCCAAATTTTTCCCGCCACATTTATATGTTTAACTACTTAAAGGAACAGAGTGTAACATTTCGGGGGATATATTAGTAGAAATGGAATATAATATTCATAACTATGTTATTAGTGTATAATCACCTGAAACTTCATATCTACATAGGGAGCGAGTCGTCTTCACGAAGTCCGCCATGTCTCTCCACCATGTTTCTACAGCAGCCCAGAACGGACAAATCAAACACTGGCTCTAGAGAGAGTCTTAAGTGTTTTTACGTTACCTGAAGGCCACCGTAGTTCTCCGACACGCTTGTGAAACTGCGGTAACGCGAGCCGCAGAGTGCTAAACCGTGCTACCGCAAGCCACCGTCTGACTTCTGTTGCTCCTAAAATAGTCTTACACCAAATTCACATCAGAACAGCAGTGAAGTGCGGCCTGCGGCGGGCCGTTTGATTCTGCGGCAAATTGCGACCAAACTAAAAGTTGGGAAAAGTTTAACTTTTAGCTGCAAAGTGCGGCCTGTGACATGTTGACCTGTGTTACAAATAATTTCTTCCTGCCTGAAACACATGAATACTCCTCCCGGACGCAGACAAATGTAATTATTGCTGTGAGCCGCACTTCACCGCTGCCTTACCGGTGTTACGGTAAGGATGGCCTCTGAGCGAGGCGAACAGCAATATCACAGTTTTGCACTCTGCAGCTCACGCTACCGCAGTCTTGAAAGGGAGGAGTGAGTTGAGTGGTACTCAGTTGGTTGCAATCTGCAACCACACCACTAGACGCCACCAAATCCTACACACTGTACCTTTAATCACACTGTCCTATGTGCCTTTACAGTTTTCACACCTTGATAAGTTGTATGGTGGAGCGTTAACAATTTATAAAATGTGTTCAGTTGTATTCTTTAAAAGTCACGCTCAAAAGCACTTGAATGTGTCTAACTATAAATTTGACACCCAACTTTGTTTTTCATTTGTTTTCCATTTTCATTTCTCACAAAATGTGTGAGGCCACGCAGCTGTTGCAGTTTTTATTGTACTAAAGCAGTGGTTTTCAAACTTTTTTCACCAAGTACCACCTCAGAAAATATTTGACTCTCTAAGTACCACCATTATGACCGATGTTATAAAATGTATTCCTAATAAGAATATGACTTATTTTTGACTTTTGTCAGCCACATCCACGCTGTACAAAGGGTTTGCACTAGAACTGGCACTTAAACTCTCAAACTACGCAAGGGGCAGCCTCTCACACTAGGCCTGCACGATATGAGGAACATCTGCAATGTGAGATAACACATCAATATTGCGATGACGATATGACTTGCGATAAATAAACAAATATTGAAGTGTGCATATTAGCTATACAGTTTAATACCTAGTTACGTTAACCATCCCTAAATATAATGATTGTTCTTATTCATCACGTTCATCACACATGTTCATATGATGACGGTGAAAATACGAGTTATGGGTCAGCCCTATTTCTTATTAATTTAAAAAATATATTTCAGAGATTCCTCCGCGTACCACTACAGAGAGCTTGCGTACGTACCACAGTTTGAGAACCACTGTACTAAAGGACATCAGATAACCTCTCTACTTGATAAGAAATGTTCATTCTTGAGAAGAACACAGTATTCCAGTAACAACGTGACTGAGAAGACGTGCAATAGGTTGGCATAACATTGTTATCCTCCTTATACAGTGATATCACTGAACATGTTCATGCTTATATGATGACTACACTGTCTCTTGCACAACACTTCAGTCATTGTTGTGTGATATCACAGCCTGATTGTGCTGTGTAATGCTCACTATCGCAACACAATAATATTAATATCACAGTTTTCAAAATTGAAATCGCTCTGGGTTATTTAAACCTGATGTCAATAAAACACAATGCAATGATAGCCACAGTTTAGAAAATGATGATAGTATCTCAAATGAGATTATGGATGAGTCATTCCTGGAAAACTATGCTTCAATCAATAAAAGAAATTGATGTGAGACACTCAAAGAAGAAACTATTAAGTTTGAGAAAATCCTCCTGTGGCCTTAAATGGTTGGTTCCCAGAACATTATTACTCTATCAATACATCAGTGAAGTGGTTTTAAATGGGGAATTCTCACGAGGTCACTTTTCTAGCAGACCACAATGGCATTCTGTTTTCATTTCTTGACTGTACTGAACTGTGATGTGTGTCCAGTAACCTCAAAACTCTGCCCAAAACACTGTCATGGCTGATGAAAACTGCTAAACTGTAGTTTTCTTTTGTTGGTTTTGTTTGTGTTCAGCACCAAAATCACTCCGATAACTTTTTAAAAACATATTCTGGATGCCTGCAAAAGGTATTTTACAGTTGACAAACTCAACTCAAGGTCCACTTACTTGCTTGTTCTGGAGCTTTTGACCATAAGGCACAGTCTTCATCAGCAGATAGTGTTTGCTCTTAGCCTGTGTTGAGCTTGAATGAATGAGTCATCGAACTGATCCTTTAAGCCACCAGGGACGAGAACTCTGAAAAGCTCTCAAGCATAACGAAAAGTTTGAACATACAATTCCATGAGCTTCATTTGCTGATGAAGACCACAAGGAAGGGTCAAAAGCTCCAGAACAAGCAAGTCAGGGCCGGCTCTAGCCCTTTTGTTGCCCTTGGTGAAATTCGGATTTGGAGCCCTCCCATCAGACGTCACAGTGGTTTTATCACAAAAATGAAGATGATTATTTTTGTAAATAACTATATTTATTATGATATAAATAAATAATTGTCAGTTTCACTACAATTTGCACTTTTATTAACAAATAAGTGTAGCCGGGCAGATGAAAAAGTGTGAGAGAGTTACAGGGATAAAAAAAGTGAATTTCTTTATTTGTTTGTTCATTTGTTAGCTCAATGCAGAAAATGAGGAAGGGCACCCACTGGCATTTATTTTTTTTATTATTATTTTAATTTATTTTATTTTTTTAGAGGGCAAACAGCGCCCCCGAGAAGGTGGCACCCTAGGCGACCGCTTATATGGGCTATGCCTTAAGCCGGCCCTGAAGCAAGTACACAGACCTTGAGATAGATTGTTTTGTCAACTGCTATTTCTGAGGTCAAGACTGAACCACAGTTGAAAGAAGCTCAACAAACAGCTTATTGACAATGGGCCTCATTGTGTGGTCGAGAGCACTCGAAAAGAAAAATAAAGAAACATCTTGTTTTTGAAGTCCACATATTGTTCGTCCAATGCAAGGAGACAGAAGTTTTTTCATTTGAGGAACATAAAAAAATGCATGAATATCATATAAACAAATTTAGATTATTATGTATTTTAGAGTAATTATAATGATGGATGAATGGATTATTAAAGAAATACTACTAATTAATTTATACCAATTGAGAAGCATGGCTTACATACTGTTCATACTTTTCGAATTTCTGTAATGCCAGCACTAATGCTCTGGAAAATCCCATGTTTATTTGGTTTAACACTACCAGTAACAGTAATAATATAAGCCTATATCTGTTTCCATTCATATGCTGCCCCAATTAAGAGAAATTTAAGAGAATGTTGCTGCGTGAGGCCCAATGAGTATATCGTATATCTCTCTCTGTGTTTTTGTCCTGTGTTTGTGTTGCTGTGGGCGTGGCCCACACACACCTGTCAGCAATCCGCTCATCATACCTCCCAGTCGACACACCTGCCTCCCGTCAGCTCGTCTACCTGCGATTTTGTTTCCTTGTGTCTTTAGTGCTGTAATGTTACTCTCTTTGTGCTCCGGATCAGCTTTCCTGCTTCTCCTGCCTGCCTGCAACCCCCCACGCCCTCCACGCTCTCCCTCATTGCTCTTGCTCGCACTCAAGCACTACCGCCATCACTCCTTCATCCTTTGGTGCCTTCAAATGAAACTCGTGAGCTTGGGTTTAAAACACAGGAAGTCGTGTACACGATATGCTTGGTGTTCAAGTGGTTAAGTCGTGAGAACACCGCTGCTGCTAAGCAACGGCAATATTAACGTTACTGTCGGCGTCTAGAGGCGAGAGGCTAACGATTTAGCAAGCCAGCAATTGGGTAACATAATGCAGGAAATGCAAATGCATAATGACAGAGGGAAAAGATGAGGCCGTTGGGAATATCAACATTTTCCTCAGACATAGTATAAAATTACAAAGAAAAACATAACACAACTTAAATTACAATATATTCACTTATTATGCACCGAAAAATTAACTTTCATTGCCTCCGCCATTTCTGACAACGTCAACAAACAGTTTCTCCATTTTTTTCCCTCTTAAAAAGTTTTTTTTTGGTGAAGTTTCTCCTTATCCGATGAGAGGGTCGTACTGTAAAGGACAGAGGGTGTCGTATCCTGTATAGATTGTAAAGCCCCCTGAGGCAAATTTGTGATTTTGGGCTATACAAATAAAATTGACTTGACTTGACTTGAAAAAACACGTAACGACTCGTGAACTCGGAGCTTTCAGAAACTTTCCACTTACGAGGTCGTGAATACCACAAGAGTATATAGACTCTTCCCGTGAACACGGAAAATGCGACCCCATTTGAAGGCACCATTTATCCCCTTTGCAATAAAGACTCTTTCTTACCAACACTGCTCTGGTCTGTGTTTTGCGTTTAAGTTCCACTCGTCGCCATAGGCCTAAAACATTGTGGCTAATTTAAAGATGAGAGTGGTGCCATTTGGTAATGTACGGATACCTGCTGCAGGCTTAAATGTTAATCATCTTAGTAAACCTAGTTGTAGTGCATGTTTTTGTGTTGGTGTGTCTATCATTACAAGACTCAAGATTGTGAGACATAAGAGAATGTGATACAAAAACCCAACCATTCTTCATCCACACATCAGAGCCTGTTTCTGTATTGTAGTGTCCATGGCATGTACAGAACAGCACAACTTTCTGCTAACATGCCAACAATGAAATGTACCACATTTTATTGATATTGTGCGACTCTACACCTGGCAGTGATGACACAAAATCATGATGATTAATAGGAGAGTAGAAAGTTCCCCCTGCTGAGCTCCTGAACTTTAATAACTGTTACTGGTGAGATACAGCGAAAGAGAAGTGAAAACCTCTTTCTTTCGACACTACTAGAAAAGGGAATTGCAGTTTCTTTCTGACTTAAAGAGCAGGGGAAGACTGGAGTGATATTTCACTTTGGTAGTGTGCCATCTCTTTCACTTTGTGGCATATCATGTACATCGGATTAAGGGTTCGGCAGAAGTAGTCTGGAATTTTCTGGTATTTCATTTTTAGATTGGGAAATGTGTAATGGTCTCAATATGCTTCAGACGAACTGCATCATACCGCATGTTTACCAACCACATCTAAAGGCTGAAGTGTTTATAAAGTGCTCCAAACGGCCACACAAATGTGCAACATCTGATTATCTCTTCCCAAGAATTTGGTGTCTTTTGTGTGTCTTTGGGGGGGTTTCTGGCATGGAAAACAGTTTCACACTTTCAAACAGTCTCTCCTCTAAAGCATTCATTGTGTGCAGGCTGGTCTCATGCGCTGTTCGCAGCTATACCTACGAAAAGTAATGCACTGTAATTTGTGTATATCCCACAAAATCAATTTGTGTGTAAGTCACATAATCGTGAAGCAGGAAATATAAATAGCAGCAAACGCCACGTAGTGAGGAGGTCAGGGTGGATGGGTGGGTAAAAAAATACCGTACTTTTTACCTTCACCCAGGAGACCGCGTTCATATTCAGAGTAAAACCAGAAGTTAACGTTGATTTATTTGTCACATAACTTACGTATTTAAGTAACGGCACTAGTTATTTTAAGCCAAACCTAACTAAATAGTATTGTTGCCTAAACCTAGCCAAATCTTAAGTAGCTTTCTTGCCTAAAATCAAGGAACTTGTTTCCTGTGAAGGCGGAAGTTCATTTTAAAAAGACTGTATGCATGCAACGAGCAGAAATTGACACGTTTTCCCGTACATTCATAGGAAAATAAAAGAAAAGGGAGGAATTCCTTTTTCTTAAGATATCATAACCGATGTATGAGAATATGTTGCAGTGTGGCATTTGTGTGTAATGGAAAGTAGTAGAATTAGTTGTGTCAGGAATGAAGAAGAGAAAAGGTTGTGCGTTCACACTTCCACACACCTGGTCAAACGCCGCTAAGTGGCTTTGTCTAGGTTTCAGAGCGTTGCTAAAACTGTCAGACGCAATAGGTTTTTATTTAAATGTCCCTAAAATATATGTTGTGTTTAGGCGTGTGCTCTAACAAGAGAAACTCTTCAAAGTTTGAACATTACTGTATATGTTGTTGATCATACTTTTCATTTGGTGTTTGGGAAGTGAAGTCAGACGACGTCCATGCCAGCTGAGGCCTGTTTAGACAGAGACTGTACAGCACACAAATCTACTGTAAAACAACCTCTGTTAGCAGAGAAAACATCTTGAAATTCCATTATGGTTTGAATTACATGAAACAAGGTGAGCCAATGCAGGCCTGGGCCATTATTTCTGTATTATTGGTGCCTGTGTATTGTCTACAGGATTGGGAAAGCCCTGTCTGTCTCTGTGTAGATTTCCATTGTACCATATCTGTGGGTGTGCCTCTCAAATGTCAGTCACACTGTATATTATTTCTAAGTAAACAGTTCGATACTAAGGAAGGCCCTCCTTTAAATAGCACAGAATTAGAAAAAGTAGGTAATAGGTGATTTGAGAAGTTGTCTTGTTTTACTTTGAAATTAATTGAATTTAATTAAGTCTTGGTTATGTTGTCTCAAATGTATGGAGGACGGAATCTGACAAAATCAAAAATAAATAAATAAATATGCCATTAAATGTGCCAAAAATAATATTAAAAATAAATGTAGGCATTAATTAATGGATGAAACGTGACATAAATGGATGGGGAGGAGACCGGCAGTGGGTCCGAGAAACAGTTCAGCTCCAGTCGGTTGATGTGCACAACTGCACTGGTCGGAGAATGCAAGACCAAAGACCTGAGGCAGCGGCGGGCGGAGCAGCGGCAGGCCTACGACCCGCTGTAGCCGGGAATAAAGACTGGAGTTGATAAGCATACAGGGTTAGCTAGATAGCTAGCTAGCATATAGTCGATCTATGGCATAGATAATGCAAAGAATCTATGCACTCTGACTATGTGACCCACATTGAATGACAGTCCCCTCATTTGCATAATGCGGCAGAAATACATTAAGAAATGTATAAAGAAAAGAATACAGAAATAGTTTAGCTTGTTAGAAATAGTTTGGGGAAATAAATAGGGGGGGAAATGCAAAGGGAAAATCATGCAGAAATAAATATATAGATAAATACATATTATTTAATAATGAATATTTTATTTAAAATACATTTAAAATAAATGCAAAAATAAATACAAAGAGTACAGAGATAGGGGAATTAATACATAAGTTAATAAATAAAGAAGCAAATTAAAAATATCAATGTATGTCATGTTTATCAATTAATTAATTAATGCCTACATGTATTTTTAATATTATTTTGATACATTTAATGGCATATTTATTTATTTATCGATTCCTTATTTATTTTTGATTTTGGCAGGGTCCATCCTCCATACGATCGAACTACAGAATTCAGTTTGCAGAATGTAGCTTCAATGTGTGTATTGTAGGACAAATAACTCAGAGTAACAAGAAGCATCTCTGAGAATATGTGTACTGCTATAAAACAGTATGTGGTTTTAATGTCTAATTTTTTATGTGTAGATGTTGTATTATGTCATACTGTAGAGATGTGATCAAAATCAAATTTACTGTAGACAAAAAAAAAAGATAAATCGGATGTTAATTTCTCCAGTTTTTACCTGTTTTGCTACTAATTTATATAAAACATGAGCGGTTTCTTTTGAAAGTACCAACAGGTCGGGAGAGCCGATACATATATATGAAGTCCTCTACTAGCACTAAGACTAGAGCTGCAAACCTGATTTTAATGCATAACCAATGTGATGTAAAATGTGCAAAATCTTGAATAAGCTCTTCTGATGGAAGTCTTAATGAGTGCTTTATTAAAAGCAGGTGTGCTGGACAGGTCAACCAGTTGGTGCCTAATTAGAGTGATCAAGCTGTAAGACGTTACATAGAAATACTGTGCAGTATATGGAAGGATTCATTGGACTTGTACTGTGACCTCTTAAATTGCTAATCTTCAGGTAAACAATCAGGAAACAATTACCAACAGAACTGGTGTGTATCAGAAGCTCAAATACATCCAAAGTATTTTCATCAGTATGTCAACCATGTGTGTGTGTGTGTGTGTGTGTGTGTGCTCTCACTGTTGACAACAGCGGCATTTCCATCACCAAGTCTTTACACTCGGCATCATGTCCGGGTCATTGAACAGTGTTTACAATTATGGATGTTAAAACCTGTTTTGCGTCGCTGGTTTTCTAACTGTAAAAACAAACACAAAGAAGGAATTGACGTCCTGAGAGGCAAAAACTCTCCAACATCTTGACATTCACAGCTGAAAACATGTGCTCACTGATTAAATAATTTGGTCATTAACATTTCCGTGATTTATCAACTAGATACTTATCAACTGATGAAAACAAAGGAAATGCTCGACAAATATGGCAAGCAGATTGGGTAAAAGTAGAAAAAAATATGTCCACACACACACACACACACACACCCTTGTTGGCTGCATGAAATATGACAACACACAACGTCAAGAGTGACCTTTTTCATAATCAAATTAGAGTTTTTTTCTACATATTTGTAGTTTCTACTTTATATTCAGGCCTCTGTTACTAACAATCTGTTTTCAATTAGGGATGAAAGAGTCCTACTATAAAAACAGTCATGACCGAGCCTCCCTCGGCTCCATATGTTTCGTAATTCCGGTCAAAAACCATCCCTTGTGACAAATCTCTCTGTCATTAAAATATGTGTAAATGCGCAAGTTTTTACTGATACCGCATCTCTTCCTGAAAATTGTAACATTCGTTGTTTGATGTTCCCACCAGCTTTTAGAAAAGCAACCAGATGTTGACACATGACACCTCATTCATTTAATAGTCAGTGGATAGGAGCCCGGTTTGCTCTGGGATTCAATTGGAGGAGGAAATGATGCTCACCAGACCAGGCATATCCGTCTTATGGTGAGACAGCTCCAGAAAAACACACACAAACATACACACACTATTCTGGACATGTTACTGGTCATACTCTCTCTACATGATGTTTTACAAATAATCAGAACATTTTTTGTTTTGATTCTACCGCTAACCTCTTCTATTCATGATCTGTCCGTTCTTGACTGTACTTGAAAGTAGCTGATCCCTGAGTCGTCACTGTAAGATACATTTCTGGCTGTCACCTATAAGCAAAAACAAGACAATACAAGTAAATAAAACTGTATTCGACTCGAGTTTGCATTTTCTAATCTGTCTTCCAGGACAGTGTGCAGACAGATCAAAGACAGATCGAAGTGTTTTCAATATTATGTAATGTGTTTTCATGTTTCCTTGAATGAAGGCACGCACATATCGGTTCCAAATTAGTTGGAACAGTAAGTTACAATATCTGGTTTTAATCCATCCATCTTGGATCCATTACTTAGTCCATCCATTCTATGGATTCTATTTATTCTTCCATATTTCCATACTTCTCTCCATCATCATCCATCCAGTCAGCCGTCCAATAATCTATATAAACAGATTCTGCATTCACATGTAGAATTTTGTAGTCCGATTGACTACGGCTTTCAAAGTTACAGCCGTAAATGTAAATTTGTTTTAATGCCACTAATTTCTTCAACGCATTAACTTGCGAATTTTAGGTTGTAGCGTGCTCAGTTTTAAAGATAGAGTGGCATCATTTGAAACTAGAAAACCTAAGGAATCCATTGGTACCAACCATGTCATACTAGCTTGCTGCGAAGGTTACGCTAAATTTTGGAGAGGAAAAACTGACATGGCCATTTTCAAAGGGGTCCCTTGACCTCTGACCTCAAGATATGTGAATGAAAATGGGTTCTATGGGTACCCACGAGTCTCCTCTTTACAGACATGCTCACTTTATGATAATCACATGCAGTTTTGGGCAAGTCATAGTCAAGTCAGCACACTGACACACTGACAGCTGTTGTTGCCTGTTGGGCTGCAGTTTGCCATGTTATAATTTGAGCATATTTTTTATGCTAATTGTAGTACCTGTGAGGGTTTCTGGACAATATTTGTCATTGTTTGAGTATTAAATACTTGACAAATCTCCCTTTAATGTGCATTTTAATCAGATAAAAAAAATGTGGATTTATAATCACGATTAACTCTGGACAATCATGCAATTAATTGCGATTAAATATTTTAATCGATTGACAACCCTAGTTTTCGACCAATCACGTTCGAGCAGGCTTTGGTTGAATACAGGTGAACAGTCTGTGTGGTGAGCAGAGGCTGAACGAATTGGCCGAAATGCAATCTCTGAACCCACCAGCTATCGTCTGACGATGATTTGGCTTTATATTGGTATAAAACTATCTTGTAAACTGGCTACTTGTGAAACAATCTAGTCGTACACGTCGTCTCTCAAATCCAACTCCAGTCTGGCATCTGAGGTTGGTAATTGGACTGTAAACAATGAGCAGCGCACGGAAGAGGAAGTCTTGGCCCGGATATCTACTGGCTTCACTGGAACCTCTGTCATCAGACCGATAGACGAAAGGTTCAGAGATTGTTCGTCCACTAATCTTCCATTCATCACCCAACCAACTATCAAACCAATCCAGTCATCCATCAATCATGTATTCATCTAACTGCACGTTTAAGCCACCACACCTATTTACCCTTTAATTATCAACATACACATGCAACCAAACACCAGCAGCTCCTATTGTAAATCGATGCTCCGCTGCACTTACTCTAAACTGCTTATGTATCATAATAAGAACTTGTGTAAATGTACCAAGCTGTTATGATCTCGGTGTCTCGGTTGGTATGTTCACAAACTGGCCCGCCGGTTTAGGGAAAATGTCTGCGTCTGTTCTGAGCATCCATGTCTGTTATTTATTTAAAGATGACAGTCTGGTTTGTTTTATCGGCGGTGCATCTGTAAACACCCTGCATGCCATCCACGCCTTAAGGTGCCTTGTGGTAGTTAAAAGTAAATTAGAGCTTTGTTTGTCAGAGATGGAGCGAAACTCAGGAGAAGATGAAAAACAAATATCTGCATGTCTTTGTTTAACAATATCACATTGGCCCGAGCCAGCGAGCTACCACCCACTACCAGCTGTGTAACTGTGCATCCACACTAACAGAGCGTGAAACACGGAGAAACTTGATCTCCATTACTCCGTCCAGAATTGGACATTGGCACTACGCTGTTATCATTATGTTCGGTCAATAACAGCAACAGGAAGCAAGTGTGTAGAATTACTGAGAGTGGGAAGCTAAAATGTAATTACTACGCAGCAGTTTGTATTCATGGGGATGTTATTGGTGCTTATTTTAGGTGTCGTGAAAAGAAACCATTAAGGGGAGCAGCGATGGCTCCTCACGACTTTCATTATTACATTCTGTGTCTGCGGAAATGGTGATGGGTTCATTACGTGTCATTTTAGATCTAACAGCCAACATATCATCACAGCAGCTGGCTCTGGCTATTGATTTGTTCTTGTGCTTTTTGAACAATTCTACCTGCAGATGATTCTATCTTAAAAAGGCCCTGCACACACACTCACACACAGGTGTTTTCACTTATTCTAACTGATTAGACCTCTCATAGCAGGAAAAGTACAGGTGTTACTAATAACACTAACGATGGCCCCATTCTATTCAAGAGTGACAGTGAGTGTGACAGTGAGGCAGCATGCACGATAACAGGACGCTGAAATCAAAGCAGCTAAATGGAATTCAGCCATCGTTCATTTCATTATTTACACCTGTGCTTTTCCTACTGTGACATGTCAAAATATCTTCCATGAAAAAGGGCTGTTGGGAGATACATGCTGGAGATCACGCGGTACATTAAAACCACATGTACCAATAAGAAGGATAAAGGAAGGATAAAGGTGTACCGCGGCTGTGGACTGCATCACTGCCTCCAGGTAGGGTTTAACACAATGAGCAAAGATGTGAATCAAATATGGTCAACGTCAGGTCAAACCTCTATATACAAAGCAACTGTAGGCTGTAACTGCGGCATTTTCCTGCAGATCAATTGAAACAAGCTTTAGTAACATCTACCGTGTTTGGACAAATGATTGAGGTCACACTCCTCCCACGGGACCGAACAATTTAATTTGGAAAATTACACACAACAAAGCACGGAGCCTTCCTGCCCCTGTAATGATGGTAGGGTGACCAGATCCCAACAAATCAAATGTGGGACACAGAGTATGTTTGTGTGGGACAATGTGTTACCAATGCTGAGGTAACACATTGGTATTATATGTGATCTGTAAAATATGATTCATTATTATAGGTAAAACTTCAAAACAATATATAAATTAGTTCAAATTACATTATTGCTGCTTATAAATTCATGTAGTAATAAAAATCCAATGCAATTTATATGATAATATAGAATCTGGTTAATCTGCATAGTGAGTACTTTAACTTGTGTACTATGTAGTTAAATATTTTTGATAACACTGTACGTCTAGAGTCAAATTTCTAATGCAAGGGTTTTACTAAATGAGTAATATTTTGTATTATTTTGTTTTGTTAAAGGATCCCAATGCATCTTTCCCCAATGAGTCCTTGTTGTTGCACAAACTGTATGTCGTATGAGCACACGTTGTGTTTTCTGTACAGCTTTTCTCTGGTTCCTGCACTTTTCTACAAGTTCAAATATTTGACAGCATATTCAGGAGCACATTCTTAACCCTGAGGGGTCATATCAGAGCATGCAGTCTCTTCCAGAGCACACCCATTGTTTGAGGATTTTCCTCTCTCTCCTCTCACCAAAAGCTGTGTCCACAAATGGCCAACAACAGAAAGTAAATGATGCAGAAACGAAGAGTGAACCAGCAAAAACAAGCAGGGAAAACTGGCTTTCATGGCGTGTGTATTCAGCTAAAGCTCTGGTTCTCCCCTTTCTTGGTTGAGCTGCACCAAAGGCTGCGTGAAATGTAAACTAGCCGAGATTAAGTCTATTCAAAACACCTTTTTAAAAAGCAAGAAGAGACACTGCCAAACCAAATACAAAAGACAAATTGGATTACATATTTTCTGAGCTCTCATGGGGGAACAAGCAAATACTGACCAAAGTGTCTGTGTCAGTACAGCTTCAATCTATTGGTGTCTGTGTTTTGTTATTTATTTCAGTCTATAGGCTACTGCAATGAAAGTCCCCATTTCTATAGTTCACTCTTAAAGTCATATGTTTAGGTTTTGCCTAAATTTGATAAAAAATCAGAAGCAGCAGTGGGTCGAAATGGAGCAAATATGATAAAAAAAAAGTCCCTATATCCTGACAGTAGTATATGAAACAGGTAATCTGAAAAAAAAATCATGTGCCTCTGTGTCCTCCGGTGCTCCTAACAGCATCTGCAAGATTTTACAGACCGGAGGAAAACAAGCAATCAGAGCCGAGCCGGAGCCTGCCGTCTCTGAGCAGCTGTCAATCACTCGGGAAAGCCGATCAAACGGTCAAACTAGGCAGCGCTGATCAAATATGAATCAATATTGTGTTACTGTAATGCCTATTTCTTGCAAAAAATGTTTTCAGAAACATCTTGTAGTGTACTGTTTAGCTGTAAAATGAGAAAGTTTGTGACCCTGCAGCCATGTTGAGATCAGTTGCGGAAATACCAAGCACCGCCCACCAGCCAGAGCACAGCCAATAGGAACGCTCTCTCTCTCTCTGAAATTACCTGTGATTGGTCAAAGTTTATAGATTTTCTAAAGCCTGAAAACAGAGCCATGAGGAGGTGCAGAAGACTAGTCATCTCTCAGAACACTTGAATTACAATATGCTGAAAGGTTATTATGGAATTTTTGCCCAATGATGCCTACTGAAGCTTTAACCATTTCAATCTATTGGTGTCTGTGTTTTGCTATTTATTTCAGTCTACTGCAGTAAATGTAATATGTAATATAGTTCACTCTTAAAAAGTTATGCATTTAGGTTTTGTCTAAACTTGAGAGAAAAAAATCTGATTATAGTGTATGATATTAATACAGTAGATAATGTGTTCAACATTAGACACAACAAGGAAGAAAATAACTCCACAATAAAAAAAAGATTTTTACCTTTTTTTACCTTCTGTTTATCTTAAACAATGTGTTTGAATAACATCTGTCAGTGTGTTTGGGTGCTCCAGTACAGTCAGTGGTGGGTGGGACTTCACATCGATCCGAAACAGACTGGGAGGTGCAGAGCGAGAGAGAGAGAGAGAGAGAGAGAGAGAGAGAAAGTAAGAGGAGGGACAGTGGAGTTTATTCAGTCTGTCTCTGTGTCTCGTGGGCTCAGTGTCTATCTGCTGCCGGCAGCAGCACTTTTAAACTCTGTATCAGCTAAATATTTTACAAACAGGGAGCCTGAATCCTCGGAAAAAGAAGAAGAAGAAGAAGAAGAAGAAGTTATATTTAAAAGTTTCAGTCGCTCAAGTGTTGCTTCTCTCCGGCAGAGCCAGATGTGTAGTAGTGTAAGGTGAGTGAATATTACTCACTGAAACTATGATAAGAACTGTTGAGAATTATTATTATTATATTATTATTATAAGACATTACTGAGAGGATAAACCTGAACAGGATGCCACCCTCGTGGGAAAGATGGTTTTATGTTTCCTATAATCAGCTTTTTTTTCTTGTGTCATTTGTTCCACAGAAAGATTTCAAAACTGTCTTGAAGTGACAAGAGAGGCAGAAAGAGAGAACCACGTTTCTAGTCAACCCAGCAGCATTATGGGTGTTATTACTACACAGCCCTGCCTGCTGCTGTGTTTCCCAATGATGGTGTCGAGAGGTCAAGATATCCATTTGTTGTGTGGCATTTTGTTATTAATTACACACTGAGCAGGTTTATTTCTTTGCTTTGAGTTAAAAACATAAACAAAAGCATGGTTTCAAACGAAACGTGTCACAACACCACCTGCAATGACACTCTCATCGTGAACGAGGATGGCAAGCCGGCGACGAGCATCATCATGTTCTTGGCCGCCGTGGTGGGCAACCTGCTGGCCCTCTTCATCCTCGGGGTGCACCAGAAGGAGCACCGCTCCAGGTCCTCCGTGTTCTGCGTCTTGGTGACCGGCCTGGCCCTCACCGACCTGCTGGGCACCTGCCTCCTCAGCCCGCCCGTGTTCATCTGCTACGCCTACAACTCGTCCCTGATCAGCATGGGCGGCCCGAGCCTGTGCAAGCTCTTCGGCTTCGCCATGAGCTTCTTCGGCCTGGCGCCCACACTCATCCTGTGCGCCATGGCCGTGGAGCGCTGCCTGGCCATCAGCCACCCTTACTTTTACTCCGTGCACATCCGCCGCAGCTTCGCCAAAGTGACCCTTTTCTTTATTTACCTCTTTTCTTTGGCCTTCTGCCTCCTGCCGTACGCAGGCTACGGCAAATTCAGACAGTACTGCCCCGGCACGTGGTGCTTCATCGACATGGACGCCACAGGGGACGACCAGGCCAGTTTGGTGCTGGCCTTCTCCCTGTCCTACTCCTCCCTCATGGCGCTGCTGATCTTCGCGGTGTTTGTGTGCAACGGTTCGGTGATCGTCAGCCTGGTCCAGATGCACCGGAGCCAGATGATGCGGCGCGGCTCGGTCGGGTCCACGGGGAGGAAGAGGAAGCTGAGCCTGGCATGGTTCGCGCAGGGGGACGAGGAGGTGGACCACCTGGTGCTGCTGGCGCTCATCACCCTCATCTTCGTGGTCTGCTCGCTGCCACTCACTGTGAGTTCACCTTTGACCTTCCGTCTCCCTCTCATTCTTTGTATGACTTTTACAGCCCATTTTGTGGTTTCGTCCTCACCAATTTGACCTCTTATTTTCATTACATTACATTTCACAGTATGGGTGTAAGAAAATATCGATACACAGGAGTATCGCGATATTATGCTTTGCAATACTGTATTGATTCTCCAAAACGCTGTATTGATTTTTAAGTAACCTCTTGGAAATCTGCCGGTGGACCCAGCCTCTATTATGTCTTTCGGAGGTTGTAGCGGGCTCAGTTTTAAAGCTAGGGTGAAGGTACTGGCATCATATGATATTAGAAAAACAACCATGTCATACTTGCATGTCGTGAAGGAGGCTAAATAAAGCTCCAAACTAAAATCATAGCCATTTTCAAAGGGGTCCCTTGACTTCTGACCTCAACATATGTGAATGACTATGGGTTCTATGGGTACCCACGAGTCTCCCCTTTACAGACAGGCCCACTTTATGATAATCACATGCAGTTTTGGGCAAAAACCATGCAGTTTTTTGCATGCAGTACAAACTTGTGTTATTTTCACCTATTCTAAAATGGTGTATTTGAATATTTCTGCATACTGGGGTCCCTAAACAGTCTTGGAATTGAAAAATGAGTCCAGTTGTATTCATGTGTGAGGATGTTAGTCCCCATAATAGCCATTTCACATAGTAACTTTTCAGTTTTATACATATGGTGGTGTGTCTTTATTCTCGGACAGTTTCCCTAAAATCACAATATATCGCAATATATTGAATCAATACGCCTGTATCATGATACGTATTCTATTGCCAGATTCTTGCTAATACACAGCCATATCCTTTACAGTGGATATGGGGAAAGAGCTAACACCCTGATGTGTCATGTATTCGGTTGTCGAAACACGAACCAAAACTCCTCAGCAAAAACAAAAGAAGTTAAATAAGCTTGAAAGGGGAATAGACTAGAGAAAGGGAGTTTATCATTAACCATGACTGGATGTAGGTCTGTACACTGACAGTAGAGGGTAGTTTGCAGTTCATTTTAGCATTAAAGAGTTTCTCCTCCTAAACTTAATTCCTTCCCCCTCATTCTGTAATCATTATATACATAGAAAGCTCAGCTGGCATGGCGACCGTCAATATATTTCTTGCTGCGGTATTTGTTTGTGTGCCCGGTTGGAGTCTCCACTAATAAAAGGTGTGCCAGAGAGTGCAGCCTTCACCACACAAGGCATGGGTGGCGAAGTGTGTGTGTTAGCTCCATATCTGTCCCTGTTTGAGAGCAGTGTACCAAACCTTGACAACCCTGGAGAACTGGTCCGGCTCTGCCTTCCCCGGAGGGCAAAGCTTTCCTCTAGGAGGAATCCGAGGTTAACCAGCCTCCCCTATGTGTGTGTGTGTGTGTGTGTGTGTGTGTGTGCGTGTGTCCCCCTTAAGCAGTAGCCAGAGGTACTGAGGAAAGTCAAGTTTGGGGAATAAAAACCAGCTGCAGGATGTAATTAATGTCAGTATTATTATAAAAGGCATCTCTAGCCTTGTTAACAGATGATCAGGTAGATTTACAGGAAGCCATAAAAAGTGTTTGTTCATGTTCACCAACTACTCATTGTCTGCATCTGGATGATTTGTGGTAACACTTGAAGCCTGGAAGGTTTGACTAAGCTACAGTGGCATGCAGCGTAATTTTTACCCAGAAGAGAGAGGTGACGAAACACACTTGTCAACACTTTATGAGTCAGACTTCAGGAAACTGAAACCCCAACTTCATCACTTGCAAAGCGTATACGTGTTCTAGCCGTCTGGGGGTGACTTAAGTCTCAATTTCAAAATAAAAGTAGAAAACTTGTTGGTCTTTTTAATTTTCTCTTCTAAAATTAACTTTTGTTCTCCAAGTTGATTTGCTAACTTTAAACCCCTATTTTTAGATTTACTCATCAATATTAACAATCTAGAGCATGATCAGTATGAGATCAGTATCATTATGTCTGAATAATTTAAGACGCTGTTATTAAGTAATTAGTGATTCATGCATCATCTCAGCAGACCTGCGTGTGTTTGGGTTCTCGTTTGCTCATGTGCATGTAATGTACATCCATATTGTGGTTGGAACCGAAACAACTGAGACGGCGGTGATGATGACGATGTGCAAGATTACGAGTGCACTACAGCCGACTTAGCGTGTTTCCAGACAGATGCAGCTTCATGATTAATACCGGCTAGTTTGCCTGAAGCACAACAGATGTTGGCGAATAAAAAAGTCTTGTTGTTTATTGCAATGAAAATATAGTAAAAGCGCACTGACACAGTTCAGAAGTTTGTTCCTTCGCATAGTATACAAGCATTCAGTCATTATTCTTGCGTGTGCTAACATGTGTTTCCGGTTAGTCTTAGTTTACTCAAAGCACTTTCATGTAATTGAATACACCTTGGAGAATGGTGCTTTCAAGCCCTGCAGAATGGGCTCTGTCTGCAGGGACTGCACGCTGGCACTGTAGATGTGGGTTAGATTGAAAACAGGTTGCCGGAAAATGAACGCTTCCTTTTCTTAATGTTAAATTTAGCAGAGGAGATCCGAAAACACTCATTATTTGTCGTTGCGGACTATATTTACAGATCACGTTTACGAGGTCTTGTGTTTGCTTAGTGGCTTTTTGGACAAGAACATACGAGGCCGTGTTTGCTCAGTGTATTTCTGAGGTGTGACTGTTTCTTCTCTCCCAGCGAGGTTATTCATTGTTATTCAGGAGGCAAAAGTCCACATGTTGTGGTTGTGTTCAGGGAAATGGTAAAAGATGGTCAGATATCAGGGAATTTCTTTATTTTTTGGGAGGTGGTGTGGTGGGCTGACGTCATTTTTAAGAGTAATCCATTGGCTGTGAGTGTTTGTCCTGTTACCAGCTTCCCAGGCTTGTCACTGTACGGCCCTGGCCTTATGTTATATATCACCTCTGGCTAATTTAAACCTACAGTACACACAGCCGAAGAAGATAAGGTGCCATTAACCAACAGAACATGATGTGATGAATGTTATCAGCTGTTCTGTGCAAGAACGTTTGATTTGTTTGATGTAGCGTAAAACAGTAGGGACATCTTGGTTTGTTCTAGGAAGGACTATTGACTTAGTGTACTGTTGTGTCATGTGGAATATATGGTCACTGCGAAAAAAAAAAAAAATCCATCTCCAGCTGTAGGACAGGATTCAAAGCCTGCTCTCCCAGTGTAGTCAAACACTGTTAGCGCTACATTATGTAAGTCTACACCACCAAATGAACAATACAATTGACCTGAATTAAATCAAGTATGTAGTCTGGGTTGATAGGAATTGGTGCTTAACAGGAAGTTGATTAAAAGAAAGTTAATCATTTATATCACAAGCGCAAATACCAAATATTTGCTGGTTTCAGCTTCTCAAATGTGAGAATTTGCTGCTTTTTTCCTGATAAATTAAACAGTTGGCTGCAAAACAGGCAATTTGAAGATGACTCTGAGAGGTTTTCTGACATTTTACAGACTAAAAAAATGATCAATTAATCAAAAATAAGATGAATAAATGGATTAGCCTTAAAGCTGATCATCCTTAGAAGCTGCCCTATACTTCCCTGTCGATTAATGTGCTCCATGTGAGTTTTTATGATCAGTATATTTCACGCGTCTTGACAGAAGGTTTCCCTCTGAAAAGGAAATCAACACTCCTCCATTAGGCCTTTCTTTCTTCCTCTTTGTCGCTTGTCATCTTCAGTTTATAAATGGACAGAGCCGTCTCCTTCAGGGGACAGGTACAGACTGATCGCTTGCTTGCGACAATCACCAATACCTCCCCTTCCCTGCCGTGGTTCCCATGGGAACCACAGAAGCTGCCCGGGGTCCATATGTTGCCGGTCAATAACTGGATCAATAACGTGCTGCATTCGTATCCCAAACTATTTGCCAGATTGTAGGTGGTTTTAGCTTTAAATTTCACCCTTTATCATATTAATCAATAGTTCAGACTGAAAATATATATATATGAATAACCGCAGGGCAGGTTTTGCTTTTAGGTGACTGTAGCAACTTTAATCTGGAGCAGCACTGTGGGAGTTAAATCACTGACGTTTTGACACTAATGATAAAAGGTTTCCATTAGTGTCTGAGTCTTAGTCAGCAGACTCATTGAATTGTACGGGAGGTTGGAAGACAGGGAAAGCAACAAAGACCCATAAACTAAATTATACCTCACTGTGGTTTTGAAAGTATTATAAGTATCAAAATAGCAGCTGTAATGAGGTGATTTACACTAATTGTTCAGCAAATACTAGATCATTAAAGTGAAATGAAGTGCTAAATGGTTGGAGGAATTGAAGGTGGAGTTTTTTTTAAAAAACAAAGTTTGGTTTTACATTCATTGATTCTCACCAAAATAAATCTTTTGAGGGGCTGAGTTTTTGGAATAATTTTAAACCCGTATTGTTTCATTCGTTTGCATTCCAGCAGTCCTGTTCGTCCTTGCCTCTGTTGGCACAGTTCTACATTTCTTGGCACGTCACCCAACAGACACAGACAATGTATTGCTTCACCATGTGTGCGTGCTAATTATAAAACGAGGACCCACTCTTAAAAACGTTGCTCTAAAGGCCCAAACACAACAACCCAACATCAGAGAACTAGCAGCGACGAAGGCCGCCTGTTGCTTCGCCTCACGTCGCCTTTGTCTTGGCCAAAACGTTGCACTCGAACACACCGCAAAGACTATAGCTGACGGCCAACTACCACCACGAACATTCTGCACCTGCGTGAGATGAAATAAGTCTCCATACCGGCAGGTAGCGGTAGTCTGTTCTCCTCATTCAAAAAGAGAAACCGGAAGACCGAGGACTGCTGATATACAAGCCGTTGTAATGATACGTATACATGAAACAAAGCGGCGTTTGCCAACCATTTTCACACCACTCTCACTCACCATTTAGCTTCATTCCAGATCGCCATGTTGCTGTGAAAACATCCATGTATTGGAATGATCAGATAAGAGGGCCCACACAGAGTTTACTTGCTTTCCTCACGTCCGTTTCTCTTCTCGTGCACTGATTTGTTTAAGCCTAACAGCCAATCAGAGTGATTACTCTCACAGATAGGTTCCGCGGCTGATTCAACATGCTGAATCGGCCGGACAAAACTCCAACACGGGCAGACTAGAGCCGACGGTGCGGGACACACCGAAAAATAGGCCGACAGACGCCCGCAGACGGCCCCAAACTGACCGATGGCCGACTGTCAGCTCGGTGTGTCAGGGCCTTATAGCGCTACTACAGTAAAGGTGAAAAACTCCATAGGGTACCTTTTTAAAGAATCAGAGTATAGTGCACTTAAAAAACATTTTATATTCCAGGACTTTACATTTTTTACACTTAGATTTTAGATATCATGTCAAAATCAACTTGACTGTTTTTGATTTAAACAGGACATATCATGAAAAAAATATTTTTCAGTGCTTGTGCACACATATTTAGAGTGCCTACCAACCCACAAACTGTGAAATAAGACAACCCAGTCAGTTTTTTGTGGGCTGACCAGATCAGAAAACATGTGATTCAACAATCCAATCAGATTTGACTCCCCTTCCTATGTCACATACAGGCTCATTAGAATATATCGTTCACAACGTGAGAACTACCTTTGCAAAGGTGCATCATATTTTTCTCACAAGCCAATCAGAGCAGACTGGGCTTTTTCAGGAGGGGGTCTTAAAGAGACAGGAGCTAAAACGGAGCGTTTCAGATGGAGGGTGAATACAGGTATGTTCAGACGGACAGTATGAGAAAAATAATGTGTCTTTTGAACATTAAAGCATGTAAACATGTTCTAGTAGAAATCCCAAATACAAGTATGAACCTGAAAATGAGCATATGTCCCCTTTAATAACGAGTAGTAAAGTGCATGACTCACTTTGACATCAAGTCTGAGGATTTCATTGCATTGTCCTGCTTGCTCCTAATCCCTCTTTCTCTCCCCTGTGGCTACCAATAATGATTAAAATACAAAGAAGAAAGGCTTGTGGGTTCACAAGAGCCCAGAAGGCTGTGTTCTGCGATTTGGAAAAGGAAAAATGTAAATACCAAACACTTCCAATAGCTCTGAGCAAACTTGGCAGGAGGGATGATTGTCAGGAAGAAGTTAAACAACAGCTCTGACACATATACAGTCACAGGGCATCACGCCTCCAGGAGTCAGTGCAGCACCTCATAAATCTGGGCTGTCTGACAGACTGGGAAGAAGGAAAAGTAAAAAAAAAAATGAAACAGTATGAAACAAAAGACTCTGTATTTTGAACACACAAAAACATGCACCGCTTCAGGGATTCTGAAACTGAAGAATGATAGAGGAACCAGTTAACAGAGCCATATGTAGACATAACTCTAGACGAAAGCCTTTAAAACCACTAACACATTCAGACAAATGTGACAGTTTATTTCCCTGAAGGACTTAAACCATAAGCAAACAGCTAAATCAACCTTAGAATAGTTTCAAAACAGCCAGGAGCTCTTAAACCCCTCAACATGCCCAGTCAAAGCCCAGACTCCAATGCCAATGAAAATATGCAGAATGACAGCTCTTGAATCCCCACATCCAAACTTGCTCCAGATTTAAATCAGTGTGAACGAAGAGAGGAAGTCCCCCAATCCAAAATGACTCGGAAATCCCTATAACGCCTGTCATAGGTGCTATCAGATGAGTCCGCTTGTGCAACAAAAAATGTGGAAATAATGGTGGTAATCTTTGTGTAGGCAGCGTAGTGTACCGTGACCTTTGCAGTAGTTTGACATGTGGGAGTGGTACAGTCAGAGATGTAAAGACACACATGCAGTGACATGGTAAAGATAAGAGGCGGCTTTGTCTCCCAAACTGTCGTTGTGCTTGAGTTGCCCCAGGTGCTGCTGGGAGATAAATCTTATTGTGAGCTTCATCGAGGTTTCTATACGGAAAGATGATGCTCCGCAATCAGCAGCTGGACTGAAAAATCAGGATTCCTTTCTTAGTGGATGGATGCTTTATCCTCCATTCAACATGTACACAACACATTTCAATAGGCTACTCTATCAAAAAGTAAGCACAACTACAAGCCAAGTATATACTTTTCTGTAGGCCTAGGCAAGAATAGTTAATTATGCTTTTCTTAAGTATGGCTCGATCAAAAGGTTAAGTACAAGTAGGCCTATAAGCCAAGTATACTTAGACTTTTCTGTATACTTGTCAGTATAAGCCAAGTATACTTAGACTTTTCTGTATACTTGTCAGTATAAGTCAAGTATACTTAGACTTTTCTGCGTACTTGTCAGTATAAGCCAAGTATACTTAGACTTTTCTGTATACTTGTCAGTATAAGTCAAGTATACTTAGACTTTTCTGCGTACTTGTCAGTATAAGCCAAGTATAGTTATATATGCTTTTGTTAAGTATATCTCTGATAAGTCCATAAAAAGTAAACTGAAAGCATATTCTCTTATTTTAAGTTTAAAAGAAGTATACTAATAGCACACTTAAATAAACTACGCCTTACAGTAGTCACAAGGCTGCAGTCTTGCTAATCCTGCCCTTCACTACTAGTTTTGTCCTGTACGTATTCACGTTTTACTCGGTTTTACTCGGAATTTGGACAACAAATGGTAGCAATGAAGATCCTCGAGGAGATGAGGTATAGATATTATTGAACCCCTTTGATGTGTCATTGAAGTGTGTGGTTGCTGCAGATCACGGCCTCAGGCTACAGTCAGACAATAAGGGGTGTGAGCAGGTGCTGAAAAGATTTGTAATGTGCTGAAGCACAGAATGATGACAAGAGAGTAAAGACAGATGTGGAGAGCAGATATGAGATAGAAAACAGAGGTCATTGTTCCATGTTGTGTTTTTAGTTATCCGCATTAAAAACATATTCATGAGTCGCTGGCCCGGTTATGTGCTTGACTGTGTAGAGGTAAAGTGATCGATGTATTCTTTTGGTACCCTTTTCTCCTAGTTGAAGACTGTATTATATTTTTCTCATTCTTGCTCCTCGGCTATTGGAAACCAGATGTGCTGTGAAGGACACAGAGGCCCTTTATTGGGCGTGTCTGTGTGTGGACGTTGCACTATTGCATGGAGAGAGCTTGTAGGTTTCATATTAACGCGTGCTCAGCACATGGCTGTTTGTCAATTGGTCAGAATGATGGTGACTTTGCATAAGTTAAGTAAATTGACCAATGGAAAAGGGTGTCTTTGTCTTGGAGAAAAGCATATAACCTGTGTATTATCTTCCCTCGAGAAGACATTCCTCTTTGACTTCTGGTGTCTTGTGCTAAGGTATTATGTCTCCTACAGTTCTCCATAAGAGCTGAACTTTTCAGCATAATTTGCCTGAATTATATAGCTCAAATAGATCAGACTCCATCTGATGTGATTTTATCACCACTTTGGGGAAACAAGCTGCAAATGCTGACATATCACCACCTTTTCAGTTGATTGAGCAAATTTGTTAGCAAACAGTTTGCTTATTTCAACATCCAGCAGTTACAGAGCAACATTATCATTCATTTGAAGTCGTGTCTCTGGCCGCCTGGTGATTGTAAGTCATTCTCTTTTAGCTCTGTTTTTGTTCTCCACCAACTCCTGAGGGAAATATCTGGCTCTTTAGCTGTTAAATGCGCCACTGTGTTCGCCAGCTATTTGCTAACTCTGACTTTTGGAAACAATGAGAACGGTGAGAGTGAATTAAAAAAAGTTTGTGGGTTTAGAAAACCAAAAAAATGAGCTGATAGATGCTAAATGCTCCGTAAGGGTTAGGGGAACAGCAGAGTCGGGTGATTATTCTTTGTGGGTTCCTCACTGCGAGCGACCCCTTTCACAGACAAGTAGTCATGTGATTTGTGGTTAATATTGATGAAAAGCACTTTAAAGTGTTAATACGTGCCTCCTTGTCCCCTCCATCGTCTGGTATTTTGTTATTGCTCAAGTTGCCATATTTACTTCTGGAAGTGAAAACATTGAATATAGCTCTTTTAGTCATAATGCATCACAGCTTTACTGTGGTTGCTGACTTGAAATCAATAGAAAGTTAAAATGAATGCTGACATGGCAACAATGGACAACATCCTGTTTGGGGCTGCCTTCTTAATGCTTGTCCCTTGAATGATCTCTGTCTACTTCCAGTCAGACTGCCTGCCACATATTTCTCTGCAACTACATATTGAAAACATTACTTTGGTACTAAAACGGGGGATGTAGAGCGATAAAATACCATCAACAGCATTTGCCCACCCGCACTTCTGAACTTTCAGTAACCTTTTAAATTACAGGTCCTTAATTGATGAAAATAATTGATGGTAAAATAGATGCCATTATTTTACAAGGTGCCCTTGATAGATCCATTATGTGCTTATGAATAATTTACGTTGTCCGTATTGGGCGTATTGCATGTAGTCTGATTATTTTTGATAAATACATGATGAAAAAAATGTAAAATCTAATAGCCCCTGCACCGAAGAATTGGCCCGAGATAATCCCTTGTTGTGCATTCACGCTCTGACAAACATCTTTGAACAAAAGCCCAGCAGTATTGGCAACAAATGTGCAGTTTGCAACAGATGATGTCTGGAAACATTTTTTCATAATTCGTGCTGGTTTCAGAAGTGTGCGGACATTCTGTTTAACTATTGCATTGTGAAATAAAAAAATGAAGACTGTCAAAGTTAAGTTGTAGCGGACTAAGTTTTAAAGGTACAGTTAAGATACTGGTATCATATGAAACTAGAACACCAAAGGAATCCATTGGTACCAACCATGTCATACTACAACTACTACTACTCGACGCGAAGGAAGTTAAATAACGCACCAAACCTGCTCCAAATTTTGGCGAGGAAAACTGGCATGGCCATTTTCAAAGTGGTCCCTTGACCTCTGACCTCCAGATATGTGAATGAAAATGGGTTCTATGGATACCCACGAGTCTCCCCTTTACAGACATGCCCACTTTATGATAATCACATGCAGTTTTGGGCAATTCATAGTCAAGTCAGCAAACTGACACACTGACAGCTGTTGTTGCCTGTTGGGTTTGAGTTTGCCATGTTATAATTTGAGCATATTTCTTTATGCTAAATGCAGTACCTGTGAGGGTTTCTGGATAATATTTGTCGTTGTTTTGTGTTGTTAATTGATTTCCAATAAGAAATATATAAATACATTTGCATAAAGCAAGCATATTTGCCCACTCCCATGTTGATAAGAGTATTAAATACTTGACAAATCGCCCTTTGAGGTACATTTTGAACAGATACAAAATGTGTGATTCATTTGCGATTAATCTCGATTAAATATTTTATTCGATTGACAGCCCTAAAATATATATTCTTGTCAATACCCATTTTTCAGCAGTCATGACTGTATTAGTAATGGACTTTGCAACAGTGGGCTGCCAATTAAACAGGGTCTGTATTTCATGGGGGTCAGTGACAACATTTCTAGGTGAGTCAATCGGGACAAAGTTACAGTTAACTGACACTGAACGATCTTGTAAAACAGCAGTGCAAAAACACATTTTCACTAAGCCGTGTGCATCTGTTTTTACCTTAAGTTGTGGCCAATAGCTGTGGACACGTGTCATTGATTACCCTTGTTTGTCGTGTCCATGAGGTGTTTTTCAAAACTTTCTGTTCCTGATAAAGATGGTCGGTCCAGATCGGAACAACAGATGATTAAAGTTGTAATAGGAGCATAAAACACGTGCACATTTCTACTTTTCCCTGTAGAATCTACGTCTCCAATAGTTTTAAGACCGGCATCTTTTATTACATTGACCAAACAATAAAATCGTATTGATCTTGGCAAATGTTATTAGTTGTTGGCCTATTTTGCTTCTTCGGGAGATGAAGAGCGGTCAGCCCAGAATAAATCTTCTTCTCCGATCAATAGCTGCCTCCGAACTCATTTGTTTAGTTACTCTTTGCTCTAAATGAATAGCGTACCGACTGTCGGCAGCTGTTGTTTAGGAGTAGGTGTTATTGGAAAGACAAACTGTATATTCCTCTTTTTAAATACTGCTATTTCAATAATTTGCTTGACCCAGCTTTTCTATTATGACTTAAAAGATTATTTTTGTACCACATTTCAGGCAAACAAAAAGCACATAAATGCTATTTTTCCTTTTCTCTTGCTAATGGCTTCCTCGGACATAAACATTTGGTCCAATCAGTCAATTAATTCATTATTTGAATGACAGAAATTCAACACAAACACAATATTCCAAACTTTCCGTGATTTCAGCTTCTCAAAATCGAGGATTTACTGCTTTTCTTCTTCTGTTCTTGTTGACGTCATTTCAAATTGGAGTGCTTGTTGGACAAAACAAATGATTTAAAGAGGTCATTACATTGATATTATATAGAATAAATGACTAATAAATAACTTTATTGGTAGATTATAAACATAATCATTAGTTGCAGTAATCAGTGTAGGCAATACACATGATCAAGACTACGAATAATGAGAAGATTAGTGGATTTCTGAAGGAGCTTGTGGGTGTGGAAGACCACCGAGCTGGAAATGTGTTTTCCGACTGATATGCACTTGTATTGATTCATGTGTAACAGACGCTTCTGTGAATGTTTTCACTCTTTGCAAGCAAGCGGGGCACACCTAAACACCATTTCTTCTCAACGGTGGTTGTCTTTGAGAGAGACGGCAACAGAAGGAAGATTTCCTTTTGATGCACTGGTGTGCAGAGTAGTAGGTTGGGTAGGTTGCATGCAGGCTGAAATAGTCACAGTTGCCAAGACATACAGAACTTATCAGTAAATCCTTCCCACGCAGCCGTTCACCGTATGTACAAACACATTATTTACCGCTCTCCATATTTGTCTATTTGGGTTTTTGCCATGTGTGTGTCCACAGTTATTTGTCTATCCTTCATTGTTCACACGGCATTGCGTGAAATGAGCTCCACACCCAAGTGTAGAGGTTCTCAACCTCAGGGTTGGGACCCCTCGTGGTGTCACTTGATATGCAGAAACTGATGTATTGATATTTGTTTATTCCCAGTATATTTATTAAACATGTCCGAGAAAGAATTATAAGCCTACACTTTAAAATCTATTTTGAGCTCCATCCATGCTTTTGAAAACATAATACTGTATACTAATGTTTTAAATGGCAACTTCGGAGATATATTTCAGGAGGAGCGGACTCACTGAAAAAGAAGGAGTTTTTCTACCAACAAACCAACAAATATATGGCTTGGTAACTTCTAGCTTAAAATATGGGGCATGAAACTCACTATTAACCTCCATAAAGCCGAGGGGAGCTGCACATTCAGGTGATAATTCCCTGTATGTTCATCACTACAAGGGTTGGTTGACGTAAGGTGGTCAGCTAAATAGCTCAGAGAGCACACCAACCAGAAAACAGCCATTTCATCATTTTAGCTGTTACGGAATTAATGTTAACTAATCTGCCAACGGTGATGTTTGTCATTTTAAAGAGCAACAAATGTAAAGCCTGCTATCTATATGTTTTCCATTGCTCATTGCAAATAAAAAAGTGAGAGGAGATAAAGGTGATGAGAAATTTGTTAATGTCAGAACAAATCCAGGTATTTTGCCAAACGCGAACCGGATCCAAAATGTAACTGGCACTCCAAAACCTCCCCTGATGTTAACTTAATAACTTCATATTCCGGGAAATGTTGGTACAGAGAGAACAACAGGATTCTCGTTTCATACTTTTCCAACAGTCTCAGGAGATATATGGCCTAATAAAAGTTGGCTGAGCCGCGGTGAAATGCAACGCCCTCACATCAAACAAACCCTAAGTGCAGCTGGTGATCGTCTGTTGTGCTGAGGGACGTGTGAAAAAGGGAAATCCACTTCAATAAAAGCCTGACATAAACAAACACTTGAGAATCAGCTTGATAAGGTGACGTGAGATGGACGTGTTTCAGTTCATCTCAAATCTTTCATCATGGGAAGAAAAAGTAAGAAATCACTCTTGTGATTGCATGCGTAAAATTAAATCTTTTAGTGTAACGAAATCACTGAGTAAAGGAAGTATGGATGTTGGATGTTGAATATTTCCTTTCCTGTTCCATTAAGTTGACTTCAGCTGGCATCAGATATGTTATGATTCATTAATAAAAAACTTTATTAGATAACCAGTCGTGCCGTTGACGCTGGAGGGTGTTCACTTTCCTATCACAACTTGTAAATTATGATGATCCTTCTGACTAACACAGTATGAATCACTCAGCTTTCAATTATTGATTATCCCTGCATGCCAGAACACTCAGTTTTCCGGTTTCATTCTTTACCACAAGCGTCATTAAATTGTCTTTGCGGAATTCTCCCTTCAAAATGCGTCTGAGCACTTTGACAACTGGGACTAAACAGATCCAATAAGACAATTGCAACCAGGCTGCCATTGCAGCAGAGTTTTTTTAGGGCCCAGTGAACTCTAACTGTTATTGAATTGTTTGTTTAAATGCGAGAGATACTGTTGGGGGTGCTGCAGGAGTATGGGGTGAGGGTGGCACTTCTTAGGGCCATCCAATCTCTGTATGCCCAAAGCGAGAGCTGTGTTCGGGTTTTCGGCAGTAAGTCGGACTCGATTCCGGTGGGGGTTGGCCTCCGCCAGGGCTGCGCTTTGTCTACAATCCTGTTCGTGATATTCATGGACAGGATATCGAGGCATAGTCGGGGGGAGGTGGGTTTGCAGTTCTGTGTGCTGAGGATCTCATCGCTGCTTTTTGCAGATGATGTGGTCCTGTTGGCATCATCGGTCTGTGACCTCCAGCACTCACTGGATCGGTTCGCAGCCGAGTGTGAAGCGGCCGGGATGAGGATCAGCACCTCTAAATCTGAGGCCATGGTTCTCAGCAGGAAACCGATGGATTGCCTACTCTGGGTAGGGAATGAGTCCTTACCCCAAGTGAAGGCGTTCAAGTACCTTATTTGTGAGATTGGCCGGAGAATCGGAGCAGCAGGGGCGGTATTGCATTCGCTTTACCGCACCGTTGTGACGAAAAGAGAGCTGAGCCGGAAGGCAAAGCTCTCGATCTACCGGTCAATCTTCGTTCCTACTCTCACCTGTGGTCATGAGGGCTGGGTCATGACCGAAAGAACTAGATCGCGGGTACAAGCGGCCAAAATTAGTTTTCTCCGGAGGTTGGCTGGCATCTCCCTTAGAGATAGGGTGAGAAGCTCAGTCATCCGTGAGGGACTCGGAGTAGAGCCGCTACTCCATTGCGTTGAAAGGAGCCGGCTGAGGTGGTTTGCGCATCTGGTAAGGATGCCCCCTGGGCGCCTCCGTAAAGATCCAGGACTAGGTGGAGAGATTATATCTGCACATTGGCCTGGGAACGCCTCGGGATCCCCCAGTCAAAGCTGGTTAATGTGGCCCGGGAAAGGGAAGTTTGGGGTCGCCTGCTGGAGCTGTTGACCCCAGCTAAGCGGTTGAAGATGAGTGAGTGAGTCAGTGAGTGTTTAAGTGCACAGAACCTGGAAATAAGTGATGGGAATAAGTTCCCCCCAACTCTCCTCTGCTCCAAGAGACTCCCTCACCGTCCTAAAAATAACATCAATGACATTGTTAAGTCCAATGTGGAAAAATAGCTTGATGTATAATGATGCTGACAAATGGATAAGTCTCCAGATGAGTTATTTATTTATTTTTTTTACTTTTTATTTATTTGTTTTTCAGTTGTTATTACACTGAACAAATTTCACATCAAACATAAAAACAAAGATAAACTCAAAAAACACAAACACAAAAAAAGAAATCTGTTCTTTTCGGATCATCTGAAGTCCCCCAGAGGAGTTATTTTAAGTCAGTTTATATTTTTTGATGTGTGTAGCTCAGTTATGGAATCAGCTACTTGACGTGGAAGAAAGCAGGCTGAGTGGAAAGATGTTTATTTTGGATAAACAAACTAACTGGTGATGAAGAGAAGAGTGCACTTTGGCTCGGTGAGCTATTTTGTGCAAATGAAAAAATCAATAATCAGAAAGACAAACGGTGGTTGCAGAATGTAAAGAACACTTGTATATAGGCACTCAATGTTGAAAATGGACGTATCTGCAGAGGAAGAAAAGCAGTTTTTTTTTTTATTTATTGTATGTTGTCCTTTTTACTGGGAACTAGTTTTTGTTTAGTAAGATAAAAACTCAAGTTTACTGAGTCGGCTGCTCACTTAAACATTTAAAGAAATGGCTCAACGTTTTGCTTATTCACTTTGAACATTTATAGAAGCATGTATACTGTTACCATTATGTTTTTTTATTTTGGTTTTATCTACAGATGTATTGTTATATTTTCAATGTTTGATAATGTTGTGTCTTGTAATCTCATGAGGGATTGGCTACATGTCTGGAAAGATGATGCCGTGCTATTGTTCTCATCCTCCAATATCCTGAAACCCCAATAGTCCAAAAAATAAGGCTGTCCTCGACCAAAGAAATTCTTTGTTGACCAACATTGATACGATTTTGTCGACTAATCGATTAGTTGATTTAATCGACAGATCTGTAAAACAGAGTCTCTCCACAAAGAACACTAAAGCACCATTTTAAATCTTGTGTTTACCAGAGATGTGCTCATAAGTTCCTTGGAAATAAGTCATTCAGCATGAAAAAAGCATAAAAAAAGACTAATCGACTTGATAAATCTTAGTCGACTAAGACCAACACGACCGATCAGTTGACTAAACGACTAAGAGGGGGCAGCCCTACCGAAAAATGTCCAGTTGGACCGAAAGCTTATTTGTCCAGTAGCCCGTTATCCTGAAAACAAATAGCCATTGTTCCGAAAATACACACTCTCACTGCAACAAACAGACGCACACGGCTAATTATTATGCAGAATGATGTCATTGTACCTTCCCGAGAAGTTAGTCTTTAGAGCTTTCTGCCAGAAAGGGTTTATTTTAACTCAAACCATGATCTTTTCCTAAACCTAAACAAGTAGTTTTGTTGCCTAAACCTAAAGAAATTTGGCAAAAAAAAAATCGGGAAGGTACGATGACGTCATTTTGCATACTAATTAGCCAAGTGCTTCTGTTTGTTGCGTGTAGAGTTTGTATTTTCAGAGCAATGGGCCTTCGGAACGATGGCCGTTTGTTTTGGGGATGACATTCTGACATTCTGTCGGACAAATGGATTTTCAGTCCAATGGGACTTTTTTTGGACTATTGTGATTTAGGAATAATGATCCGTCGGAACAATGGGCAGTCTCCAGAAGGAGACAGAAATAAAACGCACTATATTTGTATTCATATAGCCCATAATCACAAATTATCTTCCGATGGCTTTACAATCTATTTGAGTGTAGGAAGTCTGATATGCATTGATGAATGCCATAATCCAGGCATCTTATCTACTGTTGCCCCTTTGCTGCTGACCTCCAGTTAACACCCACCCAGCACACAGATTTATGGGCCCAGCAGCCTCGTAGGAAAAACTCACAATTGGATGTTTAAAGGGAGGAATGCTGGGTTCCAACAGTCCTGACAGAGTGATCATTTAGAAAAAAACAAGCTTTCACAGAATAATTGAAGATCAAAATAAACACGATAGAACAGCCACACCTGTGCTTACTTATCATCAGTCACTTATATATCCTTGTCATGATGGAAGTGCTTTGTGGTTGTCCTTATTCACACTAGCAGCACTAAGAGGAAGTACATTTGTTGAATACAGGCGGAATAATGCAAATCTGCGCAGTGACTGCAGAACGTAATGATTTTTTGTCAGTTGTATATGTATAGTAACGTTTTATGCAGCGGGTGGCGTTACTAAAATGTTGGCATTACTGCAGCACACACCAAAGTCAGCATGTGTTTTAGGACACAATCTTCCTGTGTTTAACTAAAAACAATGTTGTAATATATTCGCCTAATGACGTGTATTGTGTCGTGTTTGTTTTTTAAATCCAAAAAACAAAACTTCCAGACTGTGTGTGACACATAACTGATTCATTTGGCTGTGGTTTGTTGTCAGAGTCTTGGGGAAAGTCATAAAACTGCAGGCCGGCAGTGTGTGTCAAGACTTGTAACAGTCTGTATTTAGTCTGTAGTTCGCATTGTTTTAATGCCAAAGAAAATTATCTGGAATACCACAGATGCAGTCATTATCAGATAAAAGCTGAAATATTTCTCTTTAGCACTGAGAAGTAGTTGAAATTATGTTTTTACTACAAAAAAACCTCATGCATCCGATGTCACATTTGGTATTTTTCCACATCACTCTTGCAAGCTAAACCAAAAATGACCTCACCCGACCACGTTATGTCTAAATAATGTCTAATTTGTCATTTGCTAAAGCGATGAAATCACACACTGAAGTAAGTAACGCGAGATGACGCACGTCTTGCAGTTTAAAAGCAACAGGGGTAATTTGAACAGAATTTATTGGTATTGTTGTAAAGGTAGCGAGACACGTGCGAGAGCAGCAGCAACACTGAATAGCAGCACATAAACAACAAGCAGAGCCACAGTAAAAAGTGCCAGTCTTAACTTCTAACAATACGCCACTAATGAGATGACGTGAAATTACCGTGTTTCAACCCAAAAAGCTACAGATTTTAACTTTAAGTACACAAAACGCACAACTAAGCTCTGGGATTACTGACTGGAAGGGAAATACAGGAAAAGAGTTTAACGACCTCTGCTCATATTTAACAAAGTTCTGGCCATTATCACTATATGTTATGATAACATAACAGCACTCAGCCAACACCTACACTGTTTTACTACACAGTCTACAACTGTAATGGTCAGTTTGAGTAACTTCACCTTTGTTTTCACAGTGTGCAACATTTCGGGGGATCTATAAGCAGAAATGGAATATAATATTCAAAACTATGTTTTCATCAATGTATAGTCACGTGAAACTAAGAACCGTTTTCTTGTTAGCTTAGAATGAGCCCTTCATATCTACAAAGGGAGCGGGTCCTCTTCACGGAGTCTGCCATGTTGCTCCGACATGTTTCTACAGTAGCCCAGAACGGACAAACCAAACACTGGCTCTAGTGAGGCTTTCACTTTTTTACGTCACCTTAGTTCTCCGATATGTTTGTGAAACTGCGGCGAACTGCGATATCACGGTTTTGCACTCGGCAGCTCACGTTACCACAGTCTTGGAAAAGGAGGAGTTAGCGGAGGGGTAGTTGGTTTCAATCTGCAACCACACCACTAGGTGTACCTGTACACTGTACTTTTAAGTGGTTTAGACGAATATAGGCAAACTAGGAATTTATTTACGGCCCATCTGGTCATCTAAAAACTAATGTTATCACAGATGTTATCACATCCTCATAACTCAGTAATGCAGTTGTCTTAACCAATAGGAATGATGGATAGACCTACAAAAATAGGACCTAGGTTTTAAAACAACAACATAATTACAAATGAATGTTGTTCAATGCCAATGAAAGCAAAAGATATAATTTATAGGGCTCAGTTGTGCAAAGCTGTTGGCAAATGAGATGAGGAAGTGTGCACATGGCCGAGAATTAGAAAAGTGGGATGAAAGTGTGTCCAATCATGAAATGAAACAAGTACAAGTCAACAACAATCACATAAATTGAGGTAAAATTTTCAGGCATTAACATCTCTCAAATATAATCTGCCACTGGTCTCAAAGTGCATACATGGCATCAGCAACATCAAATATGTTCAGTATAGGCAGCATAAGGCTCTCACAGCTTTATCTCTATGAAAGAGGAACTGCGGTGAACGCCTGTTGAGTCTCCTGTCTGTCGCAACAGCAACAAGGTTTTGCAACATGACCAATGTGCCGACCTATTCTTATCATATAGACACATATCATCAGCCCACTTCATATTTCACTTTGCCATTTTTTTTAAGTTGGGGTTTCACCCTTTCGCAGTTGCTTCCACTTCCTCTTTGGCGTTGCTACTGTATTTGTTTTTTTGTCAGTGGTTTGTTTTGTTTTTTTCAGTAATACCGCAACTCCTGCAGTTTCTCACCCCACACATGCATGACAGTTTACTCATCAGGGAGCTCACCCTGACCCTTTGTATTTACAAGTCTGAGACTGTGGGCCTCCCCTCAGACACAGCCCTTAGTTTACTTGCTTAGTTTTGCTCAATTCCCGGATGGATCATGATTATGTTACTTGATCCCATAAGACAAGATAGCCCAGTATTGCCGTTTGATATAACTTCAGACTACACCAAACACATAAAAGAGGTATGTTGTAAAGACATTTATTAGTTTCTGACTCAGGGAAAGTGTAAAAAGTGTAAAATCCCTCAAAACTACTGTATCTCTTTAACCAACTCACACACACACAATAGGCTATTCTATGAGATCTTCTTTTGATAACTGATCTAATAACTAATGTAATATGTTCTCATCTCCGTTCACTGAGCCTCCCATGAAACAGTTTGGAGACCCCTGTGGAGGCCCGCCTCACTTTGAAAACCGCTGGATTAGATTCTTCAATTTACATTACTCAGGAGAAAGAGGCTGATAATTTTAGATTCTGTAAAGGCTCTATCATAACTGGGGAAGAGAGTGATGCACCAAACAACACCCATGAGTTATTGCCGATGGGGTGTGTAAAACGTTTGTTATTGTGTGCTGTGGTCACTTTTCTTCCCAGATAGTTGACTGGATTGAGTGTTAGAGCGACGCCTCTTCTCTGGAATAGTTTTCTCACTGAAGTCCATTTTGCACAATGCTGGTAAAAGCTCTAATGGCTCCAGGTTACTCGCTGCAGCCTCGGGCACTTCTTCTTAAGGAGGAAACTCACTAATGGACGTTCAGACAGCGTTATTCCCCTGATGAAACTTGTCTGAAGATGAAAACAAGCTGACTTTACTGCCTCACGTTGCTGCCACTCATTAACATTCAATGTTTTCTTGCTCCTGAGAACACAACACATTTACATTTAAATGACTCCTGGGATGCTGCCTAAGTGAACAGATTAATCCTGAGATTGTTCTCTGTGTTGTAAAAGTCACTAAACAAAGCCTGAGGAGAAATTGACATAATGGACAAATTGATTACATGCACCAGATGCATGTCGACGCTCTTTCCATCAGACACCCACTCCTTCTACCTCTCTGTATCTCGTTCTGTATGTCAAAGGACACAAACCATCTCCTCACTGACCTAACCTGCACCTAACTGCAGATTGTGGAGCAGGGAAATTCCCCTTCAGTGTAGAAATGATAATGCTCCGTTCCAGACAGCTCTGATGTCGGTATTTTCTCAGTTGAAATTTCCAACTTCCGACCTTCAAGGCTTCAAGGTGCAAACGTAAACAAAAGCTGTGGCGTGACATTTGTCACAACCGTGACAAACTGATGTTTCTTTGATCTCAGCAGTGCAGCCGAAGATCATTTTCAGAGATTGTTTACTGTAACCAGCTACCTAAAACCATGGCGACTTATTGTTACATCAATTTACATGCAGAATGGGTTATACTATATGAGAGTATGTATTTTATTTTAATTAAATACAGGCAAATATACGTTACGTTGCCCTTTAGTTGATGGTTTACATTTACAATGCTGCTCCATTGTTGTGTGACGTCTTCTTCTTCATAAAGTTTCATGTACATGCCTGCACTGCATGACTCACCACCAGCGTACCATCAGGTCCTTCAGGAAGTCAATCTTTGGCAAAGGTCATCGTGGTCAGACAGCCCGGGGCAAACATGTTTATTTGATTCTTTGACTCTGACTTGGAGCCTCATGTTGCTGCAGTTAGAGGAGCCCTACGGGGAAAAGCTATCATTTAGAAAACGCCTAATATTGAATATAGTAGTCATTTGTGAGAAATGATAGCAGTGGGTGGAAATCCAATCAACTTCAGTGTTCTTGTGAATCCTGGATCAATGCACGTTATTGGACAGCTACCTTCACACTGAGTTACAAAAACTGGAGGATGGAAAGTGAAATGAGAAGTGAGAACTCTGTATATGTATTTCACTTCACTGATGTAACTCGCCAGGCTGAAACAGAAACACAAGTCAGTTTCACACACCCTTGGTAAACTGTGCTGCTGCTGTGTCATTCTTATTTGCTTATTTTTCAAGAGTGAGATGAAAGCATTGTTATCAATCTCATACCTTTACATTAAGAACAGGATGTGTTAATGCTCATAAAGGCTTTTAGCCAGGGGGAGACAGAACCTTTCAAGCTTAAGAATTAGGATGCTGCACTTTGTTTAAATCGTACATAAAACAGAAATGTTAAAAACGTAATTTTGTGGTTTTATGACAAATTACATGCTGTAACTGTTTCCTCCAGCCGGGTGGAGTGAATGTACGCAACCTCCTCTGTTTTGTCTTGTTGTCATGGCAGAAGGGCGTTGATTCGGTTTCAGAAGTGAGGGGTAGTGAGAAAGAAATGCAATGTAAATCCCTGCATTATTGATGCGCTAACCCTATAATCACCTATATTTCCTTGATACACTAAAGACGTTTTAGTGAATGAACCAACCTGAAACAATAAAAGTGAGGGGGACACATTTAGCTGGTAAAGACCCAACAAGTCATGTTACTGTAACTTACAGATGATAATATACACATCCTGTATATTAGGGCTGTCAAAGTTTGTTAATTTCTTTAACGCAACTTGTGATTTTTAGGTTGTAGCAGGCTCAGTTTTACCTCTAGAGTGGATATACTAGCATCATATGAAACTACAAAATATAAAGAATCCATTGGCACCAACCATGCCATACTAGCTTGTCGCAAAGGAGGCTAAATAATGCTCCAAACTTACGCTTAATTTTGGCGAGGAAAACTGGAATGGCCATTTTCAAAGGGATCCCTTGACCTCTGACCTCCTCGTATACTGCCGTAAAAAACACCAATTGATACAGAAATGCGCTGTATAAATGTCAAAGAATGCTCCTAAAACCTGAATAGTATCAGCATATCCCACGTCTTAATTGGAAAATGCTCCATTCAGAAGAAGGCCTAATTCAAAATATCGGAATATGCTGTTTACATGACTCGTGTCAAATTCAGAATATCGTCATAATCGGAATAATAGTGGAATATTAGTGTGCGTGTAGTCAGTTTTGTGTTCACAGCTTGTTTCCACTGCCTCTATAAGTGGACAAAAAAATCCCACATCTTCTCATCTTACTCTCGGAAGAATAGCAATCAAGCATGTTTCCCAAATGTTGAACTACTCCTTTAACGACTAGTGTAGCACTGCAGCATTTCTCTCTCTCTCTCTCTCTCTCTCCCTGCTGGCTCGCTGCTGTAAACAGTCCTCTCTAAAAGAGGTCTGTAATCTCTGCGCTGCCTCCGCTCATCCCCGTATAATGATCCTGCAGTGAAACAGGATCAGGAAGAAGGAGTTGGGAAAAGTCCTCCAGGACCACGAGATGGAAAATAATGAGTCGTAGAGTGTAGGCATCCATTACGGGGTCTGTTTCCTGAAAGACAAAGCAACCATCAGCCCCAAATAGCATCTTGTGTGTCTCTGCCAGGATGTACCCGTTTACACCAGCTGGGTCCAGGTAGATTCCCAGTCATCAGGATATCAAAGTACTGAGTAAAATGAAATAATCTTTATGACTAAAATAGCATTCCAGTTCTCTTTGACATTTTAGATATACGTTCCGGTACAGATTGCAGATCAGTGGATGGTGATAGATGTCTGGTGTATGGCCAGCAGTCTGCGAATGTACTGTATGCATCTGTATACAAGCATGCTCACAGTATGTTCCTTCAAAGCGTTCTGCATCATCATGATGATGCAGAACGCTCTGTTCTCCTTAAAATAATCACCCCGCTCCTCAGCTGCTGTGTACCGACTCTGGGCTGCTCCTTAACCACAGACTGATACATTAATATGCTCCTGTTTAAGGAGAGCCTGACATCTCATCAGTTTTGGCCCCACATCCTGCAGTGCTTAGAGAGGACAGCTCGTGATTTGTGGCCCCTCTCCGCAGGGCTTGAGATCCGTGGAGAGAGGACCATAAGAGGCAGGGTGGCATGCAGCAACAGAAGCGAGGGTGAGGGCGGTAAATGTGGATCGAGACAACAAGGGGCGGGGAAGATGGAAGAGCGTACGAGGATGCATGTCTGTTTGAAATGTTCCTGGCAACGCCGCGTGATGAATAAAGTGTACGATAACTGCGCGTTGAGCACGAGAGGCATTTGTCATCGCATTTGTTAGTGTGTTTTATGCCAGTAGCCCTAAGATTAATTTTTACTTCAAGTATTAATTCAAATAACAAATTGTTGCCAGCGTATGGTCTGTTTCTCGGTCACAAGACGAAACAGTTAATGGTGTTGTGATTCTGGTTGTAAAAGAGGTCAAAAAAGGACATATTTCACTATTGTTTTGGAGGCTTTTGCATTTAGCTTGTATTGTTTATTATTATCCATGTGTTGGCGTGTTTTTTCTCCGGGTTCTCCGGCTTCTTCCCACAGTCCAAAGACATGCAGGTTAATTGTTGACTCTAAACTACCCGTAGGTGTCAATGTGAGCACGAATGGTTGTCTGTCTCTATGTGTCAGCCCTGCGATAGTCTGGCGACCTGTCCAGGGTGTATCACGCCTTCGCCCAATGTCAGCTGGAATCGGCTCCAGCACCCCCGCGACCCTGAATAGGATAAGTGGTTACAGAAAATGGATGGATGGATGTTTATTATTATTTGTTTCGGCTGCACACGTTCTTTTGGTTTCTATCATTTCTGGTTCTGGGTACAGGGATGTGGTTTTCTCTTTATTTACCTGTGCACTTGGACGGCAGGATTTAGACAAAGAGGGTGAGTCAGGCTTGGACGTTTTCTGTTGACCGCCACATCACGTCACATACTTTAGTTATTCCAGTTAGCCTACGTTATTGTATGTGACTCTGGACTAAGTATGGTTTTGTTTAACGCGTCACACAGTAAAGAGCCTATTTTAGCCTCTTAGCGACTTTTTGATTGATAGTAGCCGCTACACACTGCCTCCTGTATTGTGCCGATGTCCCGGCAAAGAGACCTGATATAGTAAATCACTAGTAGTTCCTATGAACATAGGAAAAACTTAACACACAAACTTAGCAATGGATTTATGAATAGATGGTGCAACTCAATTACCTTGCACGGCAGCTGGATTCTCATGATGTCACAAGATCACGTGAGAATCGCTGGATCACATGTCCCACGAAAAAGTCATCTTGTCAAGCTTCAAGTAACGCGTTTGTGTCCGGCAAGCCAGAACATAGCATAACCAGAGACCATAGTGCGTGACGACACGGAGCGACTGTTTGTTCAAAACAACAATGGCGGCTCCTGAAGAGGTTAGCGTAGATGTTGCAATAGCATCAGTTCTATCAGAACTGGAGAGTATTTCTTCATTGAAAGAAGAGCAAAGAACGACTGAAGGCGATGTTTTCACTCTTCTCCGGACTGGCCTTGGCAAGAGTTTGATTGACAGATAGTTCATCCAATCACCTACCAAGTATTTTTTGAAAGTGCCTGCCCTTTTCCAAACAGTTTCCAATGTTCTTCTCAGATGGTTCTGTGTAACAAGCCAGCTGTATGCCAGATATTAATCATAACAAATTTTCCGTTGAATGCCTAACATTATACAGATGACCCAGTAACTGATGGAAAAAAACTGACTGACTGATTGTGAAATGTTTTCTTTGTGGTTTCTCGCAAATCTCCCTACAACCATCAGGTGTATAGAGGGAACACGTTATCCTGTGAAGGGAAACCACACACACTGTCTCAATCTGTGTCAATTCTGTGAGTGTGTGTGAGCATTATTATTATAATCCATATATGCTGTTTCCGTCATGTAGTAAGCCTGTGCAATCAGTGAGAACCCGCCTGTAATCCTGACTACATCGGTTGTGCAATTCAATAAATTACGCTGAACCTCAAACCTCAAAAACTTCCTAAAAAGTCAAGAACATCTGGCCGTTGTTTTGTTCCTCTTTGGGTGGTTCACATTTCTGACACACTTAAGATGACCAAGCTGTTCCAGGGTGTTGGTTTGAAGTTATTAAGCCGTTGAGCTCAACATAATTTCATCACAAGACAATTGCTGTTGTTTTGGGGTTCACGGTCACACAGTCGGCTTCTTCCTCTTTCCCTCTCCATCTCGTGGGTAAATCAATATGTGAGCGACCACATCCGTGTGAGTTCAGCCTAGTTAATGAGTGTGGAGAGGACATAGTCAGCCCTGTGTCTGGTCCCTCTGGTAGTCTGGTTTGTCCTGGCTCTGGACTCCCTCTGGTCCCTCTCTCTCTCTCTGTCTCCAACTTATTAGTTTTCAGTCCAGGCCCATAGCAACAGGGAAACATTTACACCAATGCATAAAAGCACTCAATCAGCACAAGCCATTAATTAGACCATTGTTTGTTGGATATTTCATGGAGGAAATGGAGAATTGTTGATAGAGGAGAGGAGCAAGGTGACAAAGATGCTTCCTGGGCCAGCTGCTGCCTCTCTCTCTGCCCGGGATGAATAAGCAGCCAGCTGCTGCTGTCTGGGCCGCCTCTCTGCAGCAGCCTGTCATCCCTTAAAGGTCAATACAGGAAGAAGTTGTGGTTTTTCGGCATGTTGCATTTTCTGCAATGCATGAAAATTAAAGGTGTGCTTCCTCACACCGAGCGTGCTTTTTTATTGTTATAAAGTGAGGGACATTGACATTTGGTGAAGCCCGGCATAACAAGATGAATCACAGTCTCAACTGACACTGACACTGACACTAAACACACACACACATCTGGTTTTAACACCAAAGTGCCGACAACTCTGTCATGTTCTGCTGTTACAGGGGCTAGAATCAGGTTTGATTTCGCTCCATTTAGCAGACAGAATGTTTAACCACCACAAGAATGACGAGTTACCAAAACGCTGAGCATTTCTTGTAAATCCACTTTTGTCCTGGTTTGCTTGTAATTGGGCGGCATAAACCAAACACACCCTGCTGACGACACCGATCTTCTTGTCCGGTAATATTCAAATACCATTGTACTGAGTACTTTACATGTAAGCTTCCTAATCCTAGTAATAAGCAAGTGTCAAAGCTAGTGTCCAGGCAATATTCCTGGTCATTTACTATAGAAAAACACAAGCAAAATCTAAGCTAAGGAGAGAACACAAAGGGATTTTTCGAGAGCGATAAAAAAAGGTGGAAAGGCTTTTTTTTAAAGAGGACCTATTATGCTTATTTTCAGGTGCATACTTGTATTTTAGGTTTCTACTAGAACATGTTTACATGCTTTAATGTTCATAAAACGCTTTACTTTTCTCATACTGGCTGTGCTGCAGCACCTCTTTTCATTCTCTGCCTGAAACGCTCTGTTTGAGCTCCTGCCCGAAAAGCCCAGTCTGCTCTGATTGGTCAACCGAACCAAGCTCTTTGGACTCCGCTCCAGCTCCGCTCTAACTAGCTTTTATTTGAGGGCATGCTAAGTTAGCAGCTAGGAAGGTATTATGCAAATATGTTAATGGGTGACATCACCACGTTACGGAAGAAAAGGCTGGACTTCAAGCAAGGCGTTTCAAGCAGTTCAGGAGCAGTGTTGGGGGGGAAAGTAACTCCCTTTGGCTTGGACTTTGGGCTTTGCAACTCTGCAGACCTTCTACATGCAAAAAAATAACCTATATAACACATTCAAGGAAATAGAAAAAGCATAACAGGTCCTCTTTAAAAAAAAAAAAAAGCAGGTGGGTAGGGATTAGAGAGGTTGAAGACCTGACGGCTCTATTCTAGATGAGCTGTAAGGACTGAGCACAGAAGGTGAGGAGAGAGCGAGGATGTTGAGACTAAGCTGCAGAGCGGCTACAGATAAAACTGCATGCTGAGCAGCTCCCAGGGATGAGTGTGAAGCAGGTCCCTGCATTTATGCTTACTAAAGCTGCTCTATAAGTAATGTGGCTGCAACATGATTGACCGACAGCAATTTCCATTCTGGTTATCTAATCTGAGACAGAAAACCGTCAGTACTCTGCATCCTAAGACTAGAAGACAAAACTCTCTTCTAGGCTTTACATTTGCAACCTATGAATAGTAAAGACAGTGTTTAACCGCCACCCTCTCTTTCTTCAGATTGCAGGCTTCATCAACGCCATCCACCCGTTTTGTGGGGACACGGAGAACCTGACAGCCTTCCGCTTCTACGCCCTCAACCCCATCGTGGATCCCTGGGTGTTCATCATTTGCCGCAAGTCCGTGTTTCGCCACCTGTGCTCCCTGCTGAGCTGCCGCTTCAGCAGAAGAGCCGTGAAGACGACGGCGCACTGCGCTCTGTCTTTACCCCTCGACAATCACATACAGCGCAACCGCCCGGACGTGACAACTCCACAGACAAACACGTTCTCCAGTTTACCTCTGTGACCCAGCAGAAGCCCTTCCTCGGCTGCGCTGGGTGACTGGAGGACAGGAGGCTTTCATGTCTGATAAAAAATTGGAGCAAATTGTGACATGACATTTTAACATTTGCACACCGGATTCCTGCACTCACCATTTCACGGCAAGAAGACTTTGTCGAAAAACTTTTGGAAGAACGAATGCACTAGGTCTTAAACCTCCATTGAGTGATGGAAACTGTTTCAAAGGTGCAAGGAGAGTTGTACCAGAAAAAAAACAGCACTGTAACTCATCACTAAGGGACACATCAAACCATATCATGCCTATGAATAATATACTGTAAAATCAGAATATATGCACTCGGGTTAAAGCTACATGTATGAATGTATACTGTCTTCTTTTTTCTCTCAGTCACCGCCAAGTAACTCTACTAATGGATTGTCCACATCTACACTATCTATGACATGCAGGTCACCGTCAACATGAAGATAACGGTTTATTTCCTGGAGTCGGAAACATGTTAATCCATTTCCCCTGACCACAGTTATAATGTGTCCGTCGTCATCGGTGACGGGTGAGCCTGATCCAAAAGAGAAACACACATTTTATTCAAGCGAGGAGAAGTTTTCATTTGGTTTTCCAGGCAAGAAGTAGTTTATATAAATACAAACTATTATCAGGACTTAATCTGGAGTCAATCATGCCACAAGACTGAAAGGCTACAGCCATGCTAGCGGTCCTTTTAAGGCTTCACTTTGGCACTGCTTTGAGCTAAATGCTAACATGCTGATGTTTAGCATGTTCAACATCTTAGTTTAGCATGTTTCCTTGCTAACGTTTGCTAATTAGCACTAAACATGCTAATAGTACAGCTGAGGCTGATGGGAATGTCATCAGTTTTGCATGTATTTTGTCATATACCAAACTAACTAGGAGTCATCCAAAGTTCATCCTCTTAGCGCCAAATATGGCAATTCAAGCAGGTCAACCTCAGGGTGGCATTCAACGAAAGGTCAAGGGGTCATCAGGCTACATCTTCTCAGGAACATGAATGTTTGTACAATATTTTATGGCCATCCATCCAATAGTTGTTGAGATATTTGCAGTTTGGACCAAAGTGGTGGGCCGACAGACCAACATAGTGCCATGTCTAGAGTGATGCCTAGAGTGTCTAGAGTGTTTTCTAAAAGACAAATCTTGAATTTGGATGTTACCTCTTGACTATAGAGTGCAAGTCTTTGTTCTAGCTGTGTTGCATTTACATACCTGTGAAAATGGTCTTAAAATATGTCTTATCAGAAAGTACTTGCACTGTTCCACCTCCACAGATTGCTAGTACTATGTATGTATATGAACGTGTGATGTACAGTATGCACTAATATATATCAGAATCTCATCTTTCAGGTTGTTGTGGTCTGTTCAAAAAGGAACAACCTGTTATTAAACATTATCAAAACACATTATCAGTCCTAAAATGCAATGAATTAAAAGTCAAAAATAATGTGTTTTAATTTAGGCTGAAGTTAGACTGAAGTTTAACCTGCCTTTTTGGAAGTTAAACCAATCTTCTGTCAATCAGATTGTTTAATCTGAGTTTTGGACTAATCCAAACCACGCCTGAGAGCTGAGTTAATCAGGATTAAAAGGCCACTTTAGTCTCAAACTAGGAATAATTCCTATATATATATATATTCCTATCCATCCGATAATGTCATTGTATTGCATGAACATTTGCTTTCCGCCCCTCCTTGTCGTTCTCACTGATTTGTTAACTACCTACAATGTTTGTCTGTGAATGTTAAAGTCTGCTGCTGCAAAATGCACTGTGAGAATTAGTTTTATTTTGTTGTTGTTGTGACTTTAATGCCATAGCTGCATTTAAATGTAGTGTATTTATGCCTTCTCACTGTGTTGTAATGTTGTGTGTCCTTACAAGTGTGCTGGTTTGGTTTATGCAGTGGAGTGCAGGGATATAAGGATAACAGATGTGGTGATTTTCGGGGTTTTGTGCTGTGTTCCACATTAACTTTTTGCTCTGTGGTCTTTAAATACTCAGTCATGCATAACCCGAGGTAAGTCAGCCACATTACCACTTGCACATGTTGGTCTTTGAGGATATTTCAGTTGAATGTCCATTAAAATGAATGAAAGAATACATTTTTAGAAAACGAAAATAGTATTCATTATATAGTACACATTTTGTTCATGTGAAATAAAATATTAATATAAGAAAAAACTCACAACTTATGCCTGTGTATGTTCCCAAAGGGAAATGTTTATGTATATATGATTTTGTTTTTTTTTATTACGGTGTTTAACAGTCCTACATAGCCTATTAAAAGAACGCATTGCTCTCTATGTCGCTCCATGTATAGTTCCTGACTGTCATGAGACCAGAGCACGTCTGCTGTGCGTTTACAGTATATGATGCGGATGCAGTTACGAGATAAACAGAACATGATTGTGTTACCATTTGTTTGTGTCTTGTTACAACCCTTAACATAAACCGTGACTACAGGGGAATATTTATTTGACAAGACTGTAGCCATTTGAAGAGGTTCTTTTACTGTAGCAATTTAAAGGAAGCATAATGACAACCAAAATGTTATAAGTTTCAGATGGAAGTAAAAGTTGTCAGAATGAAAGAAAGTCAGTAGTTCATGTACAATAATTGATTGTTGACTTTGGACATTTTCCCCATAAATGTGAGTGTGACATTCAGTTTCCTGTTTCAGTTTTATGTTCACCATTATGGAGGAAAATTTAGCGAGAAATTGTAGAAACCATTGCATGACAGATCTTGTATTATGACTTAACTAACCCTTTAGAAGCCATAATGCAGCCTGAGGAAAGCAGACTGGTGTTTTTTTTATTATTTCAATCTGGTGAAATGATGCATAATTTCTGCTTTAGAAGTGAAAGAGTGAATTTCTAAAATGTGACGTGTTTCCAGACAGTCACAGCTAAAGCGAAAGTGTTAATCCTGACATAAATATTTACATTTGGAACTGCTGCTTTGTGGAGGATTCATGCAAATAAAAATGGCATGCAACATTAACAACACTGCAAGAGCTGAATGATGACTTATGTCTTTTTTTATGTATCAATATTGGCTTTCCATCTTTAGAAACTCATAATTTAGTTAAACATTGACCTCAAAGTCTCATGTAAGAGTTATAGTTAGGAGAGCAGCAGAGCGGTGGCTGGTACTGTAGCACCACTGTGTGGTTAACTAGTGTACACTTCCAACACAGGATGTGCATTTCCAAGTCACAGTTTCCCCTCAGGAAACCACTAATCAGTGACTAAAGGATTAAGTTAATATGACATTCAGAGCAGTTGCAAACTGACATTTGAGTCCCACAATTGAGTTGCTCAACAAAAGATCATAGAGAGGATAATAATTCACATACTACAGTAATTAGGATGTGGCTCGCAGTTTGGTTTGTGACGAGTGACTTATTATTGCAACAGCGACGCAGCAGTTTGTTCATAACACAGACCACATGTTTGCAAAGAATTACTTCTTGGAAATGAACCATGACATTTAAAATGTTTTTTTTCAAACTTTTCTGCACCTGTTTTTTAAGCCTGTGGGAAGAAGAATACTTAACCACTGGAGTTCATTCATTTTAGTCTTTGTTTAAACGATCCTTGACCCACATGTATGGCATCTTTTTTTCCCGCACCAACGCAGCTATAAGTCACTTATGTTGTCATTTCAACAAAGTCTAAAGAAAAATGATGCAGTTGTCAAAAAATTACATTACATTTTTAGTGATAATCACTCAAAATATTATAGAATAGTATGTTTGTAAAAACATTATAGTTTCAATATTTATACACAATTACTACAGAATATATAAGAAATACAACTATAATACAACAATTTTTTTTCTTTTGTAAATCACTGAAAATATGAATTGTTTTATTAAAAAAACATAAAATACTGAGTGAAAGTCCCACATCAGCACTTCTGTTTCTCTCAGTATGTCTCTACATGATATGTAACTAAAATTATGTTACTATAAATAAAAGCATGCTCAGTGTATTCACCGACCAATAGACGAACACCAGAGGGCTAAGTGGACACACTATCCCATAGAAATAGAATATTATTATTTATCTATTTCTATGTACTATCCTCACAACAAATGATGCCACATGAAACACAGAACCATTATTTTATTTTCAGTGACCTCTGAGCACATATCAATCACACCTTTTTTTAAAAAAAACAATGACATTTGTCATTCTGTGAGAGGAAAACTAAAATCCACATCTTCTCACAATTGACTGCAGAGAAGCTGTCTCTATGAGTAGCTTCCTGCCTCAAACAGTTTGATGACGATGGCTTCGTGGGGCCGCAGCTCCAGCGCGTCCAGGGTCGTCGATCCCAAGCGGTCCATTCCCGTGTTGCTCACGAACACTCCGGCTTTGGGCAGACTCGGGGCCCAGGCGGGATCCAGGGCGTGAGGCTCGGGCCCGACGTTGAGCAGAATGAGGAAGTGGACGCAACCCCAGGAGCGTAAGAAGGCCAAGATCGGGGGAGATGATGAAGGAGAGGGAAGAGTGGAGTTGGAGGAGGAAGAGGAGGAACTTGTGGAAGAATTGAAGGGGAGGAAAGTGAAGTTGCCGAAGAGAAGAGCTTCTTCTCTGGCTCTGGAGTGACTGAGGGAGGTGAAGAGAGCTACAGCCGAATGTTTCCTCTTCTTCTCTTTGTCCTGAGATGATAGAAACAAGTTAAATATAACCCACCCCACTAAAGCTTTGTGTCTTTATCTACAGCTTTACATGGCTTGAATAGACTCAGGAAATACTTCAAGTATTTCTAGAGGGACTTTATTGCTCACTGTAGTTGTGTCGGATGGTTCATTCCCGTCTCCATGTGACGAGCCAACTTTCAGAGACACATTCTGTGAGACATAAAAGACTTATTTGGTGATGTGAACTTTTAATAAATGGATCATTTACGGACTCAAAGTCTCAAGCCGGACTTCACCTGTCTTTGGTCGATGTCTTTGTCGTACTGGACCGCAGGTGATCCCGGCAGAGTCATCACCAACACCAGGAGTAACTTCTTCAAGTCGTTGGATGCTTTACCCTCAACCTGCAGAAAACAGTAATTTATGTCATTCAGAAAATTAAATCAGCGTATTTTGATTATCAACTGCATGTGTCTTACTGTCCAGCTGGGCCATGTGTTTTCTTCTCTTGTTTGCAGGCCCGTCTCTATGGCATCTGCCACTTCCTTGTAAGACAGGAGGTGTTGTGAAGACGGCAGAATCGACCTCATGACCACATCCACCAGCGTAACGTTGCCCTGGTTTTTTAGAGGCGGCAGAACGTCTCTCGTCTGTTTTACCACCACAATCCTGAAGACACAAGGCAACTTTTCAAGCCTCATTTTATAATGAAACAAAAAACATCTATGCACTTCTGCATGTATAATACCTTTCCTCCTCCTCATCCTCATCCTCCTCACTGCTGAACTCTTCGAAGACACCTTTCCACTCCAGCAGAGTCTGAAAAGGTAAATATTTTATTGGAGGTGAGTTTGTGGAAACTCGGATTGTTAGAATGTGCGTGAGCATCATTTTACCTTTTCTGAATACGCTGCATCTGTGTCACAGATCGCAAAGCCTGCCGCACCCTGCTGCAGCCAGAACCGGAGAGCATGCTGGGGAAAAAGCATGTTTTAAGAAAACCTAGCATCACTGAGAACTCACAATATTGAAGTAGCATGCCCAGAGAGTAGGTTTTTACGTGTACTGAGTCCGAGAGGGTTGATGTCTCGTTTCCTGCTGCATCCTGAGGTCCCAGTAGATCCAGTTCACAGACGTCCAACACCACTTTGAGACCTGCAGGCCCAATAAAAAAGCTCATCAAGGCTACACACAGTACGCAGGCTGTTATGTGACTAAAAGAAGTTCTTCACTTTCTCTCACCTGCTTTGTTGCTCTCTGCGAGCAGATGCTGGATCTGAGGTAAAGTCCTGAACCCTTCACCAGTCACGTTGAGGTTTAGAGGAGACGCCTTCTTGTCAAACAGACCCTCCAGGATCAGAGCTCCGATACCCAGAGACCTGAGGTAGGGAAGCTGCTCACACAGCGCTTGAGAGAGAGAGTTAGTAACATTTATTTTTAAAAATGTTTCTCAATACACTTTATATAGTATTTAGTACTTTTCTATATTTTGTTTTTTATGCTGTATGTAACAGATGCAGATACTTTTCTAAGGTAACTTATCTGCACACACAACTCTTCTTGAACATCTTTTATCTTTTAGTTAAATTTCCCCACGTGGGAACAAAAGCTTTTCTTATCTTACATTTCAAAAAGTTAGATGTAAGAATGTGGTAGCCCACAATATCAATGCTCTGATGTTTAGACGAGCTATATAAAGTGGTTCTCCACCCTGAGAAAAAAGTTGTCTGTAACGCTTTCATGTGAAGTACGACAAACTTTGGCCTCAGATAGATATTCTCAGGAATCAAGGGAGTTTGTCAAAAGGTCTACTGCGGTTAGAGTGAATGATTCACACATGGTGTGAACATAACTCTCTGATTAATATCAGCCTGCAGGGACTCACTGGAAGAAACCGGATCTCCACCCAATAAACAATCACTGAGCAAGACTATACGTTACTAACCAGGCAATAAAGCGGGCAACTTCTCTGTTGCCCGGACAGCTCAAAGTTCACTGTATGTCAACTGGTTTGTGCCAATTTAATTGAAAATATGTTTGAATATGCCCAATAAAAGCCACAGTATCATCTGACATGGTAAAGGCCTTTAAAGTGTCACAGGGGCCCGTGTCAAAATCTACTTTAAAAACCTTCATTATTTCAGTTTTAATTATAGTAAATAAAGTAATTATTATTTGCAAATTCTGTAATTAATGCATTTAATCAAATTACCACACAGAAAATCTGGGATAAAAAACTATCTGCATACAAAGAGAGTGGGGGGCCCAGCAGCTCATATTCCTGCCCTAGGGCCCCCAAGCATGTTAATCCGCCCCTGATGGACATCAAGGCTCATAAAGGTCACCATAAAAAAATAAATAAAAAAAACTCTTTGCAGCACAGTGACGATTTTCTTTTGATTTGCAAAATGTTAAAAGTAAACCTTAACATGACCACCAGGAGGCCGAGAGTCCGTGTTTCCTCACCGTTGACGCCCTCTGACCCCTCGGCCTGCAGGTCTGGCTGCAGCCGGTAGAACAGCGTCTTCTGCCACCAGCTGAGCGGCGGCACCGCCGGCCTCGGGCTCATCGCGATGATGGCGACTGCGACAGCGAGCATAGCCAGCCAGGTGAGCCAGAACAGCAGCACCAGGTAACAGCGCACCTTCCTCCAGCCCGGACCGCCCGCTGCGACCTCCAGCTCCTCCTTGCTGAGGGGCCGCCAGTGCTGGAAGCTGTGCTCCTCCGGTTCGAGCTCCGGTACCGGGATGAGCAGCGGGGCCGACTCCGAGCCGCCGCCCGCGGTGCCCGACAGCCCGGGGCCGTCCACGCTGCCGTAGCCGGGGTCTCCTCCCCCTGCGTTCAGGGGCATCCTGGCTGGCTGCAGGTAAAGTCACATAGAGTTAGATTAGAGGGGGTGATATCAGTGTGGATCATCATCATTGAAGTTGTAGGAGTAGCTGAGCTGAAGTTGTGTTTAGTCTATCCACACCTCAGGTTGCTCCATGTGAACCTCAGGTGGACTACAGGTGGAAACAGGTGCTGCAGGATTCTACACTAAAGTGCACTCAGCATGCAGCTCTACCATGACCTGCACACAGGTGTTTCAATTAATACAATTAACTTCTTTGACCACTGGCATCTGATTGGCCAGTAAACAGACTGTAACTTTAAAAGATATATGCACTTGATCTAGCTCAAACTGTCTTATTTTAGTATAATCTTATATTAGCCTCAGACAAACTTTAGAATCCATTTTGCACAGAACACAGGAATGTTTTATGGTGTCAAAACAAATGTAGGAAATATATTTGTGAATCTCAGAAGATTTCCTTTGAAAAAATGCTAAGTTGATGTGCAAACGATGATATACGAGTTGTAAATTAAAGGCACACATACAGAGAGATTTACAGATACAAATCATTCTGCATTTATTTGTGCATTATGTTTTACAAGTTGCGTAACTTGACATTTGTTTGTCCCCCATATTGCAAGTCTATCACAGGGAACAACAAAAAGACTTTCACCCACACAGTCAATTTTAAGTACTACAGGAGCCAACCCAAGCATTGTTGTGTCCCGAAGCAGAGGCACACATAAATAAGTCAAGGATAATTTATGAAGACAACAAATTAACCCCTTAATTTACTTCTTATGACACCTTGTATTTCCAATTTCCAAGATTTTCATGCTTGCAAATAATTGGATGGATAATTTATGGATGTTTATTTATCACATATCTACTTTGATAGTTCTTGATTCTGTTTTCAGTTAATGTCAGCGATGGATTGAGACCATTTAAAATACATTAGGCTCATAAGACCCTCTGAAAACTCCTTAAATAATAATGACAAAATATCATTGACATTTTTGTTCTTATGAAATGTTGACATCTTGTACTGGGGGCCCTCTGGTGGCCGCTATGTTGTAAACAGCTGCTTAGTTCACTAGTTTGTCTTCGGACCACAGAAAGGCTCCAGCCGGCCAGGTCAGGTTCAAACCCAGCACCATCCAGTTGTATGTGAGGCAACACCAACCACTTTGTCCCCACGTTGCTCATGTAAGTACCACCCAAACCCAGTCCCACTACTCACATAGTCCGTCTGAGGTTTCCCGGGTCCTATATCTTCTTTTCCACCTCTTCTTCCTCTTTATCTTTGTCCACAAGTGTTCCCAGTTGAACAGTGGCGTCCTGAGTTGAGTATTTCAGTGATCTGAGTGAGGAGGTGAGAAGGACTCTCCGTCCAATAAAAGCTCTGCTCAGTCAGTTCATACGGAGGTGCTGAGCCTCGCCACACCCTCGCAACCCATTGTGAAGAACCCGTGACTGCCAGAGAGAGCTCCCTAAAGTCCCCCATGTGTCAGTTTTGACTTTGGCTTTTTGATACTGTAGAGAAGAGGCTAAGGGAGGAATAGTGATGTGTTTTATCTGTCTGCTGTATAGTTTTCAGTCTGTGTGCTGAATGTCCTACACACTTTCATTTGGATTTTAATGTTTGAATGCAGGATCTTAAATTTAAAGACAGCCTTTGGATTTCAAAACATTGCCATACAATGAGGAATCAAAACTTTAATTATGTTTCAGAGAAAACCCCACCACCTGAATTTTTTTTTCCTGTTTATATGTGTGGGAAAACAAGAAATCGGCTGAATAAATGTAAATATAGAATAATATCTTGATAAGCGATTAATCATTAAACAATTTTTTTAAGCTAAAAAGTCAAACATTTGCTGTTTCCTACTTCCTTAAATTTGAAAAATTGCATTTTTATTATTTTGCATATTTATCATTATTATCTTATGTTTCCATGTTGTCTGTCCATCCGGTCCATTCTCGTGAACGTGATATCTCAAGAACGCCTGGAGGGAATTTCATTACATCTGGCACTAATGTCCACTAATGGACTCAAGGATGAACTGATTAGAATTTGGTGGTCAAAGGTCAAAGGTCACTGTGACCTCACAAAACACGTTTTTGTTCCATAACTCAAGAATTAATTTGCTAATTATGACAATTTCACACAAATATCTACATTTTGGAAAGACATTGATGTAAACAGCAACTTGGCTGGTTGGCGGAGGCATACAACCGCAAGTTGGTAATTCTAGTTCACTATTTTCTGACATTTTATACATTTTGTAGACAAAACAGTTCATTGAAGAATGAATCAACAGATACAGTAAATCGCTAATCAAATAGTTAGGAGTCCTAAACTACTGTAACTCTCAACAAATCGTTTGTTTAAAATAAGCGGGATTAGATGTCACAAATGTAATATTGCAAAATAAATGTCATCTTTTTTGAATTTTATAGTATCTATCTCTACTTTTACATAATATAATAATGTAACACACTATACTGTTTGTCTTTTAAACCACACAGTGACGTCCCACATCACACATCCTCTCTAAAGAGCCACGTTTAAAGAGCCATGGGTGCTAATTCCTAGGAACATCTCATCCTCTTTACCCTGGTATGGCCCTCCACCCTCCCTCCATCTCTCTCTCCAGCTTTCTCCTGCGTTCTCCTGCGTTCTTTCTCCTTTTGTGTTGCTCCCTCAGGCTTTCTCCTCTTATGGCACATGTTTATGTTCTCGCTATAACAAGTCATTGCTATCCGTGTCCCCCCTGCTCCCTGACAGCATCATGCAAACTAATTATTTACTGAGAGATACTGCGTTCCATTATGAAACTCTCTGATACACATGTAGCTCACGTGTGGCGGAGCACAAACAGTAAATATGTTTGGTTTTTTTTTGAAGAGTGCAATACTACTATTTTAGTTTCTGTGTGATTTGTTACTTTAGAATATGAGTGTCAGATCATTAGTTTTCCGCTCATATACAGTTCGCATACAGTATCAGCCACGCAGTCATGTAAAATGAGCTGCCTTATACAGAAGCTTGTGCAGATAATGCATCAGTGTCTCCCCAGGCAGTGTATAGTTACATATAATTAAATACTGCAAATAACAAATGATTTTAGAAAATATAATGTTATTATTATTGCCAATATTACAAAAAAAACAACACCATGGGTATTTGATTAAAATTTTCCTTTAATTGGCCAGAAAGTAAATCCTTAAAGAGAATATATTACAGAAAGAATCGTCGTTAGTTTAGTGCTCATCTAAAATGTGAAGTATCTTGTTTAAGCTGGTCTCCATGGAGACGGTGAAGCTGGTGATGATTCTGTTTCCACGGCAACGGCTTTAGTTTGAGTCCTCCTCCGATCCTTCGATGTCCTGAAACGTCACAAGACAATAATCTTACCAACATTAAATATCTACATTGTTGATGCAACTTTATTTTCCAGGCTACTTACAAAGAGCAGATTTTAAAAATCAAATGTCATGAACTATGGTTTAGATTCAAGAGAAATTCTCAAATATCTTCTTTGGTTTTTACCATTTTTTCCATTATTCCTAACCGATATATATATATATATATATATATATATCAAATCAAATGATAGTTAATTGGAAAAGTAATTGACCAAATTAATCATGAAACATAATTAATTAGGCATATAATTGTGAGATAATGGCTGAGATTGTTTGAACTGTCTTTATCTAACATCCAGATTTGATGTCACGTGTGACTCATGTCTTATTACCATAGCCTCCTGAGATCTGACAGCCATGATGTGTTTCTGATATGAAGAGATGATACAGTCGCGCCTGCAAACAGAGAAACAGTATTATGTCAGAAGAATATGTGTTTTGATTCCACCAAAAAATGAACATGTGTTTGTTTGTTTTTTCAGACTCACTTGCTGGTGATGCCTCCTCCGGGGGGAAGCCCTGGCATCTCCTCTGCAGCCAGGAATTTGATCACATGTAACAGGTCAGGGTCCTCGTCTTTGGACCTCATCATCTGGATAATTTCTGTGAGGGGAGACGGTCAAAGCAATGTGGTTATAAATCAGTGAGCTCACAGCAATTTAAAGTGTAGACAGAGTGTTTTGTTCACCTTCCACTTTGGTGTCTATGTGTTTCTCCAGCTCTGCCTCCTGCTGCAGCGCCTCTTGTGACACCTGGGGGGCGCCGGGGAAGCAGACGATGATGATGCTCATGTTGTCCAAGCTGCCCTGCAGAGGGAGACAGAGACATCAGAGAAGTATGACAGGAAGCATTTCAGTTTTAATTCAAGTTGAAGTGAAGTGGTGGAAGGTAACTACATGCATTTACATTTTGAGATATTTGACAGCTATTGTAGTTACTCTGCTTATTTGATTTATTAATATTTTAAAATCCTATTATGAGCATATAAATCTCACATTGGGTTTTGTTATAGTGTGTTTAACTGTGCAAAAACTGTACATAGTTTAGATTAGCTCCACCTCAACTAGGTGTTACATTAAAATTATGATTATAACCCAGTAATATAATATATAATAATCCAGCATGGAGCCTCCTGCCTGCATGATGGTACTTTTACTTTTGATACTTCAAGTCAATTATTCTGATAATACTAATGCAAAAGTCTGAATGCAGGTAAGTCTTCCTCAACCTCTTAAAGTCACTTGAAATACCTGTTGATAGGTGAAATAGCAGAGGACTGACGGCTGTGTCAGGTTGGATGGAAATATGTTTTGGTTTGTACGATATATCAATCTCCTATGAAGTCACAGTTAAGTACTTATAGAGGATGATGATATTGCTGATTTGCAAACACAGGCCTGATGAATATCGGCTGATATTAGCTTATTGGAGATGTATCGGATCAGTGTTGGCCGATTAGTAACACAAAATCGCAGTACAGAACACAAGCTTACTATGGTGTGAAGTAATTGCAGTTTTATAACCATCAGCTTGTTGGTTATGACACCAGAGATGCGAGGAGTGATGCTCAGTGTGTGCTGGAACATGCAGTCTTTCACCAGCACGGTGCACTAAGCCTTTTTAGGTGAAATAAATAGCACCCCATCCCGGCCGGGATAAAGCCTCTGAGCTGGTGTGTGTTGAGCGGTAACACTGAGCTCCCAGGATGCCTTAATGCAGCTATTTATAGGGCGGGCTAAAGGCTCGCTCGTCAGTGTTCAGACGTGCATTTACTAACAAGCATTAAGAAGACTTGTAAGAGATGGGTTTACTTACTTAACAACGTACGTCACCTCACAGAGACCCTGCCCTCAGTGTACACCTGCCCACAACACCCACTCTTAATGTAAAGCTTGCCATTCATTAATCCACCTGCTGTAACACTGTCTGCCACAGACAAATCCAATGAGCTAGGGAGTTCTGCTGAATTAAGACCACTGGGATACAACTACTGTATATGTACATAAATGTTGGGTAATTATGTCATTTTTCAATTTGTAGTCTAATCCGTGACAGATAAGACCCACACTTAAAAATCAAGATTTTAACCAAGAATCTGGAACAGCTGCTCTGACTAATGCTAAATAAGACGCTCTGTGGAAACCTATGTTATACGTACAGTATGTCCACAAAATAATCACAGGGCTTTTTTGCATCTTCATCAATTCAGGATTGATAAGTTCCAAAGAGCAGATATAATTCACATGGAAGTTTGAGACATAAATTGTAGAATGGCTTCATTCACCCTGGTAAGGGCTGGGTATTGAACCTCAATGCTTTTGTGATACAGACAGTCACATATTTATTCTTTGATTTGATAGTACCTGGTTTTAATCCAATTTTAAGCCATTTTATTTTAAATTTAGGCGACGTTTATGATTTGTGAACTGTGGCTTCGTCCATTCAATTTTAACAAGGAATTTTGTTGAAAGATGTGTTTATACTGCAACAATCCCACCACAAAATGCTTTTAGTAGCTGCTATGGAGCTTTTCATCATGTCACGATCATAATGGGTTTGGTCAAATACTGTTTCCAAGGTTAAGAATGAACTTTTGGTCTCACTGTTTATACTTGTCAAAGTAAAAATTGTGTTATTGGCACTGAAACGCAGGTATCAAATCAGCAACAATACCTATCCCTAGTCATGGTCGTGACAAAGCTGTTTCAGATGTCTTTATGCTGAGGTACCAAATCACTATCTTCTTCCTTTTTTTTATTAAACTTTAGCAAAATATTATAGTTTGTGATTCTTCCTCCCTGGTGCAATGGTTGAATCCACATGACTGTATATAAGAAGTGGATGTAGCCACTGTGACGTCACCCATTGGTTTGTGGACTGCCGTGTTGAAGCCTCGAGTTCAGCATTTTGGCCATTCCCATCTTGTTTTTTTGCAACCAGAATTGACCCAACAGCGTGGAGCTAAGTACAACCGAACACTGAATAAGACGTTTTTAGGCGACCAAAATGTTACAATTAACTGTCATGAACTAAAAACATACTGTGAAAGGGTTAAAGTTGTGAGACGAAAACGCAGACAACTCCCAAACCAGACAATGTCGTGGTAGCAACCTGTCAATCACAAGGTAGCCACGCCCTAAAGCATCCTCTGCTTTATGGTCTATTTGACTCTAAATGGAATCATAATTTACTGAATGAACATAATGCTGTATTGAAGACGTCTTGAAACTAGCAATTGAGACCATAAACTCATGTTTATAATGTTTACTGAGGTAATAAATCAAGTGAGAAGTAGGGTCATTTTCTCATAGACTTCTATACAATCAGACTTCTTTTTGCAACCAGAGGAGTCGCCCCCTGCTGGCTATTAGAAAGAATGCAGGTTTAAGGCACTTCAGCATTGACTTCACTTCTCAGACCCGGAGGTTGCCCATTTGTTGAATCTGAAAAGTTATTTCTCATTCAATCATTAACCACACGAGGGTTGAAATGTATCTGTCAGCATCAGAATCTTTCATTAAAGCCATTAATTTTCGTTTCCTATTGTTTCATGCACTTCATCTGTATACTGATGTCTCACCTTATAGAGACAGAGGTCAATGACTTGGGTGCAAATCTCCCTCAGGTCATTGCACACCCGCAGACGGCTGCGCACAAAGGCACACAGTTCCTCGTTACCAATGGCATCCCACACGCCATCACACGCTAGAATCAGGAATTCATCTTCCGGCGTCCTCTCCAGCTCGTACACCTCGGGCTCCGGCGACACCAGCTGCTCCGTCTCCGGCCTCCAGTCCACCTCCTTGAAATCAAAGTCCCCCAGCGCTCTGGAAACGGCCAGTGAGCCGTTGACTCTCTGCAGGGTCACCGAGCCTCCGGCGTTCTGGATGCGCTCCTTTTCTCTGGGGTTGAACGGCTTGTGGTCCTCCGTGTAGAAGACCACCTTGCCGTTGCGGCAGAGCAGGGTACGGGAGTCCCCGCAGTTGATAAAGTAAATGTATCGTGGTGAATTCATTACGGCTGCTGCAGTGGTGCCACTGCGTTCCCAGTTGTCCTGGCGTGTCAGTTTGTGCATGTGGCGATCAATTTCCAGGAAGCCCTCACGGATCCCCTCCTTCACCTGCTCGGGGTCCTCGTTTGCTTTGACCCCACCTGTGGGAGATGAGGGGGAACATTTGGTTTTAAAGAGCACCTATTATGCTCATTTTCAGGTGCATACTTGTATTTTGGGTTTCTACTAGAACATGTTTACATGCTTTCATGTTCAAAAACTGCTTTACTTTTCTCATACCAGTTGTGCTGCAGCACCTCTTTTCACCTTCTGTTTGAGCTTCTGCCCCGCCCTCCCAAAAAGCCCAGTCTGCTCTGATTGGTCAGCTGGCCCACTGTTATGATTGGTCAACTGAACCAGACTCTTTGGACTCCGCTCCAGCTCCACTCTAACTAGCTTTTTTTGAGGGCGTGCCAAACTAGCCGCTAGGCAGGTATTATGCAAATATGTTACTTGGTGACATCACCACGTTACGGAGGAAAACGTTTGCAGAGCTTTTACATACACAAAAAACTATGTAACACACTAAAGGAAAGGGGAAAATACTGGCAACACCATGTTGTTTGTCTTGAGGCCAACACACCGCACATCAGCATAGTGAAGACATCCGTGTCATTGTGCAATAACATGGCCCACCCAACGGTTGTTAAGTGTAGAAGGCAATTTTGAGCGAGAACCTTTTTGTTTAACCAAGAAAGCCTTTTTTTCAAGAGTGTCCCGGCCATCATAAGTAGCAGTAACAAGAATACAGCCTTTCATGTAAACGTTAATTTTCTCTCATATGGCTAACCAATCAGTTCACAGCTATAAAAGTATAAAACTTGACATCTGCATGCAAGGCATACAGTAGCTCTGTTTTGTTTTGATCCCTGAACCTCCTTAATTACTTTTCTCAGTGCTGTAAAGAAAAAAACACCACAATATCCAGAGTTCTTATTTTGAAAATTGGAGCACATTATCCCACCTCTGTGGTTTTTATCAACTTTCAGTACTGTATTTACACTGTGGCATGTTCAGTTTCCAAGGGGACATTTGCTACTTTCCTGGACTTTGTGAAAATTCTGTTATTTGCTACTCTAAAAAAAGTCTATTTCTATACTTAAAAGATGGATTTGTTTGTGCAAATGTTTTAGTTATTCAGGTATAGTACTTCATTTATTGAGTGTAATACATAGAAGTCTTGTTTGCAACTCAACATATTTATTGGAAATGCAAATTCAGTATGTTTTCAGTTTAAATTACTATCTATATACTGTATATATTGAACCATACTGAATAATTAGATCCATCCTATTCATCACTAATTGTTCTCTACCTGTTGCCATGATGCGCTCCAGCAGGTTTCTGGAGCAGTACTGTGCCACTGTGGAGCCTGCATGTCCATCAAAAACAGCAAAGTATCCCCACTCCTTCAGCTCTCCCCTGAGCTCGGGCATGCAGGTGTGGGCGTCCTCCATCTGAGCCCTCCAGCCCTGCATGCTCGCCACAGCATAGTTCACCCCCAACCGAGAACTCCCCTCTGACACGTGCTTCTCCAAGATGGGACGGTCCAGGTATGGGCTCGGCATGGAGTCGTCCTCGTCGAAACTGTCCTCCTCCTCGGAGTCCGTCTCCCTGGGCCCCCCTTTGAAGAAGAAGGTAACCATCCTCTCCGTCTCTTTGACCAGCTGGCGGAGGAAGGAGGGCACCTCCACATTGCTGGCCCGCCTGGCCGTCTTCATCACTCCGCGGAGCCTGTGCTCAAGCTTCCTGCTCGACCCGGCAGCAGCCCGTCTCCTCCTGGTGCCCCTCCTCCGGCCCTGGGTTTTCCGCAGCAGGTCCAGCGCAGCAGTTAAGCTGTGACAACCCCAAGCAGGTAAACAAAGAAAGACTTGAAATAAGAATAATCCTGTCAAATGAAACACGTGAAAACCATCCCGTAGCCTGCGGGTAGAGTCTGAGAATCCTTCTTCTGTCCTTTTTTATTTAACAGGACCATTAGGTGTCTTCCTCTTTCTGTTCCCTCCTTCTCTTCTTTCCCCGTCCTGTACCAGCCCTGTACCAGCCCTGTACCAGCCCTGCTCTTCTATTGGCCTATCTATTTCTGTTGATTGATCCCTCTTCTCTGCCCCCACCTACTGCCTCTGTCCCGCCCTCCGTCTGTGTACCACTGCTGGATAATCACCTGGCCTTCAAGGCAAGCCCAGGTGACCTGTGGCTGCACACATGCATGGATTATGAGCATGACATTTTACAACAACACAGAGGGATCCCATAATAGGCTGCATGTCTGTATGGGGATTTTATATCTGATACAAGAACTTATGAATCCAAATAACTGTTTTTATTACAGAGGTTTGGGACTTTGACATTATGGCAGAACTAAGGTACTACTTAGTAATACTAAGGTATATTGAGTTAAAATATGCACTAAGAATTTAGTTTCAAACTTAATTTTTTAACCCTGGAAAGAGCAGTTGTCAAAACAGTTGTCTGTTTAATAGCTGTTCTGGAGCTTTCAATCATATAACATGGTCTTCATGGCCCAGTTTGACCAGTGCTTTAAAATGCAACTTTTAAGCCAAAACTGGACGAGAAGTCCTGAAATTGTTCAGAACAAAAAAATGTTAATTTGAACACCTAAATTTCACACAAAAGCGAGATTAGTGGGTTTAACCATCTATTTTATATCTTTGGACATAGTTTAGGTTTTCCGCTATCATAAAACTTATAATATCTGGGGTAGATCAAAGATGTTGCAGTTTCAAAACTAAGAAACACAAGGCAATATTCAAAATACACATTTAAATATGATTTAAAAAAAATAAAATAGAAGATAAAAACATGCTAAAATGGAATAAAATAGAATAAAGACAGAATGAAAAGTTGCATTTTAGTTAATTCTCCAGGTTAAATGACAATCCTTCTAAATTTGTGTTATATGTTGACACCTGCTTGATCCCGACCCTGTCATGTGACTTCCTGATTCCATGTTGTCACTACATGACAACTATGTGTCTTAATCTCATTAGCTGATGTGTATTTGGAGCTCTTGACCTGGTTTACATGTAGGACCACTTGAGGTTTAATAGTGTTAAGGACTATATGTGATGCTTTGTTCTTATCCAGCTTTAAGTAATCATCTGATGTTGGCAGTGTTTCAGCTGGCTCGTGTTTGTTTACCTTTAATAAGACTGAGGATGCACACAGCAAATGGGATGACGCAGGAAGTAGATTGCCCAGTGACGGTCTAACTTCAATATGATACCCACAGCACTTTTGAACATGGGTATAGGATTGTTAAATTAAATGTGATATGTCAACAGTGATCTAGCTGATTGATATGTGTCTATTTCACTACATCACTTACATTGGGAAGGAAGTCTTCTCAAAATTCAGACCATGTTTCCCATGAACCCACTTAGTTAACCTTTTTTTTAATTATTTTGTCCAGTGGGCAACCTCTAGGTCTGAAAAGTGAAGCCAATGCAGAAGTGCCTTAAACTAGCATTCTTTCTAACAGCCAGCAGGGGGCGACTCCTCTGGTTGCAAAAAGAAGTCTGATGGTATAGAAGTCTATGAGAAAATGAGCCTACTTCTCACTTGATTTATTACCTCAGTAAACATTGTAAACATGAGTTTATGGTCTCAATCGCTAGTTTCAAGTCTTCTTCAATACAGCATGATGTTCATTTAGTAAGTTATGGTTCCATTTAGAGTCAAATAGACCATAAAGCAGGAGATGCTTTAGGGCGTGGCTACCTTGTGATTGACAGGTCACTACCACGGTGCTGTCCGGTCTGGAAGTTGTCCGTGTTTTTGTCTTCCAACTCTAACCCTTTCACAGTGTGTTTTCAGTTCATGAAAGTTAATTATAACCTTATTGGTTACCTAAAAATGTCTTATTCAGCGTTTGGTTGTACTTAGCTCCTCCACTAACCCTCCACCCTCTCATGTCACTTCTGGTTGCAAAAAAAACCAAGATGGCGACGGACAAAATGTCAAACTTGAGGCTTCAGAACGGAAGTCCACAAACCAATGGGTGACGTCACAATGACTACGTACACTTCTTATATAAGGTCTATGATTTTGTCAGTAAAGTTACTCAGTAATGTCAGTTACAGAGCAAAGATAAAAAGCATCATATATAAAACATATATATACATATATACATACTGTATATACATATATCATTAATTATGAATTCAACTATTAATTTGTATTTATTTCTTCTTTCAAAAGGTACATTGTCTCACTTTAAACATATTGTGCTGTATTTGTTATTTAATGCCTTATTTAAAATGAAATGATGGCAAAGAGGCCACACATGCACATTTTCCTGCTACTCCTTCATTTGCAACTCTAACCTTTTTCCATTAATCATGATCCAAACAGTTTTTAGCAGCAGCAGCAGCAGTTACAGCTACACACTGCTGCCACCCACTGTTCACTATTGCACAGGCCTCCCTTCCACTTGTGATAAAGATTTTACTGTAGTTGAGTCTGTACATTATTTATACTCCAGCTTTTATGATTAATTTAGCTGGAGTTTGTTTGTATAATTAAACACTTATTTGTATATATTGGAATATGATATATATTTCTAAAAACACAGTAAATGATGAACCTTACATGCTGGTAAGCTATGAACCGGACTGTCCTGCCCATCTTCAGATGCATCCTATCTCTGTGTACGTTTTCTATGCTCATGTTTTACATTATTAATGACTTGCTACTCCTTCTCTTTCAGCCTGCCCCTATGAGATCCTGAGATGAAAATCACATGACGAGGGAGAGAGCCACAGATAAGCTATGAATGGGAGACGACAGCAGGCTCAGACAGACACAGGGACACATGCTTTGCCTATCCTCCTTTTGCTGTAGCGTGCATCACTACAGCTGCAGTCATAACGATGGAGAGAGGAGGGAGGATGCTGGAGGCAGACAGGCAGGGCGGGGCTGCTGAGTGACAGGAGGCAGGAGAGAGAGGAAGCTGCTCAACAGACGACCAAGAAACAGAGAGAGAGAGAGAGTGTATCCACAAGACGTGAGAGCCGGCAGCAGAGGAGGAGGCGGGGGGGCTTCCAGACTGGATGGGCCCAGCGATGCCTTGATGGAGTATGGGCCAGGTTTTAGGATTCTCCCACTGCCGTGAGTCTGCTTTTGTTCTTCTGTTTCCATTCTGAGTTAAAGGTCTGCATGTGTTTATCTCACTATACCATCATTATATTCCAGCTCAGCATCTTTCCTAGCTAACTGCTGCAAGCATCGTCTGTGTTAGCTCAGCCTCCTCTCCCCTCCCTTGCCTACTCTCCTTTCCTCTCTCCTACCTTTAATAAACACATGGCTGAATGGATGGATGCAGTGCAGAGGGAGATGCTGTTGTCGTTGCCTCCCATTGATTTGCAGATGTTTTTGTGGTTGTGCTTTGCAGGGCAGGAAGGATGCAAGTTATTTATTCCCCTTAAAGCTTCTGTTGTGCTTTCATATCTGTGTTTTATTTCATCTTTTTGTCACAATATGCACCTGATATTCTGTACAATTGCATTAAAGTTGTTTAAGGTTATTTGCATGTGTTCATACATGCGCATTAGAGAATATGCTGCGTTCTTTGCTCTGCCTTGCTTGATTTTTTGGCTAATGTCACGCTGGCTATCTAATGTAGTGAAGGCCTTTACTGCTGCATGGTTTAGCTCTGTAAGGAAATGAGTCACCGACCTACAGTATACTACAGTATGAGGAGTGTACGCTTGTCTGTGACTCCTTAAATCACATAAAGCACAGTTGGGGGGGGCTTTTATGTTATTAATCATTTCACGTTAGTACACCCACGTTGAGTGTTTTGAGAGGCACACTAGTAAGATGAGTGTGAGATGGTTTACAGCATGTGAAAAGCAGCAACACATTTATATTTCTGACAATCTTATTTTACTGTACAGTACGTTTACTAATTGATTTATGTAAAATTGTGTGTTTTCTTCCAGAGGAATATGGCTCTGTGGCGTCCACTCCAGACTCAACACCTCCATGCACCGATGGTACGAAGCAGACACAAATTCTGTCACACAATACTGATAAAAATAAGAGATCCCTGCTTCCTGATGCCTTTCTTTTGAACTAAACATTAGAGGAATACACCTGAGCATCTCTCTCACCTCTAAAACACTAGCATGGGTAAACACAGAAGTACATTTTTATGCACTTATCAAAGAGGGTTTCATTCACTTTAGATGTCACACCTTTTTCTTCCCAGACATCAAATGACACACCTGGCTGCTTTCATGTGTTTATTAAAAGCAAAATCCCTCTACACACTGTTAGCAGCCGTCTCTATGTTTGAATGAACTGTGTTTTGGGTGACCACATTGATTTCTTTTTGTCTCCATTCAGGCGGAAATGAGGAGTCTGAGATGTGCGAGCTGCAAACAGCCAGGGAGTGGTCTGACGATGAGGAGGGGGAAGATGGGGACCCAGATGATGACGACGGACTGGCTTCTTCCCCGTCCATCTGGGGAACGCCACGTCAGAACTCCTTCGAGCTGACTTTCTCTTACATCGCCATCGCCGAGGCTGAAGCGGTGGGGGCCTCACGGCACCTCCGTGACCGACGCAGGTGCAACTCTCGGGGGAGTCGCACCCCTCTGATCCGCACGGACACCCTGGAAACGCTGCTGGACTCCCCCGACGTAGACTGGGACCCTCAAGATTTCCTCAGTTCAGAGGAAGAAGAGGAAGCGGCGGAAAGGAGAGAGCAGGAGAGGACGGCGAGTGCAGCCGTGAGGAGAGAGCAAGACAGACAAACTGAGACTATTATAAACCAGCCCTCTCCCCAAAATCTGGAGCCAGAAACTCAGGAGAGAGATGCAGGAATCCAAAGACGGGACTCTCCGAGAAGCCTGACCCAGATTACCCAGCATCCCTCTGCATCGCTGTCTTCCCAACATCAGAGCCCGTCACAGATACTTCAGGGTGAGAAACAGGAGGTTGCATTTTTTTTTGCTTTGTTCACCTAGTGATCACTTCTCAACAAAAAAACTGAAAAGGCTATTTGCTCAAGTGACACGTAATTTCATGAACCCGTACAATTAACAGGATTAATGCACCTCTCAGCGAGCTGTCATTGGTTCTGGTTGTCAACATAGTAAAACATAGTGGTCTTGTCAAAGATCTTCCAAACTTGTCACCTGATTACAATTTTTAACATCTAGTTTAAATGGCTGTGTTCGCAATCGCAATGTTCAGGAGTCTCGAGAGGTATCATCATTTAAAGGGGACTTATTATGCTTTTGTGCTTTTCCCCTTTCCTTCAGTGTGTTATATGTGTTTCTTTCGTGCATGTAAAAGGTCTGCAAAGTTACAAAGCCCAAAGTCCACACCAAAGGGAGTTACTCTCCCCCACAGAAACACTGCTCCTGAACTGAAACGCCTTAGTTGCGCCTTTTCTTCTGTAACGAATGGCTGGTTTGACACGCCCTCAAACAAAGCTATTTAGAGCGGAGCTGGGGAGGAGTCCGAAGAGTTTGGTTCAGTTGATCAATCACAACAGATTAATAGAGTGTGCCAGCTGACCAATCAGAGCAGACTGGGCTTTTCGGGGGGCGGGGCAGCAGACTCAAACAGAGCATTTCACACAGAGGGTGAAAGAGGTGCTGCAGCACAACCGGTGTGAAAACAATAAAGCGTTTTCAACATTAAATCATGTAAACAGGTTCTAGTAGAAACCCCAAATACAAGTATGAACCTGAAAGCAAAATAGGTCCTCTTTAAACACACCAAACAGTTCATTTATTGATCCAACATGTACCTGGTTGGGCTCAGTTAATTCAGAAGATGCTTCCCAGATCTAAATCCTGTAGGTTTTCGCTCTCCACATACAGGCACTGGTAATTTTGCGTAAATCTGCCTAATGTCAGACCACGATATACCAAAAGCTGGTAATATACTTCTACTTATGATGATCGTAAATGTCTTTTCTTGAGGCGTTCTTGATGTGATGTGGCATAGAGGCAGACTTTACGACAAGACATGACTACTGCACATGGTGAATTGTGGCCTCTATTCAGAGAAGGACCTGGACGCATTTTATAATCTTTCTGTGTGGGAATGCTGTAAATATTTAGGTCTCATATCATCATAATGTTCATATTTTCCAATTCTTCAACTAGCTTGTGTCACACCAGGCAAAGCCACCATACTTTATTCATTGATTTAGATGTTATGTTGACTAATGCAAGGGGCTGTCCGCTATAATTTAATATTCAGCTGTATCATGAGAATAATGAAAGGAGCCCAACCTATTTATTATCAGCTTTCTCAGAGTGACAGACTTTCAATATGTAACCAGAAATGCTGACATACGCATAACCAGACTCCTAATATCTTATGGTCAGTTTCTTGTCTAAATTACTCCTTTCATTCAGGGTTACTATATCAAATCAGCCTTAAATTATCAGACTCTTGCAACAGACATTATAGATTGTTAATAAGTTCTTACTGATTATAGTTCCTAATTATATTTTGCAGTCCAATTACACTGTGGTTTTAAAAATGTAATGTAGTCAGTAGTTTTAGCTCAAGCTGAGCATGTACAGCAAGTCAGCGGTGATGTCATCGTGATAGTGACATCATCTTTTGTTTCCCGGCAGCAGCCTCACAGACCCCTGAGCCAGAGTCTCCCGTCACCAGGGAAACCATTTCAGTCAAGCTGCTCACATCTGTGCGACCCAGAGGCCCGGCGTCCTCGTCGCCGGCCGCCATCGGTCGAAACTCTCAGGAACAGCTGGTCAGCGATCACTGGTTTTCAGCACTTAACCTATCAGAGGACCCGACAGTATGCAGTATGCACATAGCAGGTACTGGATTAACATCTGACCACCGTCCTCCTACCTCCCTCCCTTCTCTCTCTCTCTCTCTTCGTCTCGTTGCTGAGCGAGATCCTCTCACTCAGCTCGTTAATCAATACTTTAAATAAGGAAAATATCAGATTACACTTTCAGCATGAACCTTCGAGAGCAGGCAGACTAAGATACGACCCCCCCCACACACACAATCCCCGGAAGTCCTTCCTCTTCGTGGAGTCTCCATAGTAACCCTCTCCCGGGATTTCAGGAATGATTGGCTAATTGTGGGGAATGCATTCTTGGCATTGGCTGAGTTTTTGGACGATTTGCACAAAATGTCAGAATGCATCACTGTTTGACACACCGAAAGAGACACAGGTGTGTGCAGGTTCTTTATATGCAGGTTTGTGGGAGTTTGTCGACTCTTTAGGATTGTTTTAGACCCAGAGAAAGGGAGAAAAAGAGCGAGAGATAACATCCTGTCTTCCAGCTTGATGGTATTTTAAGTGGACAGTCAGTCCGTCGGAGTAGAGCTCAGTCTTATTTTAGTGGACGTGGAGGGTTCAGTAAACCCTCAGACCGGTGATGAATGTATGTGGTCTAGCTGATGACAAGAGTTTAGGGTGTCCGGAATAAAATAGCACATATGTTGCATCTATTGGAGCATCACATCTCTTCTGGTTTTATTGCTTGTTTTAGGGGCTGCATATCGAACCTCACTGCTTTTTTTGACAACTGAAATGTGATTCTAGCACTGAGTAACTGTCAACAATCAAAACCTGGCCAGTTTTAGAAAGCATCTTATTTACAGTAGGTGAAGTTCTTCTACAGCTGATCGCATTTAAACAACATTTAACCTTTGAAAGGCTTCTTTTATTAAATGAAACAAAATGTAAGCTATCGAAAGCCATTGGTACTGAATCTCACGTATCATATCGGCACTCGTATCAAAACATTTTAATTCATACCAAATCCTACTATTTGGACTATGCAAGGAATGTCTTTATGTCTAGGTAAACAGATCAAGTGAGTAAGTCTTGTCCAAATCTACAGCTCAAAAGAACCATTATTTTATCTATCTATTATTTATTACTTTGTCAGCCTGATTTCACACCTCTGAATCACTATCCTGTCTCCAATTTTTGCAGCGATTCAGATGTATAACACACTGAAACGAAATAGCAATTCTATCAGATTATCAGGCCGTTTCTTGCCTTCTATTTGGAGGTTTTTACAATAAAATAAGCTTTATTTTCAACAGCATTTACAGCTCTTACCTAGAAAAAATGGACACATCCCCAGAAAATCAAGCCCCTCATCTATTTATTATGGGTAGTGGTGGCACAGAAAGGTTTGGCTCGGTGACATAACAAAAAATAAACCCTGCTTCTCCTGTTTCAGGTGTTAGATGGCACATGAATATATGCATACAACTCTATATAACGTTATCTGAGTTCAAAAGAATACCTTAAATTCTTTCCGCTTCAGCACTGCGTTAAAGAAGAAAATGTAGTGATTTTGAGACTATTATTGTGTGATTGCCGTGAATCATCTCTCTATGTGTGAAGCTCTTGGGAGTCGTGATGAGAGGGTGGGCGGTGCTGTGAACAAGATTATTTTGGTCTGTCAGGCCTTTGGACTGCTGAGCGAGCAGGGGGGCGGCCAAAAACAGCTCAGAGGAACAGAGAGGGGGACAGAGGGTGCGAGAGGGAACACTGCAGCAGCAAGCAAAATGGCCAGTAAAGGTGAGGACGTGTGCTTTAAGTGAAAAGAGGATAATTTGCGGCACCTGTGTATGTAGATGATGTTACGGTATTTGCTTTCAATTGTGAGCTGACGGTCAGCTACTGCGAAGAGACGTGTTTGATTTCAGAGAGAAGGTAGAGCTGTAGATTCAAGTGTGAAGGGGTGGAAACCACTTCTAGTTTAGTAGTGGACTGTTTAGCTTTGTGGCTTTGGCGTAGTGGTGAGAACGCCGGACTATCAGGGGACTGGAGGTGGGAATTGTGCATATTCGTCGCTTCTCTCTGATCATTTTACCAGCAGAGTCTCTGGAGGTATGTTTGGCTTTTAACTGATGAGCTGTTGTAGGCTAAGTCTCCGTATCAGTAGCCTTCATTTAAATTAGCAGCAGTCATTCAAATGAGTGTGAACTGGCCTGTTGTGGTATGCTTTTGGCAGATAGTTCACTTTGCCAGCTGGGTTCTCTTACATTTTAGCGTTTCCCTCTGTAGGCTGAAGAGCTGGCACGAGCAGAGACATTTCACACTGCAGTACTACTGGATGAGATTTCCTGGACACATGTTTTGTGATTAAGCTGACATGATCCGGGTCAAATGAAAGAGATTGTGATGTTAAAATGAGATGATGTCTGCCTGGGTTTACATAAAGTATAGATGAGCCGTGTGAGTTATGTTCTGATTAATCGTTTGGTTGGTTAATTGATTGATTGGATTATTAATTCCTTCACGCAATCACTCCCTCAATGCTCATTTATATAATAAGTTAGTCAAACACTTAGTTCACTAAGATAAATTCTGCTGGTTTGGATTGCATGATTGTGGTATGGAGAATGTGATTAGAGGTAATTACTACTCACTGATTGCTGAGTCATTCGCTGTATCGTCGCATCTGCTGATACAATGATACAGCTGCACATGAAGTACACTTGAAGTATGTTAATGTTGGTACGACAGGTATAGTTGAAATAAGTTATAAATGGCAATAAAAAGAAACAGGAAGTCAAAAGTCCCCCATAAGGTTACCAAAAGACTGCAATGTTTATTATATCCAACAATACAACTGTTAAAAATACATAAGTTGTAGATAACACCAGTTTATGGTGCAGCTGTGTTGGGTTTAAAGAAATAGTTTGACATTATGGGAATACGCTCATTTGCTTTCTTACTGAGTGTTATGCTGTTGTTAGGCTATGTGAGAGGATTGAAACCCCTCTGCATTAAGGGCACAGTGTGTAGGATTTGGCGACATCTAGTGGTGTGGTTGCATATTGCAACCACCTGAGTTCCCCTCCACTCACTCCTCCTTTTCAAAGACTGCAGAGACGAGAGCCACCGAGTGGTAACGCCGTTCGCCACACTCAGAGGCTCCATACGATGATAACACTACTTTAGGAGCAGCGGAAGTCAAACGGCGGTTACCACAGTTTCACAAGCGTGTCAGAGAACTACGATGGCCTTAGCTTAGCATAAAGATAGCTTCTTTCTATTGTTCTTAATTAAATGAATCACCTACTGCTGCTGTCCCAGAATGACAGCAGCACAAACAAACACGCTGGACAGGTGTGTTCCAGGGGCATTGTGGGTATTAATGGTGTGCAGCGATGCTTATAAATAATAACCCACCTGCTGTCAGTGCACTCTATTCAAAGAGGCTTCCCTTTATTCTAATGCTGAGGCTTAGCGTTTCACTGAATGACGAGCACAAAGAGCCATGCCTGTCTGACAGCGCTGCGCCACACAACGTACCCTGTAATTACACAGCACTGAAGAAACTCTTTTTCATAAAGGTCCATGAGGTTATGTTATGTAAAAAGAAAAATGGGGTGGTCATGTATTCTACTATACTGTCCACTCTTGTAAAGCGTGACTCTATGGACGCCTCGGTCTCCAAGGCAGCTGTTGCCGGGTGACAGAGAGGGACACCAACAGGGTGTTCTGACGGCCTGACGTCTGTCGGCAGGTGCTGTGAAAGGCCGCAAATAAACTCTCCCTCAACCGCTTGCTTCCTTCTTTCATCTGAGGGCTAAATTTAGCCGGAGCCGGAGCCTGATGTGTCCTCGTAGCTGCTGTGTGTGTTCTGTCACGCTGGAGGCTGGAAATCCCTTTCTGCCTCATCATGTCCCCCGCCTCCCTTCCACTTCTCTGGCCACTCTTCCCCTTCGTCTCCCTCTGTCAGAACTACTGTATCTTCCTGCCAATCTTCCTCTCCTTAGTTCCCCCGAAAAATGAAAGACCTCTTGGTGGGCCTCAGGGCTGGAGGCTGAGTGATGTTGCTGCAGCTCCTCTGTTAAAATCAGGAGGGATGTGACAGCTGTGTATAGCTAGAAAATCTCTGCTCGAATTATGATTTGTACACACATATGACTTGAGCATTTCTGGGACTATTTGTTCACAAGTTTGGTGATTGATAAACTACCAACAGTATGTAATAATACTCTAGACTGGTTCAGGACCTCTGAATCGCTGCAAAATATCCAATTATTTCATCCATTCGTATTAAATTATTACAAATAAAATGTCTGATTATCAGTCTATACTGTCTCAACAGCCACCTGTACATTTCCCCCTGTTATTTTTTATTGTATACTTTATTTCTTCATCCTCTCCACTGTTTATCTTGTCTTTCAGTGATGGACCTGATCTACTGGAAGGACACGGAGCGAACGGGCATGATCCTAACAGGGTTAGTGGTCGGCCTGCTGTCCCTGTTCCAGCTCAGCATCATCACCGTGGTCTCCACAGTCTGCCTGGCCGTCATGTGCTTCACCATCTCCGTGCGCATCTACTACCAAGTCCTCTACATCCTCAGCTGGGGCGACGGAGAACATCCCTTCAAGTAAGATGCTTTTATTTATTCTTTAAGGACAGTGGACATTTTTCCAGCTTTTCTAGAAAATAATAAGGAGAGCGGTGAAGATGGGGAAAAGAACAACGACCTGACACACAGAGGCAGATTAACCCCATTCAGTCACAGCGCATAAATGTTTTACAAAACGCGCCTGAGTTCATTCGGCCACAAGCCTTTTTACGCTCAAACTTCTATTTTCTTTTTCCTAATTTCTATTTTTTCTTTGATTAAGCAGATTTCCTGCATTTCAAAATTGGTGGGGTTTCTATTAGCATGCTTAAGTTGAGGTTCAGGCAGTTAAATCATTATAAAAAAAAAATAATAAGGCTTTTATAAAACAGTATCATGCTGTGTCAGTGTATGTGTGCTTGAATGCAAATATGTGTTTTAATGCAGTTTTTCATGTAGTTTTCTATAATAAACAGCCAACTTAAGTACTTTCATTGATTATTGATCAGTGATAGCCCTTCCTATGTATGAAATGACAGCTGCATAATCTAAATTGATTTTAAAATCCTGGTGGTGACCTAGCAAATTGCAAAGCTTGGACCTTTTGACCTTTGGACACTGACGGATGTGACAGGAGGGGATTTATAAATTATTTGGGCTTCAAGGATTGCAGCCAAAGAACATGAATCACTGTGTCATTAAACATCATTATTTGGTAAAGAGTACAGGAAGGATGACGTTTCTGTTCAGCCTCCTTTTTTCTGCATCTCACGTCCTCTTCTTGTTGTCTCGTTGTCTCTCAGATCCTACTTGGACCTGGACATCAGTTTCAGTGGAGAGGAGGCTGACACCTATATGCAGAAAGTCATCGTCATAGCTCTGTCTGCTGTTGACTCTCTGAAGGGACTCTTTTTTGTTGGAAACCTGTTCGAGTCCGCCAAGGTGAGTTTAGCTAGCAAATTAAGTTAGTCTTACCTCTCTGTGTGTGTGTCTGTGTGTGGGGGGGCTGTTCAGTCTCTTCTTAACTCTCTTAATGTCTCTTAAAAGATTTGTTTCGCCCCGTCTCTCCTCCTCATTAACCCAGACATCAGTTCCCTCTCTGCATTCTTTCATTTTGCTCCATCATCTGTCATCATCCTCCCTCCATCACTGGAGACGACAGCATCGCCATGCCAACCGTCTCTCTCATTATGCTAGCTCAGAGTTGACGTCTCTGCTCCTGAATTAGGGCAATATCACTGACGGCAACTGTCAGCAGGAATGACATATTTTTGGTAATCATGTGGAAAGCAATCGGTCCCTTTGGAAAAGAAAAACCTTTCAAACTAATTTGAATTGGTACTAACAGCATAAAAAGGATGCAGTCTGCCTCGTCCGTCTCATCTATGCTTTTTAATCCAGCCTCGGAGTATAGCCGACCTCTCTTGGTAGCAGAGCCACAGCATTACTTTAATGTTTATCAAACCTAAATGAATCTGTCAGTATCACATATCATCACCCAAAGTATGTCGCAGCAGTCTTTATACATGGAGGATGTTCAGTACGCTTTGTTGCATATCTTTAAACAGTGCCTCAATGACTTTAGCTTAAAGCGAGGCAGCTATTGATCCTAGAATTGCTTGTACCATGTTGAAGTCGACAAACTGAACCCCAAATTGGACAAAAGCATCTGCCAAATGAAAGTGTTGTCATAATGCTGAAATGATATACAGTATGAATATTTGTACTAGTACTAATATACACAAGCTATTTTCTTGGATTGCTTTTTATTGTTGTAGAGGATTATTATATTATAAGGACATACCAGGCATATTAAAGGACATTGTACACGTTTTCATTTATTACACATAAAGAATGTTTGCTTAAAGTGAATAAAGCAATGCTAATATGTATGTGCACATTAGTAAAGGTGCATATTTATATAATGATGTCATGTATATTCACAGCAATCACCATATCAGTACCAATAGAAATAATATATCTTCACACTATTCAGCATAAAAGGTCAGGAACAGTGTCAAATTTACGACCAGGGTACTGTACATTCTTTAGTATAGTATGTCAAGTAACATTTTAAAAATGTGATCTATTTAAATGCAAATTTTGTAATGGATAAGGTTACTGAACAATTCTGTAAAATTATGTTTAAGGGATTTTCTCCTAATTATAAAAACTAGTTGACAGTGTAAAGATCTTACAGGAAAACTTCTACGACAAAAAAAAAAAGAAATCGATAACACATTAAAATACATTTGACAAAATACTAAATGTGACAAATCAGGACAGATGCTACTGATATACAGTATTTACTGCACACCATTGTTACAGTATAGTAAGCAAGCTTCTCTGGTGGTATCAGAATAAAAATCTAAATATTGTATCAGTATCAGCTGAAATGTCCATATAAATTATTACACATCAAATATCAGCAGTCAGTTCAAATCATCTCTGATATAATAATTATGGCATCTCAGTAATAAACAGCAGCAGTTTGTGATCAGACAGACTTAACACGTTTGCAGTAAATGGGGAGTCAGTGTGAGCTGACTGAGCCCCCCTGAATCCTGGGACCTCCCGGTCTCAACCCTGACCTGGCCGGTATGCGACATGACACACAGGAGGAGGTACGCAGAGACGCCCGGGATGAGCTGGATTCCCATTTCCAGCTGAGACAGGGGTGTCCCATATCAGGATCCCATACACAGAGCTGTGACTCTGTGAGATATAAGGGGAAACACGGAGACCCATATTGGGAGTCTCGTACTTGGAGCTCTTTCATTCCTGATGTCAGTGTGGATCATTTTGCAGGGAATTGTGCCATATTGCAGCGTGATTTACTGCTTTCTGCAGACATGCACACATCTTTGATGGCAGTTAAACTAACTTCTCTTTCTCTTGGTCTTAGTTACTGGTTCTGATGTACCTCGTGACGTACCTGGGAGACCTGTGCAATGGCCTTACTCTGCTCATCATCAGTAAGAGACAGATCTTACCGCTGTAAATATGAAATCTATTAACACACCGTATGGCTGTCATGTAAACTACTCTGCTATTCTTTCTTCTCCAGGTGTGATCGCTCTCTTTTCTCTGCCACTTTTCTACAGACAACGCCAGGTAATAACTCTCTTAATTAATTATTTATACTGTCACTTTAACAGGTCCTTTATTTCCATATCTGTAAACATACATTTTTTTCTGAATTTCTGTCATTTCACAGGATCAGGTGGAAGTCTTCATTGCAAAAATCCAGGCCAACATTGACAACGTCAAGGACACGTGAGTATGGCGCCACCTCCTGGCACAATGTTGCCACTAACACTGGTATTTTGCTACTGAGGCAGTGCTCAGTTTATATTAAACACATATTTGTATTTGGTACATAGTGTATACTGTTATCACATGTTACATATGTTCTGATTTTATTTAATCTCATACAATAGTTAATGTATTGTAATTTATAATAGTGGATTATGGGTGGATTATGCTAAGGTTATGTTTCTATTTGCTATTATTCTGTTTTTAAGTGCTAAAATACAGGTACATATTTTTTTTATTATTTACAGCAGGTGATGGTTCTGTAAGTTACGTGTTATTGTGCATGGGTAAAGGAAGTTTAGGAACAATGTAGTGTTAGTGAGATGTAAGTCTGCAGATTTAGATCAAAACAAGAGAACATAATAGTAATGGAGCTGACTGAGATGTAAGATTTTACATTTTAAATAAACCCTCATTCACCATTTAATTAAATGAAACACGAGTCAAAACTAAGATGCTTTGCAGATTAAGCGACTGTCACCCAGAATTTCCCTTCCCAGTCGACTTCCAGCCGATTGCCAGCCAGTTCCCAGCCAACTTCCAGCCGCTGGGAGTCTCCTGTTTCTTGACAGGCCGTGTCTAGATTCCACTGTAAACACACCCAATTTATTAATTTGCAGGGTGTCACTATGAGAGGGTCATAAAAACACATAAACCCACTGAAGTACACTGAAGGTTTCTTTGTTCAGGCCATGGTTTGCACTGTATGTTTCTCAGACTTACAGGAATTGCCGCCCCTCAGTTTTCAATAGTTATTATTTACATATTTTTAACAGTATAAACCCTGATTTGCAGTGGTGGAATGTAACTAAGTACATTTACTCAAGTACTGTACTTAAGTGCAATTTTGATGTACTTGTACTTTACTTAGAATTTCCATTTTATTTTATGCTACTTTATACTTCACTACATCTCAGAGGCAAATATTGCACTTTTTACTCCACTACATATTTCAATATATATTTTTTTAAAGCTTGAGTTACTAGTTACTTAGTTTATTTATATTTAGTATCAATGTACAATCAATGTAAGTGTGCATCAAGTGTGGGTTAAGTGAACTGTTGGCTACTAGTGGCACGTTAATGTACACATAAGTGCTCAGAACCACAATGTAGGTATCGGGACGGATCTGCACAAGTCCTAACTACTCCTCTATTTCTTTTCAACAGCTTTCAAAGACTTGTCCATGGTGGCAGCCCTCCTCATGACCCAACTCCCGGTGGCGCCAAACCCCAAAACCAGTAAACACTGATGGACAAGAACTTAATGAAAAGCTCCCAGAGTTGCAGGCTGTCACTCAGATGTCTTACCCAGCAGCAGTCTGTTCTCGGAGCTCCAGAGAACGGAGCGGAGGTTACTTAAACGGACAATGACGAGGATCACACATTTATACTCTAACTGTATTGTAAGTTATGGGGGTTGGAGGTTGGGGTTTGGGTTCAAACTTTATCAAGGTGTCTGAATCCCGGATGAGACTCTTTGCTGCTGACTTCAGAGATGGAAAAATTCTACGACACAACTGGTCGTATGTGACCATCCTTGGAAATATTCACTGTTTTTAATGTGTACAAAATGACTCAAGAAGTGTCTTAGATGGTTGAGAGCTGTAGTCCAAATGAGGCACTGAGACCAGGAATGGGAAGTTCCCACGGCGACGGCTGCTCACCTGAGAAAAAGGGAGGTCAGTTGTTAAGGTGAAAAACAGGGGTCATCATTATTCATGGCAATTAAAGATGCATGTGTCAGCACATGTACTTTTTTTTCTGAATGCATATTCATTCTCATGACTGTTTCTCCGTGTGTATGCAAGTATGAGTGTGTGCGTGCGTTTTATTCCCGGCATATAGAGCTTGCTGAAATGAAAATGTTACCTACAAGCAATTAAAGTCACATTTCTTCTTTATTTTCGAAAGCTTTCTGTTTCTTCTCACTCACAAGGGCATTCACACCATCGTTCATTTGAGTTTGTTTTTTTTCCCCTGGTCATGTTCTCATATTACTTCATTGCTTACACCACAGGGGAGTTGTAACATAATATTCAGAGAGATGGAGATAGAGTCTTCTGCTACAGGTTCAATAATTAACATGTATCATAAATGGAAAGGAATCGGTTGACCGGAAGTTCCCCATCGACGGAGCATCAGAAGTAGCTACTTGGTGTCGATTTTAGGATCGGATGGATTGATGACACAAAAAGTGTTTTAAGATTTCAGATAGATTTCCTCTCTGAGCTCTTGATGTGATTATGTCCATGCAGCCTTGTGAAAGAATGTGGGAATGAAATACAGTAGGTGCCTTTCTAACTGCAGGTTATAGTGCATGATGTGAGTCAAACAGCTGACAACATACAGCGACTTCTTCCTCCTTCTCCTTCTCTCATCACTTGACTGACCATTGCCTTCCTGAGAGCAGTGTTTTGTATGTGTTCAATACTTGTATGATGTGCACCATGACAAGGTATCTTGTATAGAATTGTAAGTAGATCCATTTTAGGAATAATAAAATGATACAGGATAAACTGCAGCTCAGCTCCACATTTCCCTTTTAGCAGTTGCTTTTAAAGCTCTCATCAAAATGTGTCTGCTCTTATGCCTTTGTGTGCTGTAGTGACCGTGTTGTTATGTTAACAGACACGATCCATAAAACCCGAACATGATTGCCCATTAGTCTTAGACACCATGTACTGCTTAGTGTTGGACCTACAGTAGTTGCACACACACACTGGCCTCCTGTAGCAGTTTTCTGTACCAATACAAATTAAGTTTTTTGTTTTTTCTTCAGCAAAAAGAATGAATATAATAGTGAAATTACAATTTCTTATCTATCCACACAGCTTGGCTTATACAAAAATTCACTGAGATCTGTCTTGTCAAACTATTTTTAAACAAAAAGGATGTTAATTTAGTCAAACTCACTAATTATTTTCATTAATTTTCACTGTCTCACTAAGTCTACCAGACTACCAGATGCTTAGGTTTTTATTGCTGTGTGGATGAAATATCAATCCAAACAGGAAAGTAGTTAATTTAAAGTCAGTCAGAATCAGCCACTACATGCATTTTAGTAATGCACTGATTAATTTTTATTCTTGAAAATGTAATCTTGGAAAATAAACCCATCCATCCATCCATCCATCTTCAACCGCTTATCCGGGATCGGGTCGCGGGGGCAACAGCTCCAGCAGGGGACCCCAAACTTCCCTTTCCCGGGCCACATTAACCAGCTCTGACTGGGGGATCCCGAGGCGTTCCCAGGCCAGAGCAGAGATATAATCTCTCCACCTAGTCCTGGGTCTTCCCCGTGGTCTCCTCCCAGCTGGTCGTGCCTGGAACACCTCCCAAGGGAGGCGCCCAGGAGGCATCCGTGCTAGATGCCCGAACCACCTCAACTGGCTCCTTTCGACGCAAAGGAGCAAGGACTCTACTCCGAGTCCCTCACGGATGACTGAGCTTCTTACCCTATCTCTAAGGGAGACGCCAGCCACCCTCCTGAGGAAACACATTTCGGCCGCTTGCACCCGGAAAATAAACCCAATATTTTAAAAATGTGTAGTATGACTTTTTCAGATAGATAGATGAATAGAAATAGATTTTCAATATGTTAGAGACTGGACACAAATAAAGACAGTCTAATATCTAACCAGTTGAAATGACCATGTTATTGTTGAATACCCAACATTAAAGGTCAAAGGTCACTTACATCAGTAGAGGTTGTAACACGGGCCTTTGTCCCTGCAGTGGATTTTCAGCTTGGCCCCCAGAGAAATATTATTGTCAGGCCAAAAACTGCACATTAGGGATATTACTAATAGCTAAGTTGTGTTGCAGGTTATTGATGTTTCTGTAACTTGGTGCCCGGTGTGCTTCTAGTTCAGGGTTTCTTAATTCAAAACTGTAGCTTTTGGGCTCCTTGACATGTTCCACTTGCCCTGTGAGTATTCAGCCATGTCAGTTTCTGTTTGCTCTTGCACCCAACCACAAGGAGGCGACACAAGTCAAGACATAACTTTTATTTAAATTTTCCAAAGTGTCCAGTGTGTCTGACAGTTTGGGATTATAGGAAACTGGACCACATCAGCCACTGGACAGTTTGAAAAAAACTTTTTTTTTGAAAAACTGCCCAATCAGAGGGAGTGAATTTGTCCAATTCTTATACAAATGTCCCTTGATTGAACTATATATTCTGGTCTTGTGCATTCTCCAGTGGCTACAGTCTGTATAGCCACTGGCTGGCTGCTCCTTCTAGGCTCAGCTGGCTACAAATGAAAGTAGGTCAGTTGGTCTCTGAGCAGGTTTGAAATTTCAGTACTTTATGGGTCATGTTCAAAATGGACATCAAGGTTGACCTCTTCTCACTGCTGAGGACAAGTCTGGATTTGCCTGCACAGGTTCAAACTCAGTGATCTCAGGGCAACGTCATAGTTTAGTTGGCCCTAGAAAATGAATGGCACAGTAGGTGGTACTGTGAAGTATAGATTAACTGAATAAAATCATAAAAAATGAAAGCACAATAAATAAATAAAATTCAAATGTATTCTAATTTATCCCAAAGAGCCCTGTACGAGTCATCTCCAATAGTTCTTTTGTTCTTTTTTTAAAGAATAAACTTTGTTTTAAAGGGACTGTGTGTAACTTTTTACACGTATAAATCTACCGGGTCGAGATCCCATGCGCGCTCGCGTGTGGCCGGACTCTCTTCTCCTCTGCTTGCTTGCCTTCACTCACACACTGCGCGCGTTCTCGCGTTCCCGCTGTCTCGCTCCACCTCGAGACATTCATGCGCGCACACTCCACACTGCAGAAGAGTTAGTTTAGCTCTGAGAATATGTAGTGAATTTACAGAGGACGTTTGTGCAGAAATAACTGCTGCAGCTCCTCCAGACCAACAGAGGTTTCCCGTGTCTTGTGAAGTGATGGGGCTCCGCAGCGAGAAACGTTATCGTCTCTGACCGGGTGCCGGTGTCTCCCTGCGAGTGCAGTCGGGAGAAGATAACATTTCTCTTCCTGCATCAGCCCCGAAACCGACGCGCTTTTCCTGCTTCAGCCTCCTAAAAGCCAACACTAGGATCAGCAGTGATTCATGGAGAGACCTTTGTCTGATAGAGGATCAGCTAACATTACTGCCAAGCAGGTGAAATATAGAGTGATATTGTGGTTTTAGCTGACGTGTGTCGCCTCACTGTGTTGAGCGATGCTCGTTCATGTCTATTTAGAGCAAGCAAGCGCGAGCCCGACGCTGACTTTCGTTGACTTAGCGGCCACAGGTGTCGCTGTTAACAAGCATTTCTGAAAGTTACAAATAGTCCCTTTAACTGAATAAAATAATAAAATGAAAGCATAATAAATTAATAAAATAAAAAAATCGATTCTAATTTCCACCAAATAGCCCTGTACGAGTAATCTCTGATAGTTCTTTCTTTTAAAGAATAAACTCTTTTTTAATAACAGACCTCTCTTGTCAAACTCAACCTGTCTGTTCTGCTGTTGGGAGGTGAAGTGGGTGGGATTAGTCAAATCAATGTGAAGATATAACTCCTTAGACCCGCCCTCTCATTGTAAACCGGCTGAAGTCCTGATGCTGGTCTGCTAGAGTGGATTTGGCCGCGCGCAGGACCAGACGAGAGCTTTTACGCACGAGTTCCTGCTCGAGATTATAATAAGCAAATATTGGGAAAACTCTGCGTTGCAAAATCCTGTTCTCATGGTGGGTCCTTCATCCAGCCTGTCGAGGAGAGCACGGTGAAGTGCTGGCTGATTGAATGTTCCCTCCAGTCTCCATGGATTACGGACGGACCATGGCCCCTCCAGTACCCCCGCACAACCCCACACAGACCCGGCCAGGAGACGCTCAGGAGCGGCTGCTGAAGTGCGTCCTGCTCGGTGACGGAGCGGTGGGCAAAACCAGCCTGGTGGTCAGCTACACAACCAACGGATACCCAACCAAATATGTGCCCACTGCGTTTGACGACTTCTCAGGTAAAAAAGCAAGATATTACTATTTTAGATGCTTTACAATTTGCTTAATGCATTGAGCGTCCAAAAGAGGGAAATAATCATATATTATAAAAGGACCTACAGTAGTTGCACACACACACTGGCCTCCTGTTGCAGTTTTCTGTACCAATACAAATTGTTGTTTTTTCTTTGGAAAAGAGAATGAATATAATAGTGAAATTACAGTTTCTTATCTGTCCACACAGCTTGGTTTATACAAAAATCCACTGAGATCTGTTTTGTCAAACTATATTTCAACAAAAGTGATGTTAATTTAGTCAAACTCAATAATCATTTTCATAGAACTGTCTCACTAAGTCTAGACTACCAGATGCTTAGGTTTTTATTGCTGTGTGGATAAAAGATCAATCAGGAATATCAGCCTACTTTTCCTGGATTAGAGGTCAACAGAGACCCTGCTGGGTTAGCAAAGATAATATTTGATTGTGTGACTTCAATTCAGTGAGAATGAGTGTGTTGAGATTGGAGCTATAGGGTCCAATTTGGTGAATGAAACTTTTCTTCTACTTTAGAAGTTAGTTAGTTAGTTTCCACCTGCCTTTTTCCCTGAACTCTCCTTCAACTTTTCATGTTTTGAGAGCATCCAGTCCCAATCCTGCCATTCCCTCTATTATTCCACTGTTATGATAGATGTGTTCCTCTATTATCTGCCTTCCATCAGCACATGAGTTATCCTCCTCCGTGATGTAGCCAGGTTTCCATTTGGCACGGTTCCACGTTCCAAATCTGGCTCACTTGTCCCAGCAAGTTTTGTTAGTTTACTGCAAAATAAGAGAAGAGAACAAAATCCTTCAACGGTGGAGACTTGTTTTAAACTGACTTGACCTGTGACCTGTCGATCACCTTCATTATCACATATTCAGACAGTCCCTCCTTAGCTTCTCTCTGAAAACCTTACCCCACTCTTATTGTAACTGCTGCACAAGAGCATAAACTGACAGCATTTATAAATGAAAAATCACACAAACACATGTTTATGCTTATTTAGAAGTAAGGAACAAATACTTGTGTGACCTAAACTGACTTGTAAACATTAATCTTCCTTAACTTTCTGACATTACACTGATGAGCAGTAAAACTAACAACTTGGCCAGCAAACATCCCGTAAAACACTCGCTGAGAACACACCCTCCCATGCAGAGCCGAGAGAGCGTCTCTGGTTCAGGGGTTTTGGATTGCACAACTCTGCCTATTGTTGTCAGCCTTGACCCGCGAGCCCTCTCCTCTATACTGGAACGGCCACATCTGTTGCAGCGGCTCAGAGGCAGAGATTGTCTTTCGCCTCGGCCTGACAGAGGGGTGATTGTGCAGTTGGGGGCCCTCGATGGTGATGTCATTTCTCGGTGCCGTGGAACCAGAGCGTCCTCTTGAAAGCTGACTTCTCAGCAGTTACGCAATGCCACAGGTGGAAGAGATGGGGGACGATAAGAGGGAGTTTTGGTCCAGAAAATCAAAGGAGTATCATATGTCAGGGGATTAGGAAATGATTACACAATGGCAGCTCCCTCTCTTTTTCCTTTCTCTCTCTTCTCCTATGATGCCTGTCCTGCTGCATGAATAGCTCCAGCAAACTCTTTGATCAGGTGGTATGACCGACCACACACTCCAGGCGTATTGTAAATGTTTCCATGTGCCTGCTGCTCTGCATTGTGCTCACTCTTCTGAAAAGAATAAATGGCCCCCGTAATGAAACTGTAAAATGACTCATCCACTTTTCCAATCTGGAAAACGAGGCCTTATTGGAAGAGAGTCACCGAACAAACCCCCTATTAGACAACCTTGGAATGGCCTCTGTCAAAACACAGCGGAGAACAAAGCTCACAGAGTGGTCCGAGGAGCAACAGTAAAGTGTTATGGCCTCAACAGTAACTGGCAGAGTGGGTGGGCGACACAGAGCAGGCCGTCTGTGAGCGGGAAGAGCCGAGCAGGGGGTCTTTGTGTTTGCAACTGGCAGGCTTTTGTTTATCCCACAGAATATTCTGGTGGGTAGTTGCATGTATGTATGTGTGTGTGTGTGTGTGTGTGTGTGTGTGCGTGCGTGCGTGTGCGTGTGCGTGTGTGTGTCTGGAGTGTCAGGTGCTTTATTAGCCGTCATGTTGACAGATGTGTCTTATTATCTCTGTCTGTCTGTTTCTGTGTCCACAGCTGTGGTTCAGGTGGATGGAAACCCGGTTAGACTACAGTTGTGTGACACTGCAGGACAGGTGAGTTTTGTTTACACACAAACACAAACACACATATAGCATTACATAACATATTTGGCACCCTGTCTGGATCACAGTGTAGGCTATGCCCTGCAGGCCTTTCAACCGTTGCTACTACACACAAAAGAGTCACATTTTAGCATGGTGGCGTGGCTCTGTGGATGGTAATGTCAGTTGGTCAATCGGCCCTCCACTTCATTGGTCCAGACTGAAATATCTCAACTATTGAATGGATTCCCATGACATTTTGTAGAGCCATTTCATGACCCTTTAGAGAATGAAGCCTGATGACTTTGGTGACCCCCAGACTTTTCATCTAGCGGCACAAGGAGGTTCACATTTTTAGTTTTTAGTGAAATGTCTCCATGAGTATTGGATTGTTATGAAATTTGGCACAAATATAGGCCTATGTGTTCTCTTCAGGATGAATTTTAATACGTTTTGGTTAACCCTTAACTTTACATCTAGTGATGCTTGGTCTCGGGCTCATTCACACGAACAGCAACACGAGCATAACTGTGGATTCGGCTATTAGTGCATTTTACAATTTTTAGTGTTCGTACTGGGTAGTTGATTTACCTAAAAAAACGAAATGATCCGCTGAGTTACAGACTTCTCTTTCCCAATGTACATCTATGGGAAAAAGGCTTGGTACATCCTCACAGAGCTGCTAGTATGGCTTTTGGTTGTTACATTACCATTTCATGAATCTTTTAAACCATTTATTAAACATAACTGCCAAACATTCATCACTTACAGCTTCTCACATGAGGGTTTGCTGCTTTTCTTGTTTTTGTATCCTTGTAAATCAAACACCATGTCTCATAAAATGAGCCATTTGACCACGACACCTTAAATTTTAGGACTTTTTGAGGTTCATTTTCAGTATTTTGGGACATTTGATAGATTAAACAAATAATCGACTAATTGAAGAAAACAGATCCAGTAGTTGGATTAGTTGCAGACGTCCTGTTTTTGTGGTCCACCCATGTTGTCTTTACTCCACGTTGGCCTCTTGCCTGCTATTTCAGGTAACTCATCTGTATAGAAATTCCTGGGCTCTGCTGTCAATCTTCATCTGGAATGAAAATAACACCACTCTATAGAATAGATATCTCATGTTGGTGCAGTGACAGGGTGCTGAAGGAGAGGGGAAAGCCTGCAGGTTAGATTGGAGGCGATGATGCAGAAAGATATTCCTCTCCGTCTCTCTGCTGTTAAGGGCACGGTGGAACAGGGAGCTTGCCAGGGAAAAGTTATTGACTCATTATTGTGTTGGCACTTAAGAGCAATCTTGGAAAGAACAGGTTGTGAAAGAGTGTTTTCATTTCCCTGGAGCATGGGCGGTTGTTTCATAATCCAGTTCAAAAGAACCCTACCCTGGGAGCAGCATATTTGACATTCACAAACACTGCGAGGGCACTGCCAGTTCCACACACAATCAAAGACAAGTTGGCCTTAAAGTGGAGCGAGGCATTCGAACAAACCCCCCTAGTGCAACCTCACAGCATGTTGCAAGCTGTACACAGTGTTACAACTGCACACGTATGCCCACAGACTTACACAGGCAGACAAGCTCGGGCAAATAGGGGCAGATAAAAGTCGGCAAATACTCACTGTATTTAACTTATGCAATAATTTCATAAGAGGGGAGATTGAGCCAGAAACAGGTTGGGGTGTGCCAAAAAAAAAAGAGACGAGAGAGAGAGAGCCCAGACAGAAACGTTCTAGAGAAAAACGACAACAGCTGCCGCCGAAGCTGATAAACAAAGTTTCTCTTTACTCAGAGATGTTGATGTCTGTACGTTCTGCAGATGGACCGACGTCATCAGATCGCAAAGTGCAGCCAAAGCTTGTGTGGGAATCTCACGAGTTGATAAGCTCCCACTGCAGCTTTGTGCGTTAACTGTTTAAACTACTGACTGTTTGTGCAGATTGGGTTGTGTTTTAAAACCAGGAGGAGCCGACTGAGAGCATTGTTTGGGTGAAGAGGGATTAGGAGATGGTGTGCTGGAAAGGAGAGGGTTAAGTGAAAGAAGGAGAGGTTTGTGTCAAGTTTCTGCCAGCCTTAATCTGTGTACTCAAGGGTGTTGGAGGCCCTTGTTAGTCAAAGCTGTGTGGCTCCAAAGTGTTAATTTAAGAGATTTACTGTAGATGGTATAAATGAGTGGGCAGGGCTGGTGTATACTATGTATTAGCACAATATAAACACTATTTAAACAGTTTCTTTATTGAGTGGCTATTTGCACAATTTCTCTTTAGAGTTGTTCCGATACCAATACCAGTATGGGAAATGTGTCCACATGTCACCCTCTCTCTCTCGCCCCCTTTCTAGACTGTCCACTGTTCTATTAAGAAATACCCCAAAAATAATATTGAAAAAAAACGAAAAAAAACATTTACCTGACATCACCTGTTTCTTTCTCCACCAGGACGAGTTCGACAAGCTCCGCCACTTCTGCTATAGCCGCACTGACGCCCTGCTGCTCTGCTTCAGCGTGGTCAGCCCGGCGTCCTTTCAAAACGTCTGGGAGAAGTGGGTCCCTGAGATCCGCCGCCGCTGCCCCCTCACACCCATCATTCTCGTGGGCACGCAGTGCGACCTGCGGCAGGACGTCAAAGTGCTGATCGAGCTGGCGAGGCGGAGGGAGCAGCCCGTGCTGGAAGAGGACGCCAGGGCGCTGTCGGAAAAAATCGGGGCAGTGACGTACGTCGAGTGCTCGGCGCTGACGCAAAAGAATCTGAAGGAGGTGTTCGACGTGGCCATCGCCGTTGGGCTGAGGCAGTCTGACAGGAGGGTGAGGCGGGAGAGGAAGGTCCGCAGCACGGCCGATAAGATGAAGATGCTCTCAAAGTCGTGGTGGAAGAAGTATGTGTGCGTCCAGTAGGGTGGGAAGAGACCATTTCTCTGTGACTGAAAAAACTTGCAACTGCTGACTTGTTGGTGGGGACTGAGTTGGATGTAAGAACTATTTTTACGTTCACCTGGACGACCCAAGATGTAGTGACTTTAATTCAGTGGAGCAACGGTTCAACACAGGCAGAGTGTGCCTGCCTGAGCTGTAGAGTTGCTGCCAAAAACATCCCTTTGTTTGGCTGTAACCACTGTCTGCTCCTCAGAGCCAGTCTGAACTGTTAAATATGACTGTGACCAGCATTCAACCAAAAAAAAAATGGAGCTAATAAAGTTTTATGGCACATGGACTTCATATCATACTGGACGTGTCCTAAAGGAAACATGATCTGACTTTGGAGGGAAGGTGTTAAGACGGTGACGCTATGTACTAAGTGTATACTCCTCCTATGTGTCTGATTTGACGCCATTCTTTAACAAAGTATATTATTTTTTGTGTTCTACACTGTAATTCAGCCCCCGACACTTCTGTTAGATTTATTTCACTGAAATCAGAACATGAAGTCAATGTAAACGAGCTTAAATCCCAAATCAAAGATGCAATAATTGTACTGTTGAGAGCCAAAGACAGTCCGATGTGTAACTGATCACATTTATTTTAACTCTGGATTACAATCAAATGTAAATGAGTATAAATTATTTTTTTAATCTGTGAGTTCTTGGGGATTGTTGCAGTCCAGCCATCCATTTCTCTATAAACTGGATTTCTCTACACCAGCTTGTGTCTGTGCCACATTTTGACGCGTTGCTACAGCTGTCGCACTCGCCGTGTTTCCATTCACATATTTTTATTCGCAATTTGAAGTATCGCATAAGAAAATCAGTATGGAACATTCAATAAAACTTAGTGAATTGAGAAATATTTTTTTTGATCGCATGAGGTGTTTTTTTGCCTTTGTCGAAAAAGAGTTGATGCGCTAAATGGGTTATGGAAACGCTTTTTTACAAATAAATTCTGAACATTTAACTCACGTGACTGATCAGCTGTCACCATGAAAGCCAACAGTGCCAACGTCTGATGAAACTATGCTGTAGTCAAGTTAATTCATTAATGAAAACGTGTCTAATTCGCATTTCTTTTTTGTGACATTTCAAAAGTTGGCTTGAAATTTGCTTGACAATTGAATGGAAACACAACTACTGTTAGTCAACCACACAGTTAGAAGTCTGTAAGCTCCTCCCCACACCTACTACAGTAGATTGATGCCACCAGACATTACCAGAGTAAACCTATTGACGTCTATTGACGATGATTACCCAATCCCAGTTACAGCAATACCCAGTTTGTTAGTTTTTTACTGTTACAAGGTTGCAACAATAAGTTGGGTGGTGCCACTGTACATTGCACTTATCACACACAGTCCAAACACACCACTGAAGTCTCGCCATGCGATGGCCTTTGGAGCAGTGGTGTGGATTAGATATAGAGCAGGTAAACAAATACATCCGTTGTGCTTGAGATGTATCACTGAAACAGAAGTGGCTGATCTGCATGTTCCCCCGCACCACCCACCGGTTTGGATGATCACAGGGTCTTTCTTTGTTATTACAGTCAGGGCCTTAAACAGAAAATTATCCGTCTTTCTCTTTTGAAATTATCCAGTAAATGAGGTGAAATCACCAAAGAGACTGATTCTATGTTTGCTTCTTATTTTTCAGAAGCCCGTCATTCAGCTCTGTCTATTTATCTGTTCCCTCTGGGCCAATAATTACTGATCAGCAGCTATGCAGAGCAGATGTGTGAAATATTGAAATATGTCATTATGTATGTTACATAGTAATCATTTATGATGTTTGTAATGTCATCAGGATAAATCTGTGCATACATATATAAGTGACTCAGTCACTGTGGCTGTGCTGTCCAACTCTAAATGGTACTTAACAGTGTGATTGTTTCAGGTGGTGTCTGATTTTGAGAGCAGTTTGTTGAGCTGAATGAGCGGAACAAAATAAAATGTGAAATATTTAACCTGTTTTCACTGTTGACTCTTCCATGGAGATATGTTATCTCGACTGTTACACTGAAGAGAAATTGATGTGATGATAGGAGTGGAGCAGTGTTTGGTACACGCTTGCTTTCCGAGGTCAAAGGTTATTAGAGTACGAATGGGTGTTTAGACAGATGTGCTTCAGTAAGAAACTTGCTATACAGAAAATTGCCTAAAAGAAAGAGGGACCTAGTCTAAATACAGATGTTTCCAACTAAAATATAGGTTAGTTGGCTATTGCCAAAAGTGTATCTGCAGCCTTACAAAACTTTTACAAGTCTTATAGTAAGTGGAAAAACACATTGTGAATGAAAATGCACTATTAGTATGAGGGCGACGGCCAAGGTTAGTTTAGTTTATTTGACATTATGAGAAGGAGGGCATTAAAACCTGCAGTAGGCAGAATGTTTTTGGCATCATTGGGCAAATTCCATAATAACCTTTCAGCATATTGTAATTCAAGTGTTCTGAGAGAAAACTAGACTTCTGCACCTCCCCATGACTCTGTTTTCAGGCTTTAGAAAATCTTGCCTGTGATGGCAGACATTGGCCAATCACAGGTCATTTCAGAGAGAGAGAGCGTTCCTATTGGCAGTTCATTCAACGGATGCAGCTGTCAATCACTCACAAACTCCGGTCAAACTAGGCAGTGCTGATCAAATATGAATCAATATTCTGTTAGTGTAATGCCTATTTCTCGCCTCAAATGTTTTCAGAAACATCTTGTAGTGTACTGTTTAGCTGTAAAATGAGAAAGTTTGCTCCGGCTGGTGGGCGGTGCTTGATATTTCCTCAACTGATCTCAACATGGCTGCCGGGTCACAAACTTTCTCATTTTACAGCTAAACAGTACACTACAAGATGTTTCTGAAAACATTTCAGGAGAGAAATAGGCATTACAGTAACAGAATATTGATTCATATTTGATCAGCGCTGCCTAGTTTGACCGTTTGATCAGAGTTCACGAGTGATTGACAGCTGCTCAGAGACGGCAGACTCCAGCTCGGCTCTGATTGGTTGTTTTATTATGGTCTGTGAAATCTTGCAGATGCCATTAGGAGCACCGGAGGACACAGAGGCACATGATTTTTTTCAGATTACCTGTCTCATGCAACTACTGTCAGGATATAGTGACCGTTTTATAAAAATAACTTTCTTTAATCATATTTGCTCCATTTCTACCCACTGCTGCTTTAACTCTCACACAACTACAAAAATGTGAAGGATGGCCAACACTTAATTCTTATTGTTAAAGATGAAATATTCACTATATAGCATGCTCGCTATTTTTGTTGTCTGAATCTCTATTAGGAATTATTATACCCTACATACAGTACTTGACTCCTATTATACCATAATGCAACGTAAAAAGTGGTGTACACTGTTGGCCACTAAGCATGAGCTAAAACAGAAGAAAAAGTTAAATATACAGTAGACAACTGTTGGATGTGTAATGACCTTAGTTGTTTTTTAGCATAGTCTCTTACATTCATAATGTCTTATATAGTGAGTAGTGAAAAGGCTAAACAATGTCAGCCACAGTCTCTAAAATTAACTAAAAGCTATATTTTTAAGTTGGGAAAGAGTTAAATGTGACTTCAAAGATTTAGCCGCAGCGGTTTTGTCGGCACCGAGACTTCTAACTATGCAGGATCAGATGATTATAATTGCCTGAAATAGGCTTTCCCTCCTATTCATCTGCGTGTCTACACCACAGTATTCAACAATGGGCAGAGAATGACAGTCAGCTAGGTATCTTGTACTTGTTTAGAAGCGCTAATGATAGGGTAGGCAGCTAAAAGAGAGTTTGTGTCGTCTGGCAGACTGCAGATGAGTACGTTGTCCGGCCTCAGAGTGGGTGAAACTGAGGTAGAAGTGGTGCCAAGTGGGCTAATTATGATAGTCAGGATGGCTCCACTTTCCACCAATATTTAAGGAGGAAACCCCATTGTTGTGTCATAGTGAGGCTTTTGAAACGTCCTGTGATTTAGCACTGTGGCGTGTGTGTAATATAACTGTCTGCTAGAACTACAAGTTACTGTCTGCGGTGGGAATATTGAGCTGTCAATCACGAAACTAACAGACAGGAAACATATCAGGGGTAACGTCTACACATCTGTTAAATTTCACGGTTAGAGACTGTTTATCAATGTGTGTTAAGACCTTATTTCAGGCCCGGGATGGAAGCTGATGTAATGAATGTTGGGTGAGAAATGGGTGGCCCAGTCAGCTGTAAAAACTCAGATGGTCGTTGAACTTTTCAGTCCCGTAAACCCAATTCCTTACATAACTTCTGAGAATCATTTAGGTAACAAGTGAACTCTGACTCCACATGAAAGAGCGGCTCCGTAATCAGTTTTGATGTCTTAAAGTTGGCGAAGGATTTCTCCGCCACCCATCAGATAATTGCCAGCATAATGACTGGAGCTGAGCCCGTGGGGTGGGATTACCGAGGGACATTAACCATGTCGATCAGGTCTGCGGGGTGGGAAGGGATCCAACCAGTAGACTGTGGTCTACTTTGTACATTGTCTTTGGGATTAACTGTTGCCCAAGCTCTTGTAATGCAATGCAATAATGTCTGGGGCCCTGATTAAAAAACACCCACACATAGATTTAACCAGTGATTGAGTACAGTTCATTATTCTTGACAGAAATCTGCTTTCAAAGTATGTTTGAGACTGCAGTCTCTCTCCTGAAAGAAGTTACTTCAGTGACCTGATCACATTTTATCTCTACCTCACCTTTCTCAAAAGTCTGTTTTTATTTCATTATTATGGCATTTTTATGACGGTGGTGTTGTCATCACCCTCTTGCCCCTGACTCACTTAAACTAGCGCTCAACAACTGCTACCAAAGTTAGCCAGTGAGCTCCTGTTAGCTAGAGCAACAACAATACCAACGTTATTCTGAATCAACCAACTACAGTAGAGGCTTCTGTTGTAGGTGGGGAAGAGCCAGTTCATCAGGATTTAAAGGTCAAAAGTTCATTCAGACACACATTTCTCTGCCCACTGTGTAGATTTTGAAACACATGGAAATCAGAGCCAGACAGTAACCCGTCCAGTTGAGGCCATGTGGCCTCCAGTCATATTCCCCAGGCCGCTTCATTGACATTTTCCTTCCATCCATCCACAAGATGCAATCAGATTTTCCCTCTTTTCCCCATCACCTGACTGCCCCACCCATCTACTCACCTGTTCCCACTTCATCTCATCAGCTCTGCAGCTGGCTGGCCTTCCTCAGTTCATATACCGGCCCAGTTCTGTTCATTCTCTGCCATACAAAGTTGCCATGTTCCTTCATGCCTCTGCTTTTGAGCCACCAGAACCTGGCCCTAACTTGGACCCAGAACCAGCCTGCCTATCTCTGTACCTACCAGTAAGTAAGCCTGGTACATATATTATACTGTTAGTAGATCACTGAACTGATCCTGCTTGCTTCATCTGCATTTGGGTCCCGGTTCCCTGTATTCACCGTATTGTGACAGGTGGAAAACTTCAGCGGTGGTACAATGTTCCGTGTTCCTTCATGTATCCTCGATAGGGATGCACCAATACCGATACCAGATCAGATATCGGGCCGATACTGACTCAAATAGCTGGATCGGATATCGGTGACAATGGGGCCGATCTATTCAATTAAATTCTATGTTTATATACTATATACATTATATACTGTCATTTTAATTCCTGTTTAAGTTTTGACCAATTTGTTAATGCATTAAAAAGCTTAATGCTTGAATTGTAATTCTTAGTAATTTTGAAGATATTTTACAAAGTTGCTTGTGTGCGATTCATTATTTTAATAATAAATAATAATTATTTAAATAATAATGATGTATATTTATGTATTTATTTGTTACATAATGTTTTGCAAAGTTAGGAAAGCAATGTTTAAGTCAAGCCTGATGTTGCCTTACACATTAAAGGATGATCCCAGTCACTTCAACACAGTACAGCATAATAATTCATTATTATTAACACAGGTATCTGATCGGTAATCTGTACCAAAGCCCAGGTATCGCTATCGGTATCAGGACTGAAACAGTCGGATTGGTGCATCCCTGATCTTTGTATCAAACAATAGCCTATACAGAGGAGAGAGTATGATGTGAAACCAAGTTTCTGCTGTTTAGAAGACAGAGGCCACAATGTGATACAAACTAAAGAGAATCTCTTCACTTATATAAGACATAACCTTTTCACCACCTGCATTGTACTGCACCAGCTTTGGGAATTACAGAGATGCTGTATTACTAGATGCACAGTAAAAGGCACAGCAAAAATAGAGGGCAAACAATCATTAATATAAAGTGAATATAGAAATGATCCGTTAAGTGAACAGAGATTACTGGAGAGAGAAATGAAGTTTGGTTTTATCCCAAAAAAAAGGAGTTGATTTACGAATAAAGATATTTTTGTTTAAGCTCTCTTTTCATTTCTTCTGAGGACTAAAGCCACCAACCTGCTGTTAGCGAACACTGTGGTTGCAGGAGTGGCCTGTCTGGCATGCTACAGTACGACGTTGCAAGCAGGATTATGTTTTAATAAGCTTATATAAACACCCCCCACAGTGCGGTCTCATTATGGGAAGCTAATTGAGTCGCTCTGTCCCGGGGTCAGCAGGGCGTCTTTGAACAGCTCAGTGTTTTGCTATAAAGAGGCCCATCTCTGCCTCCAGAACATCTGTCCTGTGGTCTGTGGAACATGTGTCTTTTATTCAGGCAAACTGTTTGGACCTGCATGTTTTTGTATCTTTGCACTTGCACATGTAGTGTATGTAAAGGTGCTTCAACTGTAGCCTCAGGTTCATTCATATAAAAGGGACTATAAACTGTGATACCTTGCTGGTTAAACATTGACTTTTGACAGGTGCTTTTTTTTATTCAAGCGTATGTCCCACACAATAACAATGTTTTACATATCAGCGATTTAGTTTTTCTAAATAGATCTCCGTCATGGCAGCAACATTTACTGTACCCACAGAATCATTTCCTCTTTAGCGATTTTGCCATCAAAATAAAAACACAAGAACGTTTTGTTTTTTTTACAATACAAATTAAATTACATCGGTCCAGTATAGCAACCGACTGGGTCGAGTTTAAAGACCAACATAGGTTGAGTCTAGCAATCGACTGGGTCGAGTTTAAAGGCCAACATAGGTCCAGTATAGCAACCGAATGGGTCGAGTATAGCAACCGACTGGGTCGAGTTTGAAGGCCAACATAGGTCGAGTATAGCAACCGAGTGGGTCGAGTTTAAAGACCGACTGGGTCGAGTATAGCAACCGACTGGGTCGAGTTTAAAGACCGACTGGGTCGAGTACAGCAACCGACTGGGTCGAGTTTAAAGACCAACATAGGTCGAGTATAGCAACCGAATGGGTCGAGTTTAAAGACCGACTGGGTCGAGTTTAGCAACCGACTGGGTCGAGTTTAAAGACCAACATAGGTTGAGTATAGCAACCGAATGGGTCGAGTATAGCAACTGATTGGGTCGAGTTTAAAGACCAACTGGGTCGAGCAAGCGAGGGACCACCGTCAGTAGTCCTTGTATGTTAAATAGTTTGATAGGATGAGAATTCTTTGTAAAGCAGTTCAGCCATTCGTCAAAGCGACACAGTTCTTCTTTCTTTTTTTCATAAAAATTGTCTTCATTGTCTTTATTATCATAATGGCTATGTTGTTGTTTAATTGCTACTATAGGGTACAATGATGTAGCCTATATCGATAAACTAGAGTGTAACACAAGGTCTGAACATGTTATCAGTGAGTGTTATGCTGTATGTGATGCTAATTGTTATGTTGTGTTATGCTTTAGTATAATTGTTGTGCAAAAAATAGGCAAAATAAAATCTTAAGTCCTGTTTGCAAAAAACAGGTCAGGTCTTGTGGACAGAGTGAGGACCACTTTTGAAGGTCCATTCCTGTCGATGACGAGCCTCCCAGCCTGAATCTAACTGGAACGCAGACGTGACTCATCGAATAACCATCCTGATGGCAGGTTGGTGCCAGACGCTACTACTGTACACACATCCACAAAGAGTGCACTCTATCACCAGGAACAGGAACAGTCACAGACATTGAAGAACTGCAAACAGTGGATTGACAAAACAGATATTGACAGAGATCACAAAACACACAGAATTCACAGACTATCGACAAAACTAAAGACTCATTTATTTTAAAGGGCCATTTCTTTATTTTCATACATCTTTTATTGAAATGTTTGTGCTTGTGCTTTTATTGAAATGCTTGTGCTTGTGCATTTTGCTCAAAGCACCAGTGTGCATACAGCCTCATGGCTAACGTGGCTGCAAACTAGGAGATTAATATGATTTTAGTATGTCCGAAACTTTAGTATGAAACCAATAGTACGCGAATTGCATACTATATCCGGGTGAAATATTACAGTATGCAAACACTGGACACTACGGCGGCATAAATATCCCACAATGCAATGCGGTAGTGATGACAACGTTGATGGACAGCTCTGTAACGTCAATAACTTCAGTTTAAGTGTAAGTATAAGATTTCACTTTTCCAAGCGTAATATATTTTTTAAATGAGTTCAGACTTTGATTCTCACAAATTGTCATTTTGGTCACATGAGGTTGGCACGGGTTACCACGCGTCCGAAAAGATACATGCTACTGTTTATTCACACAAAAGTATGTTGAATGATAACACACACATATTGGGTATGTAGTGCATAGTATGTGATTTTGGACACAGCCCTAGCCTTGTTTAATTTGTAACATTGGAAAGGCCACATGAAAAGCCTTTTTATATATTTTTTTCTTTGTCATCCTCGTTTCTGCGCAGATAAAATGACATTTTGAAATATACAATTTTTGATTTCATTTGAAGTAAGCAGAAGAGCTTCGGAATAAAATGGAAGGTAATCCAAGTTACCACATATCCTACAGTGTACTACCTGTAGTCGAAAGACATCCTCTGTCCTGGCTCATACATATTTTGTACTGAACTTTTGAAAATGGATAATTAACACAGAAGTAAGCTTCAGTCCCCTTCTTTCTTACAACTTTAGATTTGACTGGCTAAAGTTTTAGCATACGGTAGTTTGCATTCAAAACAATTGCATGGATTTGTGCTTTTACTCAGACATTCCAGTTTTCTGTTGTCATAATCACTACTACCGATTAATCCAGTTGTGAATGTTGAGCATTAAACAAACTTGCAATTCCCAGAAGTTCATACCGTTTGTTGCTTCATGTACAAAACGCACGTGTGCTTGTCACGTGTGGCCGCTACGATATATTGATTTTCGAAGAGGTAAACACAGGAGAATGTTGTGTAATGCCACTCTGTTTACGGTTGAGCACACAGCTGAAACAATAGTTAACCTGTGCTGGGATGACAGGAGCAGCTCCATATCTGCTCCTTATCAGCAGCTCTGCCACACAATAGAAACTGCTCTCCATTGAAGATTTTAGTTAATAATTGACTGGAGTCAGAATCTCACATGTTGTCTCGAAAGATTCAGCTGTAAACATTTTATTGCGTAATGTATTCTCTGATGTTCAGACACTAACCAGATGCTGCGTGCTCCTTGATAGGAAGAGCATCTGCTGTTTGTTGAGCGTCTCAAGTTGCCTGCACTAGTTTCGATATTTAGTGCCAAATTGTATCTGGGCCATGAAAAGTGACTCTAGAAAGTGATGTTGCTGGTGAAACTGGAAACCGGGAGTCGAGGCTCTGGGGTCTAATGCAATAAGGTTTGGATTTCCAAGAGGAACCACTCTTTTTAAGCTTTTCTTCCCTCAGTAGATCATATTCCCTGGTTTGAATCCAACTGTACATCTGATGTCACTTGGAGAGATTGCGATTGGCTCACAGCTGCGTCCCACTTGGCTGATGTTATCTGATTGGCCTCCAGAGACATACATTGTTCTGTGTTGAAATGGGTGTAGTGACCTCATTTACTCTGGGACATATGTGAATATTTTCTTCCTTGTCTCTCTCTCTCTCTCTCTCTCTCTCTCCTTTGCTTGTGTTCGTATCTCTTCTTAATGTGCTTCCCCTTTCTTCTTGTTGCCTCTATCACTTGCTCTCTCTTTATCAGTTTATTTTGTTGGCGTTCCCTCATTCTCTGTTTGATAGCTGACAGCCTGTGGTGCTTTGATCCCTCATATGGGACAGATAAGGATACTGTGTGTGTGTTGTATCCATATACACACACACACACACACACACACACACACACACATTTATACCCTGTTTTCCCTGGCCTTGATGTCGTCCCGTGGTTTACCACTGTTTGGACTGCAAATCCAATAGCCTTCAGTTTGACTGATTTACACAGGACAAAGACACCTCAGATAACATATGGGTGACGCACTGGTTTTAATATTGATCACACACCCTGACTGAGTGTTTCCAAACATCTGTGCAGAATTTACATTATCAACAAAAGTGCAGTTCTATTCCCAGAGTAAACAAACGCCAATGAAATCGGTCCACGGGTTTAGTGGTCACTGATAATGTCAGAGGTGGAAGCTGATTATTTACCCGCCCCTGTGACTCATTAGTGGCCTGACCAGCTCGACAGGACCGATGGACCAAAGTGTTCCTTGTTGCGAGTAAGTAAACATAGATAATTTTGTTCCACACATGCAATATTGACTGAGCTTGTGGTCATCAATTCTAAAGAGAAATGTTGAGACTGGGGAAAAAAAGGACTGCATCAGTCGTTTCAGCAAATGTGTTAAAGTGACAGTAGCCCCTTTCATGCAGCCTGCTCAAGGCGAGAATGTTGCGCCGTTATTCCGCCTCGCTGTTCTGTATGAAAGGTACGGAGACAGAAAGGGGGGACAGAGTTGGAGGTAGTCACAGAGCCGAGCTGATGTCTGTTTGGCAGGACTACACATGCTAGACGCCAACGCTGTTGTGTTAAACATCACGCCCCTTTTGCTCAGTACAGCAGTATTGTGGAATCTCTGTGTGAAAGGGGTTAAAGTCATCTTGTGGCTGTACTCACTCTTGTCCATCTGGAGCAAAGGAGGAAATAGTTTGACATTATGGAGCCACAAAGTCCGCAGAGGGAGGAAGTCAGGTTGATGGATGGGTCAACAAAAACGTCTGTATTTGACGTGGGAGACCATTCAGTATTGTTAGTGTTTTTTTAACCATGGCCATGATTGTTCCCTTATCTTAACCATGTAGATATGTTTAGTCATGCTGGCTGCAAGGCTCCGTTCTGTTGGTCATAGTGTTTTTTAGTCGGTTGATCCAACTATTAGATGGGTTGTCATGACAGTTTGGTACAGACATTCATGTCCCCCTCAGGATGAATTATAATAATAATAATGGTTATCCTCTGAAGTTTCATCATCTACCGCAACCATCTGGTCAAAATGCATCCAGTACTTTGGTTTATGACCAAATACCTATAAAATTAATGACATTCTAATCAGCTGTCTATGTGTTAAGTGCTGCTTAGTAAATGTTACCATGCTAACATGCTAAACTACGATGGTGAACAAGATGATTGCTCAACATCAGCATGTGTCATTGTGAGCATGTTAGCAACGTGCCTGACGAAGCCTTACAGAGGTGCAAACATGGCTATAGACCCTAAACTAAGAAGTAATTTTAACCCTAAACAAGCCATTGTGCCTAAACTGAAACAAACCTTATCCAGATCAAGAGGCACTTTGATTTGTGCAGAGTTGTAACACTTTTAGAAGGCAAACGATCAGAAACTTCACGTCAGAAAACGGTAATGTGTTTCTGGAATACAGCTATGAATTAATTTGAAAGACATTTTCGAAATGTTTGTAGTTGAAAGTTATTTAATTATAACTTATTATTAAATATTGCAGGTTTAATGAAATAATTTTTCCAGTTTTCCTCACATCCTCATTTCGTCATCTTGCAATGACGCATTGAAGATACACAGTTTACCTCATGTTGATACGATTTAATAAACTGTCAGCGCCTCATGCTGGGAAGTGTTGCATTGCCTCATCATTCATTTCAAACTGTTTGAAATGAATAAGTGGATCGGTGTATTAAAGTGACTGCGTGACCTCTTTCTCAGCTGTTGGCACTCGATCAACACATATGCTGTTCTACTCAGACTGAAGAGATGCATCTTGACGGGAAACAGAACCTCTCGTGGCCAGGCACTCTCTGTTCTCCTCTCTGCTCTAATGTACTTACTGATGGACACATGAAATCTGGATCTGGACCTGCAGAGGCTTTAGTGCCGCAACCCCAGACCAAGCCAGCTGTTGGCAGTTACGGGGCCAGTTATGTAAGTGTGTCCCTCTCTCTCCCCATGACGCTCAGCTCCCCGTCTCACGCCACACTGTGCATAAAGCTCTTTATCGGTAACCGAGATAACACCTGCAGAAGCGCTCCAGTTCTCCGTCACTGTGCAGTGGAGCAATTTTCCAGCTCGCTGGAAAACTACAGGGTTCAACTTGTTCTTCTGACGTACTTTTACTACTTCACTGCTTTTTTCTTTCGTACTTTTTGTTGCGAGTTCTTTGATTTGTGCTCCTCTGCACTCTCTCTCACCCTCTTTATCATCCTCACTCTTGGCAGTCTTTCCCTTGTCTTCTTTTGTTTCTTCCACACCCACACTCACTCCCGTTTCCACCCCCCACTCCGCTTTCTTTCTAGAGTTGCCCTTTATCCCACTTGTGAATACCTGCATTCACTTTCCTGAACGAATACCAAAAACAATTACTTATTCTTCAGGCCTTGGCCAGCAGAATGACCTTTACCTTCTCCTCCCAGTCCCTTTCTTTTATATCTTTTACATTCACTCTCCGACTCCAAGTTTCGGGGTCTGCTCACAAATGGTATTTGTATTTTTTTCCCGTTTATTTGTAAAATAATACTGGTATACCTCAGTCGCTCTCTGTTGTTCCTATACTTCCTAGCCTCACTCCTCTATACACGAATCTTGGGAAGAACCGGAAGTAAACCGGAGTTGCCATTACGGCGTTGGCGTGTCTTTACAATACGTGTGTGTTTGAATGCAAGTTCTAAGAGGTGTACTATTTTCTACTTTTACCTTTACTTTCTATGTATTGTTACTTTTGACAACAATATCAATAAGGTCGGGAAGAACCTGTGCAGTTGTCAGCTGCCTAACATGGTGAAACAAGTAACGTCAACTAAGTTAACACTGCTTAGCTACCGTTGCTAATGGCGTTAGTGGGCTGAGGCACTGTCTAGGGGCTGCGGTGGTCCCACAGAATAAATGAACTCAATCAACTAAATGGTGTCATTGTGAAATATATTGTTAGTTGCTCAAACTATGGCAACCTAATGACGAAGTAAACATAATTCGGTCGGCATCATTAACAGAACAATGTGTTAACTGACTCTCAGTCGAATGCGTCGTGGTTGCTCGTAGTTACAGCAGCTGTTGAAAACATGAACAGAACATGCAGGTGTCCATGTAAAAGCCTTCAATATTAAATACATACTCATCTGTGTTCGGTTTCTACGCCAACCATTAAGTTACTATGAGCAACCATGGACGCTTTCGGCTGAAAGTCCCCAGTTAGTACTGTTAGCAAACAGAAGAGTCACTACAACTTGCCACTGCAGTAATGGCAGCGGCATTAGATGGGCGGAACACACAAAGCGGTCACTGGATTTGTCTATAAACCACAAGGTATTTACCAGTCCATCCTCCATCACCACCACCAAAACCACTAACGCACACACTCCTGAATCTGCCAGACCAAGTAGTCTTTCATCCCCGACAGTGAGCTCACATTGAGGCTGTGTTTGTCCACTAAAGTCAAAAGCAGAGCTGCCCTCAATGATTGATTGCTCAGTAATCCCACAGTAACGACAACAACACACACTAAAATCACTGTTGCAGCGTGTGCTCTGCTGCACATCAGGTAACGAGCACCCAGAGACAGATCACACGATTGGCCGAAACAACCTGACGAACGTCACCGTCCCCCCCCCTTCTTTCACCAGAGGATATAAACGCTTCCATTTTTAGTGTTTAATTGCGGAAGCCATTACCGCGATCCACAAAAACACAGCGGCCCTAACTAAAGTCGAACTGCCCACCGTGACCCCGCGACCTCGGCCCCCAGCTACCTTTGAAACCTGAGAAAGCAGCCCTGACCTCTGACCTCCAGCCTCCCACCTCCCACGGTAAGAGGAGCCCCCTCTTTCTCCTCCTTCGGACAGGATGTGACCTATGAGAGGAGCTCTGTAGGAGGGCCTTGACCCCAGACACTGTCCAGACTGAGTGTCTGGACCAACCTGATCTGAGAAGACAACAAGATGCAAGAGGTTAAGATAAGTGTTAAAATAGCATGTTGTAGTTTATTTACTATCAATTATGTATACTTTAAATCACGGCTGATCATTTGACAGGTCATTTTGTAGTGTTTAAGACTTCTGAACATGTTTCTTCAATTTCCCTGGTTACCATTATTTTCATTATGTTACTTGCAAATTATGTTAAGTTAGGTTACCTATCAAAAAGAATATTTTATTCTGGTAAAAGCTATGTTATTGTTACATAGTTAAGAGTTGAAATTGATTGATGTGAAATCTCTGCACTGTACTACCAGGCAATGATAACATATCTTTGACAACAGACAGACATGATGTTAACTGTGATGGATTACTGATCTCAAGCAGGTTTCAAGTGACTGCAAGTAGACTTTCATAACCTACTGAAATGAATGGAAACTAATCGCTGCATTGGTAGAAATGCATCCAGACATCTAAAACACTGGAAGGTGGAAAAATGGTTACAGGAAGTGTGATTTATTGTTTCGATTATGTTTAGTATTTACTTGTTTATTCTTGGGATTCACTAAAGTGAGTTTGCCAGTTTGGCTTTACAAAATATTTGAAGAAATGTCTTGATGTAACATTTCTCCAGGTGCTTCGTTTTTTCCTAACAAACTCTTTGTGTGTTAAAACATTAACTCACCCTCATATATTATTGTTTTCCATTCTTTTCAGTGTCCTCTTCGACGCATTCTTCGCCCTTCCCGATCCACCACTTGACATTATGAATGTATCCAGTCACTTCCAGTAAAGTTTATAAGAGCAAAGTCTCTTTGTGAGGCCACTGGGCAACATGAAGCCACATCATCCATCTGCTTTTATCTCTGTATTTAGCTAAGGCTTATCTCGGAGTGCACCACTGAAAAGGCAGACAAACCACCATCCAAGCTTTGCTATTCAATTCAGAAAACGGCTTTGATGCTTTTGACTGAGGTGTTTTTGTCCGATTCCTTTTCAGTTTGGACCGTTAATTCTTTTCTTTTGTTGGTCTGCAGAGCGTCAGCCAACAAAACATCAGGAAAAGCTGAGTTGTTAAGAACAGGGAGAGGGTTTGGACACGTTGGGAACGGGGTCATGACGTCTGGTGTGTGTCAGCAGCAAAGCTGCTTTCACCACCACAAGAATGAGAACAAAGACCTGCTACAGGATTTCACTGAGTCTAAATACCTACAGTTTAATAATATGACGTGTGGTTCTGGTAAATACAAAAAAGTACCAGTTCAGTGGTTTAGTTTGATGCAACATTTCTCATTGTGAAACTTCCTCAAAGTTGATTGTGTTCTCTGGTTTGTGTGCAGTTTATTCATTTATTCATTATATTTTTTTGGGCAGCTGAACCTCCAGATGAGTTGAGGACAGTGGTGTAAAGAAACTAAGTACATTTACTCAAGTGCTGCTCTTAAGTGCTTTGCTAACTTCTGCTTCACTACATTTCGGGGGGAAGTATTTGACTTTTTACTTCATTACATTATTTGACAGCTTTATTTGATAAAGACTTTGACATTGATCCCTTCGATTAGATTATAAGGTCAGAGCCTTATAGGTGCATGGATGGGGGCCTTGACAGTGGTGAAGGCAATGGGGTGGGCAAAGCTGTGAAGTGGCATGGACTGCAGAGAGACAAAATACTGTAGGTAAAGTAGTTTAAATATTTTTTGGATAAGATGATAATTGGATGATAAGAATCCAGTGAAATCATTAGATAATAGTTGAGAGGTGGAACCTCTGTGATGATGGAAGTAGGCTGACAGTTGAGTTCCTGCTTGAACTTGCCCTTAAAGCATCAGTAGATACTTTTCAGGTCTGGGTATTTAACCTTATGTTCTACAGCATTTCTACTGTTTCCACATTTCATCTAATGTTTTACAATTCAACAATTCTCCTTGATGTAAATGCATTGATTGTTTATTGTGTTTATGATCACCCGGTTGCTGCAAATAAAGCACATTGTTCAAGTTGAAAATTTCTCTCCACTGTGTTTTTCTACCTGCTGTCACTGCAAAGTATAACTATACAGTAAATTAAACGTAAGCTACAGAATATATTAGGGCGATTCACAAGCCATAGTCCATTTGAGTAGTCTGAATCGGAGTGAAATTGATACTTTCGGTTCATTTTCTATTTAGTCTGGTTCACAGTGCACACATTAAAGCAGAACAAATAATAAAAAACAATTAGCTGCGGGGCGTGTACGAAGGAGCACATGTATCTTTTTCATCTTTTATGCAGGGAATCACAGACTTTGATATATTGCTGTTTTCATTTTGACTCGGCACTGATCTACTGTGCACACAAATCCCTTCTGCTCCGTTTTATCTCCAATTGCATAAACATCATTATTTTTGTGGCCTTTATTTAACATATTCTGTATGTTCTCTTCGGCCCAGATGTCGAGCAAACATCAGACTATGTTCTGCAGAAGTCCAGCTCCGTCCTCTCCCACTCATGTTTACCTGTCATTTACCTGTGTCCATCTAATCAAATGCCTACAAAGGCAGCTGCGTTTTGGTTCACATGGAAAGAGACCATCTTTCACAAGCGATCTCGGACTGGTTATTTTGGTCCGCACCAGAGTTCAATTTCTGCGTTCAGAACTACCCAAAAGAACCGCACCAGAGTTAGATTAAAACGGACTAAATGGTGGTTTTTGAAAACGCCCTAAAACAGTAACAATTAGCTTCACTTTGATGAGCTACAACATTAAAATGCTGCTTAAACGAGTAGTCTAGCAATTTAGCATTGTACTTTAATAATGTGGTCACAAGAGACAGAATGAGAAAAGTGGTCAAAGCAGCAGAGTCTGAGATAGTATGGTCCAAGCTCGATCTTCCACTTCCCACAATGCAACACAGTAGCATCTTTCATTAGACCTTCCCTGCCTCCAGAGCCACAGAAGACAATACACAACTAATTACATGCTGAATGGTACTTTTCGTGGTGTTTAAACTGGACCTGTGGAAAACATGCCCCTTTAAATGTTAATGCACCTGTAATAATAATCAAATATTGTAATACATAATAGCGACTGGTGTCATTTTCGTATGATACTCATAAGTATTTTTACTTAATCTAAAAGTCTGAATGTATGACTTTACTACTAGTATTTTACTTTTGTCCCCACTGGTTGATGAAGTGAGTATGCAGAGGTTCATTGCCTCGGTCAAGGTTGAACAGCACAGATGGTTGTTAATGGATACATGCTGGCCTCTGTCTGTGTGATCTCTCATATGGGACACTGGGCTGATGGGAGTGAACCACAGTGAGACAAGAAGGGAGGGAGAAGGAAGGAAGGAAAGAATTAGATACAGAGAGTTTGAGAAAGACAGAGGGAGGTAGAGACGGAGCAGAGCAGACAGTGAGGGAGTGAGATGTGAGTGAAAATGAGAGGTTGAAACGAAAGTGGTGCCGTTTTGCCCGGCTGTGGGAAAAAAGAGTCATGTGACGGCTGGAGCCAACAGCCAAATTCAAGGAGAAGCTGTATTTATTGTTTTAAAAAAAAAAAAAATGTGGATCATTTCCGAGGACAAAGTGAGGCTTTATTCCTGAGAGACATTGAGGGGGAGACAGAGAAAGAGAGAGATTGAATACCTCTTTGCGGCAGCCTCCTAATTGGTCCCATTACTGTGTAACTTCCTGGTGAATGCAGGCCGCTCTGACCTTGGCCTTTGAAATATAGAGACCATGGCGTCTCGGAGCTGCCGGCCGAGGGAGGACTTGGAGGAACAACCACTCTCTCTGTCAGCCAGCGCATGCCTCTGTGTGTGTGTGGATATATGTGAATGAGCATAATGTGTGTGTTCATGTTATCTGTGTGCCCAAGAAAGACTGGGACACTTGTAGGAGTTAGTGGTGATCCGTCTGACGTAAATCTGGTACACCGACACAGAATCTGTATCTACGTCCAGTCTGACTGATGACTGTTGACACACATCGTGCTGCTGGGACCTCGAACTTGTACATTTTCCTGTACTCCAGGGAATAAAACCCTCCAAATTCACATTCCTTCTCCACCATAGCAGCTCAAACAGGAGCAGTGTGCGCATGGTGCACTTTTACAGTGTTTTTCTCTGCTGTCAAACACAGTGGATGTCTGTCACTCGCTTGAGAAGAGCAGGGAAATGTCCCTCAGGCCAGTTAGCGTCCCAGCTCTTACACAACTCTGCCTTTTTCAACCCAGCATGAACAACTGCTCTGTAATCATAAATCATTCACTACATTCTTCTAGATCAAAAAATCCATCCATCTTTTCAATTTTCAGTCTTTCTCTTTCTTTCTCTCTCTCCTTCTTGTTCTGGCTTTTTCTGAATTTAAGTCATTCTGTCCGCTCCAACCTACCATTATTTTCAACCTTGGGCATAGTTGTGGTAAATTTGAAGTGATGTCTGATGACTTTATACTGTACAGACATTGAAATTGTATGTTTATGTGAGAGGTTTATCAGAGTACATCTCGATTACTACAACCAGCCATGTCTCCTGGAAATGCTTTTCTTGTTTTTTTTGCCAATGATGTTTTGAGGGAAAATGTGCTGCCAGGATTATGTTCAGTGTTGGTTCATATTTTTTACAGTGAAGAAAGTTTTTGTACTGCACAAATCATAGGAAGGTGGTTGGGGGAAAGCCTGGTTTTGGTTCAGTGTTAATTAAGTAAACACAGCATGTGTCATGCTTCAAACCACTGTTGACTTTTTGAATATTTAAAGCAAGGCTCAAGAGTGCAACCATTTGAGTCGCATATGCAACCAAAAATCTGTCAAGTGCAACTAAACATTTTCATTGGTCGCACTGGTGCACCTGACATTTAGCAGGTCTGTCTCTGTGTGTGTGTATGTGTGAAACCGCGCCCTGTAGGCCTACTTCTCCTCCAGCGACTTCACAACCACAAAACATACCGGTAATTAAAAATTATGTGAACTATTGATTTTTTTTTCGTCAAAAAAAATGCCGCGTAGCCCTTTACACCTAAACTCACTATTGACGCGTCCAGGAGACCCACCCTGTTTTTCCCTGATAATGCCACATAGTGAACAACAAATGCGTGTTAAAATAAAACACTAGAAGAAAACTAGAAGAGCTAGTTAACAGGAGCTGCCATTGATTTACGTCATGAGGCATTTCATTCAGTAAGAATAAGTATTTTGTAATAGCGATGGTAAATTCTAAAGTTATCGTGATGTGTTCAAATGTAATCTTGTAAAATTTAGTTTTTGGCGAGAAACTTGAATAACTCCAGTTGTTTGAAGGAGATGTTTTCACAGCAATATAAAATAGATAATAAAGAGGGAATTATGAACAAAAAACAGTATGCAAATGGTAATAAAGGAATTTATGTTGAAGTACATGGGATTTATTGTTTTACTTTTGATTTTTACAGTGGTATCAAATTGGTATCGAGAATCGTGGATTTTCACTAGACTCCACAATTCCCCCCTTACCTTGACCAAGTGTTTGGAGTGCTTAAACATAACCATAAAACAACTTAATTATGCTTTAGTTGCTACGAGCTGATATTGTATTGAAAGAGCATACATTTTAGGAAAAATGTATGTTGTCAATGAGCGCTTTGTTCTGCTACTGGGTGGAAAACTACTGACATTGTGTGCAGCATGAAATCAGATTGCAGTTGCAATTATTGGCTGACTTTTTATTAAAACAACATGTATTTGTTTGGCTGTGCTGTAAACAAACACAGTGGCACTTCTGTTGTATTTCTGAAAAAGTAGTTGCTCAACAAGTGTTTCCTGTAGTTTTAAATTTTCTGAAAGAAAACCTAATTCAGATGGCATTACCTTTCTCTCAAATGCTGTTCAGATTAGTATATAAATGTAATTTTAAGGGTGGCTTCAGCAGTGTCATGTCTGTCCACAGCACTGCTTCAGCTCTCTTTAATTTAAATATATCCATTATTTATCGCACTGTAACAGAAAGGTTAACAGACCTCCCGTCATTGTGGATAGCCTTTTTGTTTGCTTAATTATAACAAATTATGTAGTTTGCAGCTCATTCTCTATCTCATTACGTCCTCATACTCATTTCCCTGTTTGCCTTAACAGTAGGTTATCCTTCCTCATACCTCCCCTGTCATTCACTGAGAAGAACACACTTATTCTGTTTATTCCTTCTCTCTCATTTAGCCGTCCGGCCATTCTGTGTAGCCATCTGTAGCCTAAAATGAATGTTTGCCCGGTGACTGCGTTGGCCAGCTGCTGCAGATGTCTCAGTGGGCCTATACATAGAGTCACTCTAGACTGAAAGGCCAATCTCCACGCTCAAATCAGCTCATCTAACTACACAAACACACACACACTGTGGAAATCAGTCAGGCCGCAAAATCCAGACAGATTTAAGGCTGCAATACAAACACACTATTCAAAAAACATGCCTGAGTGCATGCTAACATGGCCTGACACTTGATATGTTGTAACTCCGCTGTGCAGTCAAAGTGATGCATAAAATCCCTTTTTACATTGTAGTGTATCAAATGCCATAGTAACCTGATTGTTGTCATTAGTATTATGTTGACGCTGAGTGAGTTATAGTTGAGCTGGCGCTCTGTTAGCCACGGAAAACCTGAGTCCAACTGACACCTGACATCTGTTTAAACAGTGTTGTCATCAGGGTGCCTGCCTGCTGTTCCACCTGGGTCTGTGTGAATAACAATGGGCCTCATGAAAGAACATTTTCATATTCTTTTCTTAAACTTTTTCTTTCTTTTTTTCCTACCGTGGGCTCGTAGGAGTGTGCCACGTTAGATTCAGAAAACACTCTGATTTCAGATAACTGTGTAAATGACTCGTGTAAACAGGATGGATGCTGCCTGTACGTAAATGAGCGTGTGTTCATGAGAATTTTACCTTTTTTTTACAATTTTGAAATTGATTTCTTCATGCCAGAATTTATATATTTGCTTAATTTGAGTCTAGAAGGAAGTTGCTGCTTTTACTGTTGTAGTCTGAGTAACGTGACGTTATATCCGTTCAATTGTGAGTGATATGTAATAAATAATGCATGACAATGACTGATATATTTGACTTCAGGACATCTCAGACAACATATATGCTGAAAATCAAACATTTTTTGTATCAATTTAGATATTTTTAAAAATAAAAGTCCCTAGAAGTGTATGATTCAACTTCTTCTCATGGTCTAGTGTTAAAAAAGTTAACAAAAATCGCAATAAATTGTGATATCGAATCACAATACATATCGAATCGGCACCCAAGTATCGTGATAGTATCAAATCGGGAGATAGGTGGATCGTCCCAGCCCTACAGGTTGTACCAAACCTCTTATCTAAAACAATAACAGCCTGAGCAAGCAGCTGACTGTAGTGAGCATGTAATAGTTTGTGGAACAGAAACCAAAGGAAAACAGGACACTCCTACATGTTATTTAAGAAACATGGGTGGGATGCTATTTATAACAATATTATACTCGGTACGTTTCTGTTTTTGAATGGAGGTTTTGTTTTGTTTGATAGAGGTGGGACGCAGACAGAGAGCATTCAGGGCTTCAGGGGTCAGCTGGTGGGAGTGAGCGGCAGGTTGACGAATGGCACACAGCGTATCTGTGTCTCCGTCAAAGAGCCTTATTGATGAGTTGTGGAACGAAGATGCAGATAAACAGGAGGTGGCATTCTCTCATCCCGACATGTCACAGCACGGAAAGACTGTGTATTGTATGTCTGCCCTAATGCATTACTCTGTTCTTCCATCACCCCTACTGTTACATAACCCACCTCAAGCCCCACATTATGTACCATTCATCCACACACACACACACACACAGTCCACTGAACAATAGACTTGACAGATGCACGCAACCCACAAACTTTTGCAGATGAAAGCAGACGTGCTGCTCTTACTGTACGCATTTGCACATCATTTAAAATGTTCTCAGTGTTTGATAGTCTGTAAACAGACTTTGCTCAGACATTTATCCAATAACGGCACTCGCAGCTGCTTCGGACCCCACTGACTGGGGAGTGACTCAGACACTAGAAACACCCAGTAACATAAATATAGTAAGATAAACAGACCCGACAAGCTGCTGGATGAGGCCGCTGTGTTATATAAAGCCGGCGGCCTATTTAAGACATGCTGGCAAATGCAAATGCTGTCTCATCTCTGCACCTGGAAATAGACATGCAGCCACAGCAACTTACTACAAATAAAATATAGAAAAGAGGTCAGGAAAAAACAGCATAGTGAAGTTTTGTGTGTGTTTATATGTGGTCTGATGGAAAGTGGGCCGGGTCGGATGAGTGCCGTTTTATTGCCTGTTGATTGACAGGAGCCCCGGGGCCGCAGACACAGGGTATGACATAACTAGGGGATGTAGAAAGAGTAAATGATGGACACAATGGTGCAACTCCAGGCAAGACAACCCGAGCTCGGGGGTAAAAAAAAAAGGGGCGTTTGAAGAAAGGAGATAGAGGAAGGGGGGGGGAGGGAAGCAGACGAGAGGGAGGAACAGATAAAGAGGTGGGAGGTGAGGTAGAGTTAAGGAAAACAAAGTGTGGAAAGTCGGCTGGAGAGAGTTGAGAAGAAGAAGGAGAGGAGTGGGGGAGAGACATTATCATAAATCTTCTGTTAGCGAAGCAGTTACAGGCTGTAAAAACTGTCCCCGGGATGAATTGCTGTGAAATACACACTTCAGCCCCGTCAGTATCTCTGCAGCATTGACGTCAGAGTCTCTCAGTGAGAGGGAGAACAGTAAATATCAGGCCAGGTTTGAAAGAGGTTTGTGAGGATTAGGCCTAACAAAGGACACCTGCTTACTATGGCTGCTGCTACGAAAAGCTGTCAGACCACTTTACTGGAAGTCAAACACTCTCTCTCTCTCTCGCTCTCTCTCTCTCTCTCTCTCTCCATGAAGGGTTATTACGGTGAAACTAGTGGACTTTGTTCTACTATGGAGCAGAGGGAGCCCCTTCCAGCAGTATAGATAAGACCGGAGAGGCGATGTGTGTCAGTGTGATCATGGGAGCATGAAATAAAAACAGCACTGGAATGCCTGTATGTTATTTGTTTATTCAAGCCCACTGACACATACCTGAGCAGCCACAGAGGACGTTCAGGTGTGGTGACACAATTCAACCTGACCTGGTTAATGCACCCAACTATCTTTGACCTTACAAATTATACTGTACTGGGTGTGTGTATTATGGCTGGGACAATACACGTATCTCCCGATTCTATGCTATCACGATACTTTGGTGCTGATTCGATATGTATTGTGATTTTTATGTATTGCGATTCTACAAGTATTGCAATTAGATATTATGATCTATTGCGATTTTTGTTAATTTAAAGGTGAACCATACACTTCTAGGGACTTTTACTTATATCAAAATATCAAAATCACAGTAAAACTGTTTGATTTTCAGCATGTATGAAGTCAGATGTCCTGAAGTCAAATATATCAGTCATTTTTCCAGCAACCCAAAAATCAAAGAATAAAGACAATACAAATTAGTGGTATTTTCTTTTGAATTTAAAAGGGACATGTAATGTTTTATACTTTTGGTGAATATAATCCAACCAATCTTATTTCTTTATTTATATGTATTTTGTATATATACAGTTCCCTTTGTTAACTACTCATTTTGAAAACCAGACGTAAATCCATGATCAGTTCCGTCGGGGCCGTTTGAATGCATTTAACATAAACTCCAGTATATCGGTGCTCTCCAGGTGTAGCGTTGGCCCATTTGACCATGGAGATGCGAGTGACGGCTGGCTTGGTTACCACAATACGATAACGTTTCCTATCCATTACAAAGTTAGCATGCAGTTTTAGCCGTGATGTCTAGCTCTGCTTTTCCTGGCAATGTGTGAAACCCAAAGTGTTTCCATATTTTACTGTGTGTGTAGTGTTTACCACTTTGGATTTAAAATGTGAGGTTTGCAGGTCGTATCCACGCGGACGTCGCCTTACTCAGACTACAACAATAAAAGCGGTAACTTCCTTCTACCATACATGTAGGCACATAGGTGAATTGATTTCTTTTCCCACCCCTAGTGTGTATGTGCAAACAGGCCAAACCTAGAGCTAGAGTGACACAGGGGGTGATCTATGGGGGGTGTGAGGTGACCAAATCACTATTTTATAATCCCAAAGTCATGTGACGTTATAACACAATTAGAACAACACTCCCAAAAAAGGGGGGATGGATTCTCGCTGAAGAGACTGTGAGGATTATTTCAGAGGTCTGACATCGTGTCGGTCGCTGATCCTGGTTCAGACTAAAAAAGTCTGGACGTAGACTTACACATGATGGACAACCATCACCCTTTCACACTTGTCCCCCCCCGACTCCCAGAGGAGGAGAGTATGGGTGAGGAGAGAGATTACACACCCCTGCCGGGCCATTGAGGCCGAATAAGGGGCATGTCACACTGCTGAGAGCAGAGCCCCTTTAAACCCAATCTCAAGGGTTTATCCCACAGCTCAGGGCTTTAAACCACATATCAATCTTCATGCCAAATATCAGATTTAAGGCTATATAGGGCATACATATTACTGAGCACATATTTTTCATGTTTTTGGCTCTTATCTATCTGAAGTCTAAATGTCACAGTGCCAACTGGGTGAAGTCATAACAAGTCATTGAAGTTTTCATATCGAGTGATAAGAACTCAAATGTGTTACTATATTTGGGGTTTATTAAATAATAGCACTATAATATCTCTCTATGCTCCACATATCCTTCAGTCTGATGTTTGGCATAAACACTGACACATGCCTGATAGGAGCCAAAACAGCATCTCTGTTCAAAATATGGGTTTACTGAATATCAATAGAAGAACGTCTCGTATTTCTCCATCCCGCCGTCTCCCCGTTATCTCCCTCAAAACAAATAATCTCACCAGGCAATTTGTTTGCTGTGTCAGTGCACTGGTTGGAAAATAAAGATTTCGTCAGCACCTTCCCGTTTGCAACGTGACCTCCTCTTACGGGACACACAGGCTCTGCATTTCGTGGAAATCACACAAACACAGGCACGTGTTGACGGGCGCCCACGCAAACAGGGAGGCAGGGAGAGACAGATGCACGAGTGTTATTTCATTTGTTGCTGTTTGTTGTCGAGCAGCGAACTGAATCAGCATTGTTGTGGTTGTGCTCGGAGACCACCTAGAGTATACTGTCAGTTATGCAAGATGTTTAAAGTATTTTCACTCCCATCAGTTTGTTCAGATTCCTGACGTGTGATTGGAGCATTGATGATCCATTTGTGAGACTCAAATTTATTGACCTGATTCTTAAACTCAGGTCCATCATCCCCACAGATTGAGCGTGGGAACCCCCTGACAACTGGCTATCTCTGCTTCAGGCATCTGCCCTGTGCACCACTATCATATGTCACACATGTATGCAACATACATAACATATGCACATATATGAAACAACACACACACATACCATGTTCCCCCAGCTGCTGCGGGTCACTCGTTTTTGTCACTGTGACCCATGTCTTCTGTCGCTGGGGAGAAAACCAGAGCTGGTCTCAGGTTGCACTCCAACATCTGCCACCTTCGACGCACATCTTTCCCACACATCCTACATAAAAAAAAATGTTCTTCAAAAGTAAAAGTACCCAGGAAAACTTGACCAAAAGTGTATGGACAGCACCCAATTATACCCTTATGTGATTGTTGAGCATCTCATTCCAAAATCATGGTCATTAATATGCTGCTTTTCTACTTTTCTGAGAAGGATTCCCACTAGATCGTGGAGCCTGGCTGCAGGGATTGGCTCCCATTCAGCCACAAAAGCATTATTGATGTGGGTCACTGATGTTGGGCTCACAATTCATCCCAAAGGTGTTGGCTGACATTGAGGTCACAGCTCTGTGCAGGCCAGTGAAGTTCTGCCACACCAACTGGAAATATAATTTCATTATGGACCTGGCTTTTTGCTTTGAGTCATGTTGAAACAGGAAAGGGCTTTCCCCAAACTGTATTGGAGGCACACTATAGTCTAAAATATCTGTATAGTATCAAAATGTAAAGGGTAGCTTTCTATGTTTCAACCTGGACCCTATTTTCCCATGACTAATGGTGACAACAATTTCTGAAATTGGTCCAGTACAAATATAATATCAGTATCATGTGCAATACTACTTTTTACATTCTCATGTGCAATATCACTGTTCATTGTGTGCAATATTAATGTCCAACATGTGCAATATTACTTATTTTTCTGTTTGTTAGCTTACTTTACCTTTTTTATTTTACTTATCTTATCTTATTTACTCATTTTACTAAATGTATCTTACTTAATTGTCATTCTATTAGGCTCTGGTGCTAGAAATAGTACTTTTTTATTTTATACACTTGAACTTGTTTTAATTTTGTTGTATTTTTGAGCAGTCTCTGGCACAAGAATTTCCTTCGGGATTAATAAAGTTCTATCTTATCTTGTGGCAGCTGCCAATTCTCTGGTGCTTGCTGTTGTTTCCCTTTTCCCTGGTGTTTTTTTGGTTGAGTTGCTGAGTGATTAGAGGGTTATTCAGTTCACCTGTTGCGCAGGGTGTGGGGACTGGCTCTTAAATGATAGTTGAGAGCAGCTTGGTGCATTCCCCTCTTGGCCAATCAGGGTGTAACGACGCCCTTTCTGTAGGGCTTAAAAGAGGAGGGAAACTGCACACCCAGGGTCATTCTGATCTCTCCTTCACTCAATGCAACATGTGTTATCAGCTTTACCAGAAACTCTGGTCTGTTTTGGGCCCTTTTGGGATTCTGTGATCTTTGTGTTTTGTTTGTTGAGAGTGTTGACTCCTAGTTGGGGAAACAAGTTAAGTGCCAACCAATTGGGTTACCTGCACTGGGACGTTTAGGTACTATTTGTGCAAAGATCTGGCTTGCCTTACGATAGCCTAACGCCTGCAGGCTGTATTTTTGTATTCTATTCATTTGTTGATTTTCAATGAAACCCTTTATACCCATTTCTTTTAGTGTATTTTATTTGGGAAAACTTTAAAAGAGGGTAAAAGGAAAAACACAAACCAATATTTCAGTTTCCTTAATTGTTTGTTAATATAGAGGCATTTGTTCATTATTGAAGAGGCATTTGTTCATTATTATTATTAAGAAGGCATTTTATTTTATATTATTATGTGGATGGGAACTGTTTTTCAGTCTTCTGACTCAGTACCGCCACAATCTTATCTTATCTTATTGAGGGCGAGCGCTTTAGACGGCAGCTGCTGCAATATGGTGCTATTGGGGCAAGCTGACACCGTCATTTACGTCCTCTAAAAGTTCTTGTTTTTGCCACGACAGGCTCTGATTGTTATTATAAGTGTCTGACATTATGGAAAGAGTCTTGTTCCAACAAGAAGTCGGGTTCTGAAATCTGGCGAGGTGACGTGTTGCCGGTGGAATAGTGGAATACATCCATGGTGGAAATGCGAGTGCCAGCCAGGCAGAGTTTGTTGTGTTGGAGTACAGAAAGCGTAGCTTAGTGTTATCTAAAAGATTTTCAATGTTATGGCTGAATATTTAGATGATTTTGACAATGTGGGTGAGGTCTTTGAATTCGATGCCCGTATTCATTTGAGTATACGGATATTCAGAGAACGAGACTTGGACACAATAACAAACAGACCGGATCAAGAAAACATTTTATTTCTCTGTAGGGTCCTTTCCATAATGTTGTCTGACACTTATTAATAATAACAATCTGATTCAGTAGCAAAAACAACCACTTTTAATGGAAGCAACATTCAAATTAGAAATTGTTGTCCCCATTCGTCACTTAGACACAAAAACATGGGGAAATAGGCTCCAGGTTGAAAAATACTGAAGTTACCCTTTAAATTACTTAGTGCTTTTGGAAGTATTATTTGCTTTCTTGCCGAGATTTAGAGGAGAAGATTGATACCACCTCTCAGTCCGGCACATAACCCCCCATAAAACAACCATTTGTTGTTTTAACACTTCAGTTTCTGTACGGACTAAACAATCAAGATACAAACTTACAAACCAAGTGTATATACTTTTGGGTCCTTTAATCTATAGCAATCCTAAATTGCAAAGTAACTATAGCTGCCAAATAAAACTTGTGGACTAAAAAGCACTATTTGAAATGTAGTAGAGTAGCAGTATTAAGTAACATAAACTGGAAATACTATGTACAAGTACCTTTCAAACTGTCCTTAAGTACACTATTTGACCCTATTACCTCCCAGTGTGGTTGTGAGGATGAAGTCTTATCTCTCCGTATGCCTTTTTTTGTGTGTTGGAGAGTTTACTAGCACAAGACACAAAAGAGACCAAAACATTTATTAAGGGGGATTTTGAGGCTTGGCATGTTTACAAGCCGTCCTCATAAAAGAAAATCTAAATCGACTCTGCCTTAAATATGAGAGAAAAATATTAGAAACTTAATATCTCTCTGCTGTCAGACCGTTCCCCAAAATCCCCCTTGTTTTCCAAGAAAATCCCCATTGTGTTGATTTCCTAAAACAACCCCCCCCTCCCCTCCCCCCTTTAATTGGCTGAAACCAAATGTTTCGCTCACGGGGATTCATGTGATACGAGCCATTTAACCTCGTACACGATCATCATTACCTGCGTGTCTAAATGAGATGTTTGTGCGTAATGAAGAGCTCCGCCACACATCCTTACATAATCTTCTCTCTGTATCAGTGCCAGAAAATGTGTTAATCCACTCGGTGTAATTAAAGCAGCGGCGAGAGCAGCTCATTTAAAGGAGTTATCGCACAGCGGGAATCACTTTTTCTTTTTACTTTTTAGAGTTCATAGAAACCACAATTCAAACATCTGTGCTTATTTTTGAATGCACCTGACAAAAGTCTGAACGATTTCCTCCCCACCTTATCTTGGCATCAATTAATCAGTCTGTTACAGACACACACACACATACACACAGTCATGTGCTGATATGAATAGCCGCCATTGATGCGTTTCTCTTTGAGGCCTGCCCCCAGCGTGAGTGCTGTGCTGAGCAGGTAAGTGGTGGTGGGTAAACCGATCTACCCCTACACACACACACACACACACACACACACACACCGTTGCTATTGTTCCCCCCCTCCATGTTTTCCCATGTCTCCCTGCTTCCTGGGCCCCTGCACTACCTGCCGGCACATTCCTGCTCTATCAAATCTCTTTGTGTTCACGCTCTTTGTTGCTCTGTTTCCACTGTCACTCTTTCTTTATTACCCTCTTTGCCCGTTCCTCTCTTCCCCTTCGCATGTGTTATCTGTTATGCTCCGTCCACTGCTGACCTGCCACACTCAAACCAAACACAACATGGCCCCAACACGGTCAGGTCAACGTGACAGTATGCGTACTCTGATCAATATTATGATCATTGTGATGCATCATAAGACAATAACAATCATTTCTGCTCTTTCAGAAACCTTTATTGTATATTTTAGGACTATAAAAGCTTCTACAGCTTCTAACTCACTCATCTCATCTGCATTCTCCACGTGTAGCTGTAATGTAACTTGTAACTTTAAATCATATTATAACCCCGCCATAGCTTATTCCTCTGCCATACTGTAGAGCTCCTCATGTGTTACATACACATCAGTGAGTCCCACCATTGAACTGGGTGACATGTTCCTTTATTTTCAGAAATATGGTCACTGTAAATTATTGTGAATTAATCCCCCATACATCGTCCTGCTGCTCTACATAGTCACCAAAGCACCAAATGTGTATTAATCCACCGATGAAAATAGTTCCCAAATAATGCACTGCAGTTTTTACTCCTGTTTGAGAAAGGAAGGGTCTTAAGCAAATATTGAGCCTTTTCTTAAAGAAAATGAAACTATATATGTGTGACCCCGAGTTAGGGCTGGGCAATATGACAATATATATCATCAAAACGATATAAAATGTCTATCGTATATATTTTTCTATATCCTTTCTGTCGCGATATAGACTAGGCCTGTATTTATTTTATTTTTTTTCTCTATAATTTTACTTAAAAACTGTTCTTAAAATGAGAAAATACTCAACTTTTCTTTTGTCAAGTATTATATCACACAGGAGTATACAGAAATAGGCTTTACCATGTGGTTATTTTATATAGACTATTTTTATTTATTGAATCAACTAGAAAACATGCTATATAGTGATATATATCGTTGTCGAGATATGAAATGACCTATATCGAGATGAAAGATTTTGGCCATATCGCCCAGCCCTACCCCGATTTATGGCTGCAGTAACCAATAGGCAAAAGACGATGTAAGGAAGTCAGAGAGTATCAAGAGACAGATTCATTGGTTTTGGTCTTTTCATGAGATTTGTTGACAATACGAAAACATAGAATACCACCAGCCTTATGCTTTAAGTGCCAAAAGCTGTTGGTGGAGGTGTTTGAATGCTTTAGGCCATTGACTACAAATTGTGTTACTTTACATTCATGTTAGTACATTTCCAAAGCGTATAAGCCTGAAGACGTATGGTAAACAATATGTTTTCCAGAAGATAAATCCATACAATAAAGTGAGAAAAACACTGATTGAATCCCAGATGCCAAAAAAGCCTGCTCACAACAATACGCCTGTAACAATAATGTAGCATAAAATAATGGTGAAACGTGAATGGCTGCCAGTGGCTACAGTAACGATGTGTCGGCACAATCTAGCAGCTTTATTGGGGCGCCTTCCTGCCCGAGTGAATGCCCTGGGACTATTATTTGGTTGGTGATAAAGGGGAGATTTACAACCCAGGGACAGAATCAGTCTATCTTCACTCCATCAGTCCTTTTACTCGCTCCTGCACTAATGTTATCACTTCACCCTCTAGCAGCAACCGCACTTCAATCAGTGAGGTCCTTCATCTCTCAGATCATACCGTTTGGCAAAATCACACAAATCAGGTAAGACCCCACCCTCAGGTGTGGTAAGAGAGATACAAGCGTCGGGACAAGTATTCTCCCAGATGTGAGTGTTTACTGTTTCTCTGTCCGTCCTCTGGTCATTTAGTGAAGCACTTAGTGACCCCCGACACCCATTCACAAAGTTTAAAGCCCCTTTCACCCCTCCTTCACAGTTTTTTTTCCCCATCCTCTGCTCAACTCCAACCCATCCACCGCCACCACCACCATGTCTCTGATCTTCTTCCCCTTCCCTAACCCACTATAATGATGTCCACTGAAGTCTTAGCCCCACACCCCTCAGCCGTCCCATCCCCAGGGGGCCCCCTTAGAGCCTGACTGGGTGGTCCCCTCCCCCTACACCAATCCAACCCCCCTCTTTAGGGTCAGAAGTCAGAGGTGAACCCCGACAGTGTGTGGGAAACGTGCTGTGCCGTGTGCTGCGTTGGGCCAGGCGGGGAAGAGAGGAAGGCGTTCAGGCTGCCCCGTTTCCTCCCTGGACCCTACTAGAGCTCTTTAATGGGGCTCCTGGGGTCAGCGGGACAGAGAAACACAGGCGTGGTGCTGGTGTTGGTTACAGTTTTGATTTATTGGACCAATTTCTTCTCCAAACGTGAGCTTGTTTGGGTTGAGAGGGAGGCAGAGCAGACTGGCTTAGGCTGAGGGGATCAGGAGAGACGCCGTACAGGAGGATGTGGGGAGATTGTGTGTGTGCTCGTCTCTGTTCATGCGCTCATGTGTATGAATGTGTCTGATGTCTGTATAATGTGTGTGTGGCAACCTAGATCCCTTGCTGAGTGTGCGTTAACTTGAAGCATTTATTAGGGACCGTCTAGCCAGTGCCGTGTCAGAGGAGCTTAAAGTGATTTATTTGAATGGCTAGTGGGAGCTGGTTATTTTACTGGCAAATTGCTGTGTATTTTAGAAATGATGGCCTTGATTCTGTCCAGTGGAGGATAACAAGCCTCAATGCCTGCCAGGCACTGGAAAATCTGCGATAATAACAGCTCCGGACAGCTAACTGAGATGATATGATCCCACCTTTAAAATATTTCTAAAAAACACAAATAGACGGACTCCAGCTGGAGGCACGGATGTATGTAAATGTTTAAATATCCCACCCAAACTCTCTGACACACACGTACCAACACTCAAATCCATGCATGTGTGAGTATGATACGATATTACAACAATAATACAGTAATATGAAAAACTTTATTGATAAACTTTAAAAGCTTTTCAGGATAATGTCTTATAGGCACTTTAAGTATTAACAGAGGTTCATTTTCTGGATTTTGAATCAAAGTGTTGCATATATTCACAGCTTAAATACTACGGTATGGGATGGCTGAAAAACATTGTAAATATATACACCAGCAGTAAACGAGACAGTGTGTGGGAGTTTTTCACCCTTAAAGGCCGTTACACACTGGGGGTGTGATGAATAAACAACACAACAATGCAAAATACTTGCCTGCGAATATTGCATATCTAGGGCTTTTATTGTGAAAGGTAAGAACGGAAGGATGTTTGCCGTCCTGGTTTGGACTACAGAGCCTCAGTGTTGTTGTTATATAAATAAAGGCGCAACTCAACCCGTTCCGCACAACATGATTGGTTGATGCCTTTATTTGCGGTGGGGAAACTCAGAAAATCGACTTTTTTGCTGCATAATATTCACATTCTGTGTGAAAGTATTCATGACAAAAAGAACAGTTTCGAAAAAATATATTGACGTGCTAATTAAATTGAATATTACGTGGCGGAAAAGCAATGTAATTTTTTTCAGAATGATCTTTCGCACCGCAAATAAAGGCATCAACCACTTGCGTTGTGCGGAATGGGTTGAGTTGCGCCTATATTTATGAAACAATAACACAGAGGCTCTGTAGTTCGAACCAGGACAGCAAACTTTATTACTTCACAATAAAAGCCCTAGACCTATAATATTCAAATCTGGTTTTCTGGTCCATACGGTTGAGTCACTTCAGTTCTCGCATGCTAATTTAAAACATATAAAACTATGAGCAGCTGCTCTCAGCACAGAAGCTCACTACTCCAGGCAATGTTTTGCTGCCATCCCAGGTAACAACATATTACTTATAAGAACTGGATAAGTTGTTGTTGTATATCTAGGTGCTCTATTGTATTAGCATGGGAGTCTACTTTCTGCCCTCCAGCAGTTAATGCGTGTGTGCACACACTCCCACAACCGCACACAAGTATACCTATACACATACTTATTATTGCAAAACACATGCCCTCATTCAAAATCCATATGTGCTGATAGATTTGTGTTTTGTCTCAATCACACACACACAAAAGGAGCATTTATGGGAGTGAAGCTCCACTCCTCCCGCTCTGCAGGTTTGTTTTCAGGAGAACAGCCCTCCAGTGAAATCTTTCATTTATAGTATTTCATCACTTCTTCCCAACACGTGAGGAACATGCATTGTGTTGAGAAGAGTGCTGTGTAATGTGTTGATGGCTCTATTTTTTGCTCTGTTTTGTGGATGATGTGATGTGTTTCCATAAAAGTCGTTGACACTAAAAAAAGATTGTAGCAACCCAATAAAGTAGAACAGGTGTCCCAGAGTGAGAGATCAGATGTTCACTATCATTTTACCTATGAACTAAACATATGAGGGGAGGCTGGAAAGATTCGGTTCAGCAGTTTAGTTTCTGAAATCTGTATAGCCAAACCACTGTATGCTTTCATATTGAAAAGTATTATAAATCTTCAGTGATGTCATTATAGGTTTAGCTCATTTTGATTGAATACCTAAATAAATGGTAGAATTTGTAAATTAAAACAGTTTTACAAAATTAAAGGAAATTACATGGGCATTCCTCAAATTGCATTTAGATTTCTACCAGGACTGTCAATCGATTAAAATATTTAATCGCGATTAATCGCATGATTGTCCATAGTTAATCGCAATTAATCACATTTTCTGTTCAAAATGTAGCTTAAAGGGAGATTTGTCAAGTTTTGAATACTCTTATCAACATGGGAGTGGGCAAATATGCTTGCTTTATGCAAATGTATGTATATATTTATTATTGGAAATCAATTAACAACACAAAACAATGACAGATATTGTCCAGAAACCCTCACAGGTACTGCATTTAACATAAAAATATGCCCACATCATAACATGGCAAACTCAAGCCCAACAGGCAACAACAGCTGTCAGTGTGTCAGTGTGCTGAATTGACTATGACTATGTCATTTTCATTCACATATCTTGAGGTCAGGGGTCAAGGGACCTCTTTGAAAATGGCCAGTACAGTTTTTCCTTGCTAAAATTTAGCACAAGTTTGGAGCTTTATTTAACCTCCTTCGTGACAAGCTAGCCAGTATCTTCACTCTAGCTTTAAAACTGAGCCCGCTACAACCTCTGAAAGATCAATTGCATTAATGCGTTAAAGAAACTAGTGAAACAAATTTGCGTTAACGCATTATTATTGTGTTAACTTTGACAGCCCTAATTAAAATACTATCTTTGTGAACTGCAATTTATTTCTACATGTTCAAATTCAGGTTACAACCAACTACAATTCTTGTAACACTTTTGTCTCATTAAATATCAATTAATGAACTGGTTTGTCCCTTTGCAAGGCTCTTAAGGCCTTCCATATTTACTCAGTTCTTACGACCATTTGTCCAACGGAGTTGAATCCAGATAAAACCTCGGAGACAAACGCAATCTGTGGAAGCCCAGAGTAAACTTCCTGAGTTTCTCTTCACTGTTAAAACCCACAACAACAAACACTTAAAATAGCGTGATGTTATTCGAGACTCCTGGCAGCTCTCCTCAGTCACGTGTGCAGTGTTGTTTTGTGGGCTTGAACTTTAGTCACTTCAACAAAATGTCTATTTCAATTCCCAACTTTCTCCTTTACTCTTTCACACCTAAAAGCATCTCATAACATCATCATAGCACACAATAAAAAGTTTGAGTGGAGCTTTTTAAGAAGACAGATTTTTTTATTTTGCTGTTTATGTGGGAACTAGGTATGAGATGTGTGTGTGTGTGTGTGTGTGTGTGTGAGAGAGAGAGAGAGAGAGCGAGAGGAAATGACATCATGGAAAGTGAGTGCTGTGCAAACAGAGGCTGCAGCCCCCAGGTGGGCTCTATGATTAAGAGATTACAGAGGAAATGAAAGAGCTTCATGCACGCGCACACACACACTTGCATACCCATGTACCCATGCAATAACTAACCCAAGCCTTTAGTGTGTATGGATGTCTAGAAAGTAGTGGAAGTTGTGTGTGAGTCAGCGTGTGTCTTGAAGGTAGAGGAAGTTAGGTCACCGGGGTTGCCTGTCCTGTCCTGGCCGGCAGCCACTCGCAGCTCTGAGTCAAGAACGGACAGAGCTGATTCAGCATGGCTACGGGCAAACAAACCCCAAATAAGCCTCCTCCCACCTCCATTCATCCACACATCAAGAACGATGCCGTCTCCACTCGACTTTCCTAAGACTTTAATTTCATTTTTCGCCCTTGTCAGTTAAATTTCACCTGAGAGCTCCACCCAGACCTGACATTTTCCACCTGAGCAACTTTGTTCCATAGTATGAAGATGAATCAGCTTCATGTGCTGTGTTGCTATTAGTTACATGTGTGGTGATCAAAGAGAAGCGCTAACACAGTTTCCACTGCAATCACAACATCAGAGCGATATTTGGCTCGGCAACTAATCAATACCACATTTACACGGGGAAAGTAATTGTGCTTTCGTTGAAAAGTTTTACAGGCGAAGAAGCGGGCATCTTGTGAGGTATACGCTCCACATGTCGTCCATATGTTCTCATATTGTTTACTGTAAGGTAAAGTCACACTTTAAGCAGAGAAACAACAAAAGGTTCTCATCTCTGCAGCTGCTGGACGCGGGAACGTGAGCAGCAGCTCTGCACCGCTGAAGCCTCCTGCTGAGAGATCCCAGCGGAGGTTATTTGTTTCTGACTTGAGGGGGAGGAGTGGGGAACGGGGGAGTGGGTGTTCTGGTGGGTGATCTTTGCCTAAAGGTCTGCTTTTGTCTCAAGTGATGAGCAGGTTAATCAGGAATGAAGTGTGTGAAACTCATGGAGAGAAGTGGATGAAAGTAGTGCAGAGTGGTAAAATCCAGAGGGCAACCTCCGGGTCTGAGAAGTGAAGCCAATGCTGAAGTGTCTTAAACTAGCATTCTTTCTAATAGCCAGCAGGGGGCGACTCCTCTGGCTGCAAAAACAAGTCTGATTGTATAGAAGTCTATGAGAAAATGAGCCTACTTCTCACTTGATTTATTACCTCAGTAAACATTGTAAACATGAGTTTATGGTCTCAATCGATAGTTTCAAGTCTTCTTAAATACAGCATGATGTTCATTTAGTAAATTATGGTCCCATTTAGAGTCAAATAGACCATAAAGCAGGGTATACTTTAGGGCATGGCTACTTTGTGATTGACAGGTCGCTACCACGGCGTTGTCTGGTCTGGGAGTTGTCTGTGTTTTCATCTTCCAACTTTAACCCTTTCACAGTGTGCTTTCAGTTCATGAATGTTAATTATAACATTTTGGTCGCCTAGAAATGTCATATTGAGCATTCGATTGTACTTAGCTCCAGCCCCTCGTGTCACTTCTAGTTGCAAAAAAAACAAGATGGTGACGTCGATTATGCCGTCTTGAGGCTTCAAAAAGGCAGTCCACAAACAAATGGGTGACGTCACGGTGACTACGTCCACTTCTTATATACAGTGGTAAAATCATAGCGGGATTGAGTGGATTATAACAAGATGCATATTTACGCTTATGTGAGGCATTGTTGTCATAGTAACTAAATAAGGAATTGGCTGAATTGCCAGTTTCCCAAGTGAGCTCAAAAGGACTCCTGACCCCCCTACTCAGCCTCAAAACTTTGTCACCTCCACAAAAGGCAATCCCCGTGCTCCATTGTGTTTTGTTCAGGCCCCTGGAGGCGAGCCACTCAGAGCAGTGTGGCCAGCTAATTTAACCCTGGGCCTCTAAAGGCCTACTGTTGGACCACAGGGTTTAACTCTATTAACTGAGAGTCCTTTGAGGCAGTCACGTCAGCCATGGCCCTTCAAGGAAATTACTCTTTATGAAATTATTCAGGGAGATGATGACAGAGAGGCTAAAGACACAGGGGGGGATGCTTCGGGGGGACACACGTTTAGCCAAGTCAGTTTAGCCTTTTAATTAAACCAAGATGACACGTGTGTGGCTAATGTTTGCAGTGGGGACATGAGGCAGAGAGAGAGACAATGAAAAGGTAGTTAAAGAGAGGAGGTTCAGCAAAAACACAGAGGCACACTTTGAGAGGACATAAGGACAGAGCTCCAGCTTCAAAAGCAGAGGACAAACGTATCATCACCACCTCACCACAAAGCTGACCTCAAAGAAGTGATCCATCATATTATATGATTTAGTTTAGACTGTTTTATTCTAGAGACCTACTTCTGTCCCAGTCTGAAGTCTCATTCACTGTTAAAAAAAACACATCGAGGCAAAACTAAAAATTTAGCCTCCGTGCCACTGTTTAAGTGAGTTGATTTATGTCATTTGTTGGCCAAATTGAATCTCCAGCAAGAGAGTTAGTGTCTAGCATGATAGTGTTTTAGAGTTTGTTCATGTGGGAGATAGATATGAGTGAAACACATAATTGAGAATAGGACATGTACAGTATATAGAGTCATACTTTATTGCACTTTGATATCTATTCATCTGATAGGTCTACTGGCAAGAATATAACACAGTTTGTCATCTACACGCTACACAGTGACACAGTACACACTCCTCTGCGTGAGAAGAAAGGAAAAGAGAAGAATAAAGAGAACGACAGTGTGAGGCGGGGCTGAGTTTGGGTTTGGAGCTTTTCGAGGGGATGTGGGATGACAACACAATTAGAGGAGCTTAAGGGAGGGCAGGGAGGGGATGAGGGTGAACCACACTCACCTGCACGAGCGGTCTGACCAAAGCACAGGTGTTGCACACCTGGGCCTCGGGTGTCCCCGTCAGCCATATAGATTAACCCGTCTAACTGAGGTCAATGAGCCTCTCTCCTGTTACAAATAGACAGGGTTTTTTTGTGAGGTGGAATTAGGACACATTAGCAGGTTCGGGCTACTGACAGCACCTCTTAAGTTCACAGATGTATTACATTTAAGGCAAAATAATGTCAATTATTCTGTTTTTGGGTTGTTTTTTTTTGGATAATCCATTTATCATGTAGTCTGTGGATAGTGAAAAATGGCCTTCAAAATGTCCCTGTAATGGGAACCCAAGGTGATGTCTTCAAATTGCATGTTTTGTCTGAACAACAGTCCAAAACCAAAGATATTCAATTTACAATGATACAAAACTGTTGAAAGCAGCAAATCCTCACATTTAAAAAAGCTGGAGCAAGCATTTAATCGGCATTCTTGCTCGCTAATCGACTAATCTATTGTTGTTTCAGCACTAATTCTATGCTGAACGGACTACTTTGCACATTTAGTTGTATTCGATTTCATTATTTTGTAACATTACAATACCACACACTGTTTTAACCATATTATTTGTGCGCTGGTTTAGAATTAGGATGAATAATGCCTCTAAATGAGACACAAAGATGATGTGCACAGACGTCTCTTTGAGTTGTGGATGTATGGGTGTTGCGGTCAGTGATGTCATCCATCATAGCCTCTGACATCATACTCAGGGGGCGACTGTTTTGTCTCACTGACACTTCGCTGCAGGGCCAGCCAAAGGCAAGCATGAACTTGCAAATGAACGCCACAACTTGTAGAAGGACTCCTGATTGCATACATACGTTTGGACCGTTCCACTGACCTAGATTGTGCCTGTAGTCCTGGTCTATACTTTATTTCTATCAACTTCAGTTTGGGGTCTGTTTTAGCAACATGTGTTCACAGTTTTTAAGAATTCACTACATAATTATCCCTTCATGCAGGGATTTGTATATCATTTGTATTTATTTCATACAATGCAAATTGTCTTTACATAGAAAATGACAGAATTATATGTGTATGGAGAGGATACATTCTCAGGCTTTCTGACAGGTATGACAGGAAGGGGAAAGAGAGCCATATGTTTGTGCCTGAGGGAGGTATATGAGAACGTGAGAGATAAACTCTGAGACGGGCGAGTTAGTGGCAAAGAAAGCAATTCAGGGAAGGAAAAGATAACATCAAAGGCGTAGATTGAATGACTAATAATTAGTTTGTTTTTGCACATAGATACTATATATGTATAGTGAGAGATGGGTAATGAGGCTTTGAGGGAAGCAGGGATTTCCTCCCACCTCTACACACACACAGATACAATGTAAAGGAAAGAGCCTTTTCTTCCCAGCAAGCATCAGCCTTTGTGTTCGTGCAGTCTGGCATGCCCCTTGATGTTTTCTGGAGGGGTCTTTTCACTAAAGCGTGTGTTGAAAGATGAACCGACAGTCACATTTGCAGAATCCCCCTAAATGAAGAAATATGAGTTCTTGTTATTTGCAGTGCCGGAGCTGAAAAGAGAACAAGCACTGACAGTCAGCTATAGAAGAGGGGAGATGTGGCGCCTCTGGCTCCTCTTTCACTTTTTTAACCCTCGGGGGACCTGCAAGATGATCCTCACAGCAGATCTGTATGAATTCCTCACACTGTGAATGACATCACGCAAAGATTCCTTAACAAGTCACATCCAGTGAAAGCAGATGATAAGACCTTCCATATGTCAATATGTGTCATAACACAAGGCAAAAGACTGTGATTGATTATTTTAATGAGGCCAAGAAGAAGATAGAAACACATCAGGGCATGTTGATTGAAATATTGTGTGGTAATGTTTTTTTTTTCTTATGATTTCAGCAAATAACGATGATTCCAATCTTTTACGCAACCGACTGACATGTGAAAATAATAATTTGATGTGACCTTCTAAGAAGAATGCATGTTTTGAACAACAGGAATCAGTAACATGCTGGGTAAGACATTGTTACATTGTGTTCTTTCAGGATGTATACCGTATTCACTCTTCTTCATTGTTCCCTCCTTCCTTCCCGCAGCAGATAATTCTCTCACCACAACTAAAGTCTTCTACGTTGCTCATTTGAACTTTCATGTCTTATTTTGACATAAAAGATATTAGCTTGTGAATTTTAGTATGAGTATCAATAAAAAGTTAAGGAACAAATAAAAGAATATGCCAGATATATTAACCCTTAAGAAACAGTAGTATACTTCAAGTTTATTTTATGAAGTATACTTAAGCAAAGTTTGAGTATATATTTCCCAAGTATACTTTATGTAGTAAGTATACTAATATCAATGTACTAGTAGTATACTTGTAAGTGTACTACTTTAATACTTCTTGGGACTAAATTTGCCCACTTTTTAGTTAATTAAAGTATACTTTTAAATATACTTAAAGAGTAAGAATAGTAAACTTTCAGTACACAACTAGTTTACACCTAAGTTTTATTTTGTACTACAACTATACTATAAGTATGCTGATAGTTTACTAATTTTATACTAATAGCTCACTTTATAGTTTATGAAAGTGCATTTTAAAGTTTACTCCCAGTAAAATACTGGTTAAATCATTTTTTATACTGCAAGTATACTTGTAGCATACTTTTTAGCAGAGACGGAGACTCGAATCTGCGACTCAAGAATACTTAATCTCAATCAAAAGATTAAATTCAAGTATGCCTATAAGCCAAATATACTTAGACTTTTTCTCTATGCTTGTCAGTATGAGCCAAGTATACTTACGTATGCTTTTGTTAAGTATATTTCTAAGTACATAAAAAGTGAACTGAAAGTATACTCTCTTATTATTAAGTTTTAAAGAAGTATACTAATAGCACATTTGAATAAACTTCTTTTTGGTAAAGGAAGCTAAATGGTATAGCCATCATTTATTTTATTATTTGCTTTTTCTACTACTGTATTTGTCAATGTAATTTGTGAAAAAGGGCATTTTGTTTTAGTCAAGTCTAGTTTGAATATGTTTCTTTTACACATTTTACTTCCAAGTGAAAAAAAAAAATAATTGCAGCACAAAAAACAAACATGAAACCTTCTTGTTGACCTCAAACAACATTTGGCTCTTTTTCTCCTTCAGGCTGTGGTGTGTGTGTGAAAAGCGGAAGGACAGAACAGAAGTGGTGGCGTGGAGGTGAAGAGAGGTGAGTTTGAGCACTGACAGTAGAAGATGTATGGAGGAAGAGGCTGCTGGGGTTTAGATAACGATCTGCCACTGGAGAGGTCAGCTGGATTCTTTCCGTTACCACAGCCGGTCCGGTCCTCTGATCTCCTCTGACCACATCTCTAACTGAAATGACCTCTTTCTCACTGAAAACTATATTTGTTGAAGAACCTAAAAAGCATGCATGCATTTAGTCTAACCTTATAGAAATACAGCTCAACAGCAGCACAAACTACGGCCTCGAAAACGACCATAGATCAACACCTCTTTAAAACTGTTTCAACAAAAATTGAACATTATATAACCTTCATGAATGTAGGATTTGTTGCAGGGCTGATGTATTAGACTGCATTGCATTTAGTTAGAGGAACTTAATAAACTGGCAGTGTGTATTTCAGAAAGGTAATTATGCTCACATTTCTTTGCCAGTAAAGCAAAGTAAATATGATAAACTCTATATAACTTGACTAAAAGAGGTCATAAATCCTTAGTTCAGTCAGCCAGCTCATGTGGAATGGATTTACTATGTGAATATGCACACAGTTGATGTTTGGCGTCTGGGCTCTGACCTCGTCACTTCCCCGAAGACTTACAACAAGCTCAGAGGAGATTTGGAGTGACGATAATTAGTGATATTGCCGAATAAATCCTTACCATTTCTGCAGTGAGCAACCTCTTTAGAAAGAGTCACCACAGACTCAAGCTGCAACAACACAGACAGAAAAACTCTCAGCTAACATTCATTGGGGGCAGAACTTAAAAAGTCTGCCTTATTGCAAAGGGTGTGTTGAATATATGTTGCAGCAAGCAGAGTATGCCATGTGTGAATGTAGCAGTATGGCCTGCCTGATCTAGCTTGCAGGCTTTGCTCCATTACATTTTAACCCTTTAGGCATGACGTTGGCTTCTAGAGCTGTGGTTGTTATGAGATGCCTGGGTTGTTGCTGTTTTGGGTTTGCTTGGACCCTTGAACTCATTGACATTCTTCTGTTCCTTTGGAACCTGGTCTCACTTCAGTACCTCTTCATGGCCACCTACATCGTTGAGTCTGTGACTGTGCTCAGTATTAAATCTGAAAGATGTGAATTCATGTTTTCTTGTGTGCAACTGACAAATACTAAGTTCAGTTAATCACACAGCAAAACGACTCCTGTAGTTAGTGCATGTCCTTGTCTGCCAAGTGAAAACCAATAGGTCTGTGGGCCTCTTGTGATGCCTTCGTTCTATTTTAGATCGTCTCTCTACAGCACCCTGTCTGCTGTGGCCTTAAAGGAAGTCACCTTGTAGCACGTAACCTTCACATCAAAATGACTTGGTTGACTTCTGTGAACTAGGCCAAAAGTTGAACACCTCAACACAATGCAGTCTTTTCCCCCCAAATCTTTACTCCTGTTAAGTCAGAACACAGAGATGTTTAATCTGTATAGAGAATTATAGAGAAGTTAATATGAGAAAAAAAATATGTTAAAAGAACAGAGCGTAATATTTTGGGGGATCTATTAGCAGAAATGGAATATAATATTCATAACTATGTTTTCATTAGTGTATAATCACCTGAAACTAAGAATTGTGTTTTCGTTAGCTTAGAATGAGCCCTTCATATCCACATAGGGAGCGGGTCCTCTTCACGGAGTCTACCATGTTGCTCCGCCATGTTTCTACAGTAGCCCAGAATAGACAAACCAAACACTGGCTCTAGAGAGAGACGTTCACATTTTTACGTTACCTGAAGGCCACTGCAGTTCTCCGACACACTTGTGAAACTGCGGTAAACGTGAGCAGCAGAGTGCAAAACTTGCTAAAGTAGTGTTATTATGGTAAGGATGGCCTCTGAGCGAGGCAAACAGAGTTACCTCGGTTTTACACTCGGTGGCTCACGTTACCGCAGTCTTGGAGAGGGAGGAGTGAGCGGAGAGGTGTTCAGTTGGTTGCAATCTGCAACCACACCACTAGATGCTACCAAATCCTGTTCCTTTAAATATAAGAAATAATAAAATGTCAGCTGGAATTGGCTACAACCCCCCTGCAACCCTCAAGGATAAGCGGGTATAGCTTGGATGGATGGTAAATAAATAACCCAATGAAACCACGCTGTCGGTATGATGTGGGCATAATGAGATACCCATCCCATTATGGTCTTATGTTCATAGATAAAAATGCAGTACAGTAGGCTGTAGTCTATTTATAGCTGACACCATTACATCTGTCTTGATAATGGAAAGATGAAAGAGACGTGAACTATAAACAGCTAAAAGGAACTTGATATGCCAGACTTTATAACCACGGTATGACTTCAAGAGATGCTCTCTCATACTTCCCAAGACTGCAGTCCCCCTTTGTTAACGTGAGGCTCCCATCCCCTTTACTTAAAGTAATTCAAATAGCCTGAGGGTGTCTGCTGTAATGAAGAAGAAGGCACTTTATTGATCCCCTGAGGGGAAATTTAATTTTGTTTAATGTGTGGCAACCTAAAAGGGTTTTTACTTGAAGTACAGTGGATAGAAACTGAAGCGGATGCCCTGGTGCGCAAACAAACAGTTGAACAAGTGCTGCTGTGCAGAGTAGGTATGCACATAAATACACCCCCTCAGTCTGAATCAGAGCCGTACTGTTCGCTCTCCACTCCGACACACACATAACCGTCTGTCTGAGAGCCTCATTCAGTTTTTGACAGTTGGATTTTAAATTTTTCAAACTGCAGTTGCTGCAGTCACAGCGCCTCTATCGGTGAAGTCTGCCAGCTCTAATAGATACAAAAATTCTTGTACTTGTTTCAACTCATTAATGCATTCACACCTCTGGGCTATGTTTACACCATAGTGTGACTTAATAGCCCTTACTTCATAGAATGCCTTTGTGTCTGTCTATAAAACAGCATGCCATCAAGCGTCCCTCTGTTTTACTGTACAATCTATGACTCATGACGTGACAAGCACCTTTATATTTACAGTGATGCCAGCCGACCGCAGAGCCCACCTGTCTCAAGAAGTGATTCACTCAAAGCGTCCTCTGGATAATGACTCATTGTTGGTTGTAAACATTGTGAATGTTGTTGTGGGTTTATGTGGGGCTTCCCCAATGTGCTCATCCCAAACACTTTTTGTTTTGATCTTGGATTGAAACTGTCTGGACGTGACATGAAAGTTACCCCCTCCCTTTATAGCTTTTTATGCTTTACATGTCTTTCTAAAAGCACGTGAATCCACCTGCAATGGACGAGAGGACAAGTAAGACGACAAGGGAGACACAATGAACACTGAGACACCCACAAAAGGTGAGCAGAGCACCCAACGGAAGCTCTTTTCTTTCTGCCTGCTGCAACACCTTTGAGGCCGGCCTTTCTTGTAGCCCACCTTAGGAAAACATCCGTGCCCCCACACGACGCTGAGCCTTGTGTTTCCCTTCTGTCTTTAATCTTAGTGAAAAGAGCTTTTAACAAGGCCAGGGAGGATGAGGGGGATCTGCCAAAGCAGAACAAAGGCAGGGAGGAACTGGGAGAGATAGTAGCTGAGTGGGAGGCTCTGTAATTTATCACCTGTTGCCCTTGGGCGACCCTGCACTCCACGCCCTGGGCTCTGTGTGAGTGTGTGTGTATATGTATGCAGGTATGGAAAGGTGATGAATGAATAAGGTAGGAAACAAGAAAACAGACATTCCTCTAAAACCTCAAAAGACATTGCTTTGAGTAATTATTTCCAGGGGAAAGTAGTCATCAACTTGCCAACGCAGCTACCACATTTATGCATAACTCCTTTTACCACAGATTTTGACACTACATGTTTGTGCACTGATTGATTTTTTCTTTTGGGCCTAGATATGGGGGTTAATATAATCAGAATGGGCAACATTACTTTCCATAGCAGATGTCTGAAGTAATGGTGCAATATAATAAATTAACATAAGAAAAGGAAATAGAGACGAGAAACGAAATAATGCAAATTAAATATAGTATAATAAATAATAAAATGAATCAAAAATGTCATGTTATGTCATGTCATATTGAGGCTTCAGTATCTAACCAGGTTAAACTACACTTTTGCTGTCTCTAGCCTAGTCCCTTTGTCTTTGCCTGCCACCTTGTGGCTTGCTGTTGCACTTACAGACATATAGAAGTACAGAAATACAGTTTCAATAATGCTTAATTTTAAACTATGACAGAAACAACCGAATGAAATCATTCTGAATAAAAACTGATTTGATTAACATTGAGAAATGCTAGTAATTAGGCAAAACAGATGAGACTGACGATACTAACTAATGTTGCCTTCTAGTTCTCGAAGTGAGCACGTATTTTTCAGTACTCAAAAAATACTAATTTAAATGAATTAAGATAAGATAAGATAAGTTATTCCTTTATTAGTCCCGCAGTGGGGACATTTGCAGTGTACAGCAGCAAAGGAGATAGTGCAAAAATCAAGATGCATCAGCTAACACAGTAAAAAAAAAGAGCTAAACAAAGTGTAACAAAATATGAACCATTTAAATAGAAGGAAGTATAAAAATAGGAGCAGTATATACAGTATTGACAATAAACAGACTATTAACAAATTTGCATAAATGGAAAATTATATTGCACAGTCAGAATGAATGAATGAATGAAATTCCACCTGAAAATATCAGGTTATTGTCAGTTTGATATGTGATATATGATATATATGATAGAAACAACCGAATCAAATCATTCTGAATAAAGACTGATTTGATTAATATTGAGAAATGCCAGTAATTAGGCAAAGCAGATGAGACTGACGATACTAACTAATGCTGCCTTCCAGTTCTCGAAGTGAGCACTTATTTTTCAGCACAGTATAGTATATAAGTCTAATGCAGTGAGGGCCAAAGAGCAAATGTACTACAGAGCATTAGGGCCACATTGAAGGAAAAAAATTTGAGATTTTCAGAAAAAAGTCATAATATTACGAGAAAAAAAGTCGTAATATTACGAGAATAAAGTCATAACTTAACGAGAAAAAAGTCATAATATTACAAAAATAAAGTCATATCTTTATGAGAAAAAAAGAAAATAACACGTAAAATTACTAATTTATAATATTATGACTTTATTCTCATAATACTACGCCTTTTTTTTCTCGTAAACTTATGACTTTATTCTCATAATATTAAGACTTTATTCTTTTAATATTATGACTTTATTCTCATAATATTACGACTTTATTATTGTAATATTATGACTTTATTCTCATAATATTAAGACTTTATTCTTTTAATATTATGACTTTATTCTCATAATATTACGACTTTATTCTTGTAATATTATGACTTTATTCTCACAATATTACGACTTTATTCTTGTAATATTATGACTTTATTCTTGTAATATTATGACTTTATTCTCGATATCTCAGATTTATTATTTTTAATAAATAAATACTTCGTCATACCATTGAACTACAACAATGATGAATAAAAATGAAAATGTAAACAAAAAACAGTTACATTTTTTAGAAATCCACAGGGAGCCACTGGAGAGGGGCTAAAGAGCCGCAGGTTGCTGACCCGCTGACCCCTGGCCTACACAATGACAATAAAGGGCTTGAATCTTGAATGTTGGGTTGGTAATTTATTTTTCCTCAAAATTCCTACAATGCCCAACAACACCTGAAGGCAACACGTAGACGACGAATGACGTAATCACGCAGCTGTTTGGTTGTGGTCGGAGAGAAGCAGCTAGGAAGGAAGGAATCATCAAGGAAGCCTCCTCTAGCATCGTAGGTAGATAAACACCCTGAAGAGGTGTGAACCCAGCGAGCACACAGCTGTCACAGTATCCAGAGAACAGTAAAAGAGTCCTTCACACAGCGAGGTGTCAACATGTCTGAGACATACGGTATGTTTGTTACGCTACGTCCACCCTGCTGCTCTGCTCTGTGCTGTGATGAGACGGTTAGCTGGTTACCTAGCTACATGGTGAGCTCAGGTTAGCTGCAGGCTGCCACCTCACTGTGTCTCTGTGTGTGTCTCTGCTAGTTATAGTTCACTGTTGACATGTCATTCAAAGAAGCTGGTGTATTTTAAGTGTTTATGTGTGTATTAACTGACACCAATGCCCTAGCTATGATGGCGGATTGCTTCCTTAAACAGAGTCATGATGAGCAAACAGATGGTGATGCATTTCCAGGTAAAAGTTGTGCAAACTTCAGACACAGAGCTTCAGTAGATACAGGAAGAACGTGTTTGAGGTAACCTGAGCTCATTGCAAGCAGATTGGGTGACCTTCCAAAGCTGCAAGGATGTTGCATTCAGTCTAATAGGTGCTTGTTTGTTTTACACACAGAGGTAGTAGCTCTGAGCTGCAAGGCCTATATGAGGAAGTTAGATTAGCTGTGGCTTGGTTACCTGTAGAGCAGCAGCTGTTAGGTGTGTCAGTGGTCTTTAACCACATCTGTTCACATCCTGAATCCACCAAATCCACATCTGTCTACACTTTACACACTTTACAAGTCAATGCTGCCAGAAGACATGGTCACACCTGTCTGTGAGCATTGACATGACAGACCATTAGTACTACTGACAGACAGTTATCCAGCATTACTCTGCCTGATAGTATCACTAGCACAATAGGCCTGACACTGTAGACAAAGTTATTTTTGAAATGGCACACCGTCATGCTGTTCACATCCTGAATCCACCAACTCCACATCTGTCTGCACTTTACACAATCTACTTTACAAGTTAAATGCCGACAGAAGACATGGTCACACCTGTCTGTGAGCATTGACATGACAGACCATTACTGACAGAGAGTTATTACTATTCTGCATAAATTCATCCAGCACAATAGGCCTGACACTGTAGACCCAGTTATTTTTTAAATGGCACACCGTCATGCTGTTCACATCTTGAATCCACCAACTGCACATCTGTCTGCACTTTACACAATCTACTAATGCTGACAGAAGACGTGGTCACACCTGTCTGTGAGCATTGACATGGCAGACCATTACTGACAGAAAGTTATTATTATTCTGCATGAATTCATCCAGCATTACTCTGCCTGATAGTATCACTAGGTTCACAATAGGCCTGACACAATAGGCCTGAAATGGCACACCGTCATTCCTCTCCTGTTATACTACTCACACACTCTCTCCATGTGTTTCTACTTGTACCCTGTCTCCTTCATTCCTTGTATGAAACTCAATCCCAGCGGGCAATGTTTAGGTAAAAGTGCCAGCACTAATGGTAGCTGTAATAGCCTTTTATTGATTTCCGTCTCAGCCTCCTGTGCTGTCTCCTCTCCTGGAGGGCTAGTAGTGGAAATGGCAAAAAGCAATATGAATACATATTGTACACTGTACATGGCCAGGTTAAATGGGCCCACAGGGAATTCATTATATATTTTTTAATTCATTTGTTCTTTGGCAGTCTTTCATTAGTTTATCTCGTATAGTTGCATAATGTGGTTTATAGAAGTAGAAAATATTAATGGGCTGCAAAAATCTTTTCTTTGTCGATAAATCTATCAATTATTTTCTCGATTAATCGATTAGTTGTTTGGTCTATAAAACGTCAGAAAATGGTGAAAAATATTGATCAGTGTTTCCCAAAGCCTAATTTGACTTCCTCAAATGTCTTGTTTTGTCCACAACTCAAAGATATTCAGTTTACTGTTATAGAGGAGTAAAGAAACCAGAAAATATTCACATTTAAGGAGCCCAGAATCAGAGAATTTTGACTTTGTTTGCTATAAAAACAAATACTCAAACCGATTAATTGATCATCAAAATAGTTGGCGATTATTTAATAGTTGATGACTAATGGATTAATCGTTGCAGCTCTAAAATATTATTTTAAAATATTACGTTTTTAAAAAATAATTTATTATTTATAAAAAAAAATTTCAGAGTAATTCTGAATTAGACGGATACTACTTTTAAAAAGCAAAATATACTACTAGACACATCACACTTTGTTTAATTTCGTTAATTGTTAATGGACAACTAACCTATTTCTGTAGTCCATATTGCTCCATGTAGGCAATATGTGAGTGGATACTGGAGCTGCAACTAATGAGCATCAGTCATTTTCATTATTGATTAATCTATCAATAATCTTTTTTCAGAAAATAGTGGAAATGGCCATCCTGTATTTGGAAGGGAAAAAAAATAAACACTTGTGTTGCTTGGCATTGATTTTGGTCTTTGTTACATATGATTTTTTTGTATCATATTTTATTAGCCTTGGGAAATTAAATCTAATCTCTCCAGTTTCATATTTTCTTTCTGTCTTGTGCAATAAGGCAAACATCTCATGTAACTTCAAGTGCCAATCCCCTCGGCACTTTGTCATTAGATCAGAGGACACAACAGACGTAAACCTCTGGTAGATCTGGGCCTGAGTGTGTTAAGTGTTGTCACAGTGTAAGTGAATGCAGATAACTGTTAGTCTGTTCCCTCCGGGGTTATTTAATATTGATGTGTAAAGAATACAATAGCCTGAAAGGCTGCTGTTGAGAGGGGCAGTGCTGCCTCTTCCTCTCTCCCCATCGCTTTGACATATTGACAGCTTGATTGTTGTATGCAGATCTCGCTTAGGGAATATGTGATGTCTTGGAAGATGCTGAAAAGCTGAGCCAAGCTTTTAAAACCGAGCTGTTGGCTTTTGATTCTGTCAGTTCTGCTGTCACGACCGCTGACAACGGGTGGTTGTATCGCTGACTGCTGTTGCAGAAGAAAGTGCTTGTAGGCTCCTTCGCTTTGCTTTAGCAGTTCTGTCACGTGAATTTGACCTGCAGCTTGTGTTGTTTGAGAAAACACCCGCTTCGACAAACAAAGGTGCACCATAAACTGAACTGGCGGTGGTATGTGTCGGCCGATGAAGGTGGCTCTAAGAGCACTTGCATAATAAGTTTAAATGTCATGCAGGAACTAAAGATCAATTTCAGCTGCTCCTTTGTTTTTTCTTCTAAACTGCTGTTTCTGTTGACCTTGGGTGGAGCTGAATACTCACAGGATGTTCACCTTGCTGGTAATCTCAACAGTTGTCACTAATCATTTGCCAGGCCAGCACTTCTGCCTGCAGAGCCAGCGCTTAAGCTTAAACCAAAATTGCACAATGTCTTCAAATTCTAACAGAAGCAGGCTCTCGGGAGGAAAGGTGTAGTTCGCGATCATTATTTGCTCTCACAGTCTGAGGAACGCACCCTCACTCTCGGATTTCCTGTCATTCTTTTACTACCTTTCTATGCATCACTCACAAACACAGACTCAGTAATGATTCTCCTTTCATTTCCTCTATCGCCACATTGTTTCATATCTAGCTGGAACTGAAACACAGCCTACGTATGTAAATGCCCGCTATACTATCTTTGGTCCCAGCACACAAAGGCTATCTGTACTGCGGATGGCCTTGCGTGTCAGGGGCCCCGGGTCATTTGGGCTCCGGATCATAAGCGTGGGATCGGTTGTACTCTCCAGAGCAAGGTCCCACTCTCCACAACAACAACAACATCTGTATAGCCTGCTGGCTGTGGTCATTCAATCCCTGCAAATCAGCCCAACCTAAGCCATGTTCAATAACGCTAAAGCTTTGGCTTTGCTCTAATGACATGTGTTACAAACGCAGTCATTTCAGACAAACAAGCATATTGAATCAGAATCATAAGTAGCAGGTTATACTGATTTTAAATACGAGGCTTTGTGATTAGCAGGCTAATTTGGGGGTGTTGGATACTGTGCAAGTAGCAGCTCAATGGGATTAAGAGGAAATCTAAGGATCGTCTCTGAGGATGGAAGCACAAAGAGCAGCAGGTTCAGATTCTCCCCTGACGTCGGCGTTGCATTGATCTCTGTCTCCTCTCTTCTGCTCGCAGACTTCCTGTTTAAGTTCCTGGTGATTGGCAGCGCTGGGACGGGGAAATCCTGCCTCCTCCACCAGTTCATTGAGAACAAGTGTAAGTGTTCCCCTCATTAAAGCCTATTAGTCACATCAGGTTAGAGTGAAAACACGATTGTGTTATTACACAGACACACAGAAATTGACATGGTCATGATTAATGTTATAATTTAATGAGTTGTTTCATGCCACACACACCAAATCAACCCTCTCACTCTGCTTTGAGGTCACACTGAATGTTTCAACAATTTCCTCCTGAGAAAGTTATTCATTGACCTAACATTCACAGTAGGTAACTATTTAGCCTTCAAAATATAACACATTGTGGTTTCGGGCTTAAGGACTGTGGTGGCAGTTTCTGTTAAAACAAGACACAAACCAAGGTAATAACTTGTCTTTCAGTGAATTTAATAAAAAGGCATACATTAATAACTAAAGCATCTGCAGATGGACTCACGAGCACAGCCACCTGTTGTGGACTGTGGCAAGTGAGCCCCGAATACAAAGAGTAGTCAGTATTTATACATTTAAAGCATAACACGAAGATAAGTGCAAAGAAGAAAAGAATAGAAGGATAGAAAGTGTATCAATGCGTCAGCACACAGCAGACAACAGAGCATCACAAGACATAACAAGTATTTCAGCAATCCTGTTGTTTGCAGTTACAGAGAACTAAAATGTCAGGTCACTGTCCTATGGTGACAAAGTTGAACATGTGAGGCCCTGAGATTATCTAAAGGTACAGTGTTAAACTGCAGATATGAAAATTGCCATTACATTCCTCCCTTTTTATGGGGAGGTTGAGGTTAGAGTCCCGGACTCCAGCCGTGCACGGTCTTTACCCTTGCACAGAGTTCCAGCGGTCCCGCTCACACGAGTGATCCTGCCGACAACGCCAAATTGTGGTGGCAGTTTCTGTTAAAACAAGACACAAACCAAGGTAACAACTATGCCTTTTTATTAAATTCACAACATTCTACAATAAAATGATTAGTGTAATCCAATAAAACACCCCAATGACTTAAACAATTAGTTAAATCTGCACCTTTCTGACAGCGTCAACAAAACCGAACATCATAAGCTTCACAAAGTCAGGGTATATTGCAGGGCTGTTGGATTGCATTAAATTGTGCAAGTGTCCATAATAAACCTGTATCTGTTATAACAAAACATTTTAACTATCCACTGGACTTCAGAACTGACAACATCACTGATGTTGATAAGTAAGCTAGTAAGTAAGTAAGTTACCGAGCCAGTAAGCGCTGAGCATGTCTCATAATTAAAACTTGTTTCACTCACACACACATGCTTGTATTAATTTGATTAAAGACATGTTGGGTCCCTGTGCTGTCAGTGGGGAGAGAAAGGGAGGGCAGGTTGACAGTGTCTAGACTCCCTCTGGTCTCTAATGTGGATGTGAGCCGTTTGAAGATAACAGCTTAGGTGTTTTACACAAGAACAACACACACCAACATATTAGAGATTAGAGGTAACAGTTGAAAGTGCTGTCTTCACTATGGCTTCTCATTTTGCCAGGAAAAAAACCCATAATGGCTACAAGAACTGTGATGATGTTAGCTGTTCTGCAGTGCTATTACCTCACCTTCTCTCCTTTATTCACTCTCTTCGGTCCCGTTGCAGTCAAACAGGACTCCAACCACACCATCGGGGTGGAGTTTGGTTCCAGAGTGGTCAACGTTGGTGGAAAGACGGTCAAACTTCAGATCTGGGACACTGCTGGGCAGGAGCGATTCCGGTAACGGCCTACATATCTACTTAAGGGTTTGGTAAACATTTTAGAAGTACAAGGTTAACTGTGAGCATTCATGCATGTGGAGATGCCACAGTCTCTGAGCGGCTCCATTGGAGTAATTAAAGTGCCTTACTGATGATAATACTTAAAAGCAAGGGACAGTTTCTCATTCACCTTCTCCAGACAGATTTCACCACTTATATTGATATTGTGAATATATTATTTTAACTTTTTTAATTATTATATTTATTAATTTATTACAATTTTAATTATTTAAGATTTCTGTATTTTCTCCACAGTTCTGTTACACGCAGCTACTACAGAGGAGCAGCTGGAGCACTCCTTGTCTATGATATTACCAGGTAAAACACTTACCGTCCTTCTACCTTTCCAATAATTAATTATACTAGAAATTTGTGTATCAGAATGCACATTTACAAATAATGTTATCCATATAGTGGGATATAGACCAGGGTTATTATAGTAAACTGAAACTAAAACGAAAATAAGTAGTACAAAATATTTTTAGTATAAAACTAAATAAAAACTATATCCTGTAAGGAAAAACTAAAACAAAACTGAAACGATATTTCCTGGGTAGAAAAATTATAAAAAATAAAATATTATAATGATCGTAAATTCATTTCAGTTTAAGTTCTTTTAGCTACAATATATATCACCACCGAAAAGAAAAGACAGCTTGAATTTCTGTCAACTCTCGTGACATTGAACCAAATTGAAAGGACTTGACATTGACGCTATTGACACTATGCCGCAATTGCTTCACTAAAGTAGCGCAAAGATTAAACATTAAAACATCATGGCCATTCCTACACAGTCCTTTAACCATGTATTCTGTGTGTTCATATAGTAGCTACATACTTCTGTGACCTTATAGCTGGCCTTAACAAAAACAAGCTAAAACTAAAACTAAACCTTTCTGAAACTAAACTAAAAGTAGCAAACATGCTCTGAAAACTAAAATTAAACTAAATCTAACAAACACACTCTGAAAACGAACTAGAACTAAACTAAAATTAAATCAAAAAACTTAACTTTGATATAGACACAAGCACAATACTTACATTTTCCTGCCAGTGCAGGAAATGTCTCCCATTTTTCCTCAATAGATGACAAAATAATCAAAAAGCAACATAACATAGTTATAATATCGTAGTTTGACATACATAGCAGTGATATTTTGAACAGTTGAAATTGGATCTGGCTTGACTTGAAATTAAAATGTACTCACCCATGAAACTGTAAATAGTATTTCAGTACTCACTTTATGTTTATGAACATCTATATTGCTGTTTTCGGTCTGTGAGGTGTAAAAAAAAAAAAAGTATAGTGTGTCTATAGGACCTGCAGAAATTGTGCAATTTAATGACTGTGTACTCACACAGTGACATATGAATACCAGACCCCACACTGTATTTCATAAGCTTTGTGTAGCGATACAGGGGTTTGAAATCAAGATGGAATGAGTGCAGTAATGCAGAGAGACAGGAATGTAATACAGCTTGTGTTTGTAAGAATGTATGGGCTTTACGTGGAGGGAGAGATGGAGTGCAGAGTGGCAGGAGCTGTAATATAGAGGCATCCTCTGGCAGGCAGCAGCAGCAGCAGCAGTCGGGTAAAGAAAAAGTCCATCACAGGAAGTGTCACCTGAGGAAAAAAACAGAGAGAAAACCGCAGGGGGAAGGGAGCATGTGGAGGACGAGAAGGAAAACAAGAGAGCGAGTGGGCGATGGAGACATTTATCACTCCTCACAGGTTAAAAGGTTAGCAGGAAAGTGGACAGAAAAGTAGTTGAAATGTGAATCAGATTTGCGGCTGCATGTGGATGAGGAGTGACGTCATTCTCTGGCTGTTTGTGAAAGCAGCTGTTAAACATCACTCTGCTGACCCACACCCTTCTGCTAACCTCACTGGCCTCATGTTACCATGGACACCAGGGTCCTGTCTCCATGGCGACCGGTGGCGTCAGCCCAAAGAAATTTCCATGAAAGTTCTGCAACTATCTACACTGCTCAACAGACCGTCTGCTCCATGTAATGATTCATCTAATCCAGTGAGCTGAGGAGGGACACAGACTAGCTTCAGAAGAACTATTGATACTTTTTTGACAAACTAGTTTCTTTGCAACTTGTTCTGAAGAGTATATAATCATGTTACAAAGTTAGTCTTTATTAGTCATTTACAGCCACATTAGAGTACCTCTCTGTACCCGCCAACCAAACATGAAAACCACCACCAGCGTTTCTGCTGCTGCGCTGCTGCTGCCTTCTTTCTACATAGAGTTTACCTTTCATTATGGCCATTTCGTTTCACTATAAATGTCATTTATATTTATTTTATACAGAAAAAGGTTAAGAAGCGTGTGCTTATTTGTAATAATCCACAATTAAAAGCCGGTACTGTATTCATTTATAGAGCCGTGCAAGTCACTGCTTTTGGAACAGTGAACCAGCTCATTTTCCCAACACTGTCCTGCAAATAGTTCAGAATAAAAGCCTTGTGTTAACAAATACAAGAGTCCTGTCCACAGAAACAACACTAAGGGGCTTTTATTTTGAAACGGAAACAGGAAATGTTGAGTTAAAAAATAAATATGAACTACTTTTTTAATGTCTGTGGCATATTGTACAGATATAGGCATTGAAACTGTAGTAATGTTGCTGGTATGGTGTCAATCTGTGGTCAAAAGATACATTTCACTGTCTATTTTTGCTGTGAACCGCACAGCATGCGGAAAAAATAGGCGAGACCTGTAATCACACGCGCTGCTCAAGTTCCCAGTGTGTCCTGGCCGTTAGTGCCCTATAACACTGAAAGATCCTTCACTTTATATTTGGCATACAGTAACTCTTTGAAGACATAGTCCTTGTGATATATCTGAGATACTAGTACTAGTACTGATCTGGACTGCTGGTAGATTGTTTTCCTTGAATAGAAATAACCTGCTGCTGTTAAGTTTTCATACATAAAGGTGTTTCAGGTGTTTATATAAAGGAAGAAGCTACTATTCGAGCAAGAAATGTAAAAGTAATAAATGCATATTTGAGAAGTTATTTACTAGATTAATTTGATAAATGTAAATGGGAATGCATTATTTGCCACACAGAGTTAAAAGTACTTTAAAGGCCCACATATACAAAATGTGTATGGCACTTGGACCCTTGCAGTTATGCAGACAGGGAATATCATTTGAGCTTAACATGCTGCAGGGTGATCCTTGACACCCGACAATAAACTAGCAATTGTTCCACACTATGTGTCCATCTGCCCTGTCCTGTCTTACAGCCGGGAGACCTACAACGCCCTAACCAACTGGCTGACAGACGCACGGACTCTGGCGAGCCCCAACATTGTTATTATTCTGTGTGGCAACAAGAAAGACCTGGATGCAGACAGAGAGGTGACCTTCCTGGAGGCATCACGCTTTGCTCAGGAGAACGGTAATCTTAATCTGTGTGCTTGCTTTTCATCATTCGTGCCACCCCATCCCGTCTCTTATTTCTCCGTCTGTCTTTTTCACTCTTTCTATATTTCCTCCAATGTGTATTTTTTTTCACCTATGTAGAGCTGATGTTCCTGGAGACTAGTGCTCTGACAGGGGAGAATGTCGAGGAGGGTTTCCTGAAATGCGCTCGCACCATCCTCAACAAGATAGATTCAGGTACACACTGCTCATTCATCACTACTTACGGTGTCTGTTCTTGAGTGCATGAAGCCCCGTGGATCTGTCTTTAGTCTGCTGTATATAAAACGGTATGTCTGCATTGCTGACATTTCTCATTGCGGTTCATTTCAAAGGTGAGTTGGACCCGGAGAGGATGGGTTCAGGTATCCAGTATGGAGACGCTTCGTTGAGGCAGCTGCGACAGCCGAGAGGCACCACCACACAGAATAAACAGCAGTGTAATTGCTAGGGATCGGAGCCCGACCCTCACCTCAGCCCACAGGCCCACACAGACAGGACGCCCCCCACAGGTCAGTGGCATGTCATACACTCAGGCGTGGTGGTACGTTTAAATAACTTTACAGGCCTTTCTCAAACCAGACCCTTCCCACTCCCACTCCGTGACGGAGTGAACTTCGTTTTGTTGTCACACTCACAGCTGAATGAAGCACCCTTCTTTAAGGTGTAGGGTATAAATACTGCGGCAAACTTTGGGACGAACTTCCCTCGCTCCGACGGAAACAGAAACTGCCATAACGTTTCTTTAACCATGGTTTCGTGTCAAGCGGAAACTGTTACACACAGCACTAATGATAAGCTACAGTGTGGACAGTGAGGTGACGGACTCATTACATTCACTCCATATAGAATAGGGCTTAAGCCTATGGAAACAAATCTGAATCAGTATCTGTTTATTGCCAAGTAGGTTTTCACATACAAGGAATTAGCTTTGATATTTTGATGCATAAACAATAAACATAAAATATAGAATAGGCAAAAAAATTACAATGAAAATATTTTTTTAAATAGGCCTACTTTTTAAATGTTGAATGTATCTGTTTAAAGCTTGGTAGGAATGTGTAAAGATATTCTTGGGGATGTGTAAAGGTTCACAGTATTAAGAATAAAAAGAATATGCAATAGGCTGGATGTTTTTTAACTTAATGTTTATGAGCTGCTTGGTTTTTGTACCAGTCGCTGCAGATATACAACACTTAATCAAATGAGCACGTCTACCGTTTTCTAGACTAGACCTTTGATCCTAAATACAATGTAACCTTTAAGTTGATAACGTCTGTATGACAATATTAAATGTCTATCTTCGTTTGAGCAGTTAACATTTGTACGGGTAGTTGCACGAAACTTATGTTTGTACGGAGCGTATTCCATGATAAACACAAAACGCCGTTGCATGTGGCCAGTAAGTCTACATCGATGCAGGCTCGCTGTTGGAGGGTTATATGACCCACTTCCACTGCAAACAGAGCGGATGTTAGGAGCGGGAAAGGGTAAGGGGGTGGTTTGAGAAAGGCCCAACTCTTCTCTTTTTATGCCTACGTGCTAGTCGTGGCCCGTCCGTCCGTCCCGTTCTCGTGAACACGATATCTCAGGAATGTCCGGAGAGAGTTTCTTCAAATTTGGCACAAACCTCCACTTGGACTCAAGGATGAACTGATTAGAATTTGGTGGTCAAAAGTCACTGTGACCTCACAAAACACCTTTTTGGCCATAACTCAAGAATTCATATGCTAATTATGACAATTTCACATAAATGTCTAATAGGATAAAATGATGAACATTTTGAATAGACATGAATATAAACTGCAACTTGACCGGTTAGCCGAGGCGGTAATTCTAGTTTTTATCCTGCCTCAGAAATGATGAGGACATGTCAGTGATCAAATTCTCGTCTCCTTTCTCTTCTCCAGCTCCAGGTGTTTTTTGGTGTGTGGGATCCTTCTCTCTGCTGGTCTCACACACCTCGGATCACCTGGACGAGTGGTCACGGAGATCACTGCAACCCCTGACCCCTGACCTCTGGTAAGACTCTCTACTTCTAACCTGAGGGGGGTCAGCTTCGCCCCTGTGTCTGGGCAGGGAAACCCCTCAGTGTAAACACGCTGGGATCATAAAGAAGAGGAATCTTGGTTTCTCAGTGACTTACCAGACACGGCCGAGTCGAGGGTTGTTTGTGTGTGTGTGCGTGCGTGTGTGTGTGTGTGTGTGTGTGTGTGTGTGTGTATGGGCTGCCCTACTGTTGATTTGTCTTTGTGCTTTTCATTCTGGTTTTAGTGACACATACATGCTTTCTACGTTTGCACATCATTGTTTGTAAATTATTATCGGTAAACTATTTTGCGCATATTCATCGTTCAACCTTATTCTTATTATATGATTCATGATTAGTTTGGTCTTTTTGAGTTTTAATATTCATAGAGGCACCCGTTGATATTTTGTTTTTTATTATCCATTATTTGAGTTAACTGTACTTTCCGTACATTCAGCCCGTCATTGATGGTGACTACGTGATAAACAGTCCGAACGCGTCCTCTTATAAGTAAAAATGAAGTCAACCGGCACACATTTTGGTTTAGTTATCATGTAGATATATTGAAAAGCCGACACAATGTAAATCTATGTAAAGGTTTCTGCAGCTGTTAATCCAAAAGGAAGCAGCTGACAGGTGAGTTTAAGCGTAAAGTTCCCAGTTCTTTTACCCACTCTGAGATGTGTGTTACGTTGAGTCATTAAAATGCACTATTATGACATAGAGTGCTGGCCTTAGTAATATACTTGATATTGTGGATGTACAGTATATTATTCCTAGTCACCATGTCTCTAAACTGTCCAATCACTCCACTCTACATCCACATAGACGAGCCTGTGGGTTCAGGTTTAAAGCACAAAAAAGAGATTTTTTTGCTCTTTATTTTACTCCAAAGTTCCCAAAGTAGTCTGTAGATTTCCATCATCAGATTTAACTCCAGTGTCTCCGGTCCTATCACAGTGTAAGGTTAAGAAAAGGTCGTCAATCTTCGCAAAACTAACAATGCCTTTGACTCCTCCTGCTGGGCTTTTTTCTCCATATTTTGACCTCCTTTTTAATTCACCGCTGCACATTCTGCGTCAGTGACGTCACAGGAAACCACAGTTGGTTTTGCCTCGGTGCCATGTTTGGGTAGACGTTCATGCAGCCCACTCAGTTCCCTCACAGAGGCTCGACACTGTTTAACCATTCAAGGTTGTGCGTGCGCCTTGATAAAAGTCAGGATTCGTGTTTTTAACTTTCCAAGTTTCATTCTCTTTGTCATGCAAAGAAGCAGCTCTGCTCTCGTTGAGTTTGCCGACCCAGATGTTTTCTCTCCTCAGAACAGACCCCGCCGCGTTGCCCCAGAGACAAACAGGGAATTTCCACTGAAACACGGTTTCCTCTTTCCAGTGCAGCACTGACAGCATGGTTTTTGCGGTGCTGCCGGAGGAGAACGAGGTTGCGAGTTAATAACTTTAAAAAACATCTCGCCCCGCTGGTGAGTCAAAGGCACTGCTTCTGTCTGAACCGCTGAGAGCAGGTCAACACTGACTCAGCCAAGAGGAGATCTAAACAAACTGCAAAACTTATTTCTCACATCTCCTCCTCAAGTGTAAGCATATGTCCTCCCATATGTGTTTTTAAGCTCAAGTGAGCCAGCAACACTGAAGGGAGAAAGATGGCGAGTTGTGCAAACATGCGATCGTATAGGATATCAAGAGACAGATGGTCAAAGAGGTTTTTTTTAGTTTTCATAAAATCTTGGCATCGTGTGATAGTTTGTCTCCTTCTGCAAGTGCACTTTTACTTTTGAATTTTCATGTTTTTGTTTTTATATGCTGCAATTATAGAATTGTACATTTTATTTTACTTGAACGGTAAACTGTAATAAAGATTTTAATTGTAGATGTTATCATTTCTTACTAAATAACAACTGAGATTCTTAATTTGACGTCCTTGTTGCTGCTGTAGCGGTGAGGTTTTTGTTTGTTTATTGCCCGCTGCTGCTGACTTGGAAGGTAGCGATGAAAGGATGTTCACTTCCTGTTCTGCAGGAGGCCGTCTGCAGCAACTCTCTTGATCATTCATATTCACAAGTTGTCATTTATATTCAGTTATCTAAATGGTTGAATGCTGTTGAACCAGAGTCAAATTCATCTGTATTTATTTATTGTACAGATCATCAAAACAGCCATAATGATGAGCATCATTTTCTGTCTAGATTCAATCATGTGATGAATGCAATCCAACTCAGTTGTTGCTTAGTAACTAATGTTATATAATCAACCCAAAATACTACTGTACATCTCAAGTAACCTATGCTGTAAATAAGATTTGTCTATTGTCTATTGAGGGTGAGTGTTGCTCATTGATTGTAATGAATATGCAATTCCCAGTAAACTGCTTGTTTTTTCATTTAATCCCGCTCACCTGTCTCCTGGATGTTAATATCTGTGTCTTGTCTCCAAGTGTCAGGAGGTTCCTGTTAAAGAGCTCACTTTGTTGCCCAACTGGGAGTTAAAGTAGATCCTGAATATAGGTAAATCTAACTTTTTTTAAGCTCTCCTGTGAGCGATAACTTATTACACACATCAGGTTTATGGGCAGCTGGCTTAACAGACCCTGAAATGTAACAATAGAGTCCACGTACGTGATTCATTCACCTCGTCTTTCATTCTGCCGTCCAATCGTTCCTCTCAAAGGCAGTCAGGGTGAGGTTAGGATGTCGGAAGGACTCGCAAGATGAAGAGTAAATGCCCTCTGTGTCCAATTGTCTGGATTTATGTTCTCAGGTCGATGGAGTAACGGCTAGAGTGGTTTAATGTAGCTGAAGTGGATATATTGACTGATTTATTGATCCGAGATAGGATGTCAAGATGACCTCATAACCAAATTGCATCATTTATGTGGTAGAGCTGCTGTTTCACCACTAGATGGTGCTAAAATATTAGAAAAATCTCCAGTTCCAACACTTCCAGGTAATCAGTCAATTGTTTTCTTTTAATCTTGTTAAAAGCCGTACTTGTCAAGCCAATAACATGTTAATTTTTAGGATATTCATTACATATTTTAACATTACAAGGCAATAAAGTCTTAATGGGTAGATGTCAACCTAATGTCTCTTTTCATAGAGAATAATCATCAATTAGAAACGGTTGATATTCATTTATCACTTCATCTGTTTATTTTATTATTTACATATAATGGGACGTATAGATGTGGGTAGTTGAATAGGAGACAGTAAAACATACAAACACACATCTTCCATCAACAAACTCACACAGGTGGACAAGAAGGGAAGCGGTACATATTTCACAATTGCCTAATCATTTAAAAAAAAAAAAAAAAAAATACAAAAGTTCATCAACAGTAACATTTGAAACCACCTTTGAGACTGGATATGGTAAAGTTAGAGTATGACACGTCATTTCATAAACCAGCAAAAAGGGAAATGAATAAAAGTGGAAGTTCATGAGGCTTGTAGGAGGAATTTAAAAAAGCCAATTATTTCACGCAGTTGCAAAGGAGATTATGGATCTGACACAAGTAAATACTCCTCAGACCGTTTAGCGAGCTAGAACAACTCTTTCTGGAATGCATGTATTCATTTCACAATATTCAACATACGCAAGATACACTGTTTGTACACACCGTACAAAGCAAACTTCACAGTACTGCTTTATGTAAAATATACTTTCTACATCCGGGTCTTATTTTCTGTCTGAGTGTGTTTTAAGTGTTTGTTTGTTTTTCAAAGTGTGACCAACAAGCACCATTTAATGTTATGAGTTGATGCAATGCAAACCATTACAACACTTAGAGCCATCTGAGCTAACATGCCTATAACTGTTTATCATCGTCAGCCATGAGGATGTCTGACACAGCACAGGTTGCCATAACACACCGTCAAAATGGCACTCATCCTAAGTACACTCCATTCAATTATGAACCTGCCGTGGTGGGTCAATTGCTCTAAAGGGCTTTCTAGTTGTAGTTTGCTTGTCCTGTGATCCCGATGCAAAATGAGCAGAAGGCGTGACGAGTCTATTACCACATCACCGGCGAGGTCTTTCTCTACACGGATTCATAGAAACAGCTGTTGCAGGCAGTCGCTCTTTATACGTGGTGCTTGTTAGTTACAGTAGTGCCATTAAATGAAAGTTGAGCTTAATAAGGGGAGAAGAGGAGGAGGAGGGAAGGAGAGAGCGGTGTTTCCACTGAGATAAATGCAAAGAATAACTGGTTACTTCATGAAATAACTAATTTCTGCAGCCTCTGGCTTTGAACAAAAGTGTACAAAATATAAAGTTGGCGGTATATGAAATGCTAACATGTTGAAATGTACAGCCTTTTAATACTGGGAGACTTCATTAGACGTATAACAAATACAGAATATTGCAACATATAGACCGCTGTGACAAACAGGTTTACTGAACTTCCCTATTATATATCCATATGTAAACAATATTGTGTATTTCTATTTCTAAAAAACACCCCCCTCCTGAAAGTCGAGAGGCAGGAAAATGGTTTCCAGAGTGACGAAATGGGGAGTAGGTTGGTTTAGGGTACCAGGGCAGCAGATTAGTGGGAAGGGTGGGTTGTCTTGTTTTCTACTCGAGCGACTGGAGCATGAGGAGCTGCTTGAGGACCTTGGTCTGACTGGTCTCCCTGATTTCTCCCGCCAGGAACATCTCGTCCACCACCGTGTACACCTTTAAGCGTATAGACACAGGTCGTGCATTAGGGGGCGGGCATGACCCAACATTGTGATGACAGGAAACGAGAACATTAAAATGGGAGTACAAATACCACAAACCACACGTAGCATTGTTGGACTTGAAACCAAAGTGACAGCGTCTTCTTCCCCTAATCCCCTACACATGAAAGATTTCCTGGAAAAGTGTCCTATACACTGCTAGGTCATCATCTAACATGTGGTCATCATTACTCAACTCCACCTCTGTGTCATCAAAATGTAAAAATAACTGCTGGATGACTAAATACAGCGATGACTTAGCAGTACATCAGTGGATGAAAATGGAAGAGTCTTACACCGTCCAAAAATGTTGATTTCTCTTATTTCTGGGTGTAATACGTCAACCGTGGGCACTGCTTGGTTAAAGTAACGCATGTGGGCGGATGTTCAGACACCTTAGGTAATTAGTATGAACACCAGCAGCAGCTGGGAGGGAGTTCAGAGGTGTTTGTTGCTTAGCATTTCCCTCTATGAAAAATATATATCCATCCCCCATTAAAAAGATTTAGAGGAATCTCAATGACTGCTATAGTTGTGAATATTATATGAATATTTCCATGGCCTTGTAATGAAAGAAACACTTGGATTCTGTACTCCTCTGCTCCTTCTGTCTGATCGAGGAGTTTAGAAAATAATTTGAAAATCTCACTAACCTAAAATCATCTTCCTTACCTTGTAGAAGTTGAACACAAGGTCCAATTCACACACGTTGTGGAAATACTCATTCAGCACCTTACAGGGAAGAGAGAAAAAGTAAAATAAATTGCATTAGTGCAGAAATAAAGTGACGCTGTAGTAGCAGCAGAATCCACTTCACAAGCATGTAAGAAGCTGATTTCCACTACAACTATCTCAAATATGCCAAATTAAAATTAATGTGGTGCTTGTCTCATCTTGTTCCCGCAAGAGCTCATTTTTAAACAGTGCTATTTAGTGTCATTTACAATGTCAGGACTACTGACCCCTTACTAAGAATTTGCTAAACGTTTATGTTGAAACAAGCACCATGAAGTCGCAGTTCAGCTTGGTTTTATCTTAACATAGATACAGTGACTAAACAAATATATATATCTTAAAAAAAACATGCACTGTATTGATTTTAAATTGGTTCTTTCTCCTTGGGCATGTGGCCATGTGCAGTAACAAGCTTAGAAAGTCCAACTTAAGACTGTTGTGCATTTCAGATTGCACTTACATTCCTTCATAGTCAAACATTACATCAAATGACCTTCACTCTTGAGGGCTCTGGATAGAAAACATTCTACTGTTTGTCTTGGCCAAAAAACAAACAGTAGATCGTACCATAAGCTCACTATTTCAGTTGGTACTTATTGGATTTATACAACTGAACAATATTAGAAAAGTTAAACAGCAATTACGCAAACTAAGACACACTTGAGCTGCCTAATGCCTCCACTTAATCAGCAAGATTTATAATAAACATAGCTAGTTATGCTGATTAAGTCATAGATTAAATGTATACTAATTCACACTGAACATATTTACATTAGCCTTGTGAACATATATAAAAGATGTCCTGGGTCAAAATATGGGCCAGGATCTTTCACACATAACATCTAGCTTTAATTTGTTTAGTTACAAATGATTAATTCAAGATAATAAATTATTAAAAAAAATACTTTTCTCCTCATATACTTGTGAAAGTAGCTTGACTAATTAACTTCACTGAACTCTATTTAAACTCCTTTAAACATTTAATCTATGAACTGAAACAATTAAGCTTCCACAATAAAATATACTATGATTAATCTTTGTTTATTGCCATACAATGATGAACAGACTTTTAAAAAATTGTTTTTAATGATGCAATATCTACTACTTGTAATGATGAGAAGCAGAGAATACTGATATGCATTTAATTTGCTGTCTTTGCTGCAGTAGCACTTTATGGGCCAACTTGATCAGTGATGGGAGGGATGCAACCAAGCTAAGAAAGGTCACGGTAGCTGGCACAGACATTATTAGGAAAGTTTTTATCTAACCAAAATGCTTGCATGTTACAAAAATGATTGGCTCAGTACTGTACTGTACATGCTGTACCGTTGCCATGGCCATTTCGGTGTTTGTTTGTGCAATGTCTGTGCAGTCAGTTGCTATCAGACTCAGTTTGTAATTAGTGATCAATTTGTTATTTTATTGCTGAAGGCTTATTTCCAGCATCACTTGACCTAGCATTATCCAACACTGATCAAAGTCAATAATGAAGCATCCCGCACATAAGAATGTAAAAGGAATTTTATTCTATGATTTTGTTGGAATAGACTGACACGCTAAACGGTCAAACTGTGACTCATTCGTTGTCCTTGAAACAATCTGATAATCCATATTCTGTTGAAACTGTATGTGTATTTTATCACAGCGATTTAAATATTAGATATTGCACTAGATGTCATTTGACTGCTACCCACAAGAAAATGCAGGTTTGATATTAAGGAGCTGTGAAACAGTAGAGGAGGGGGAATGTTTTGAAGGAAATCATTAACAGACATTCCTGAAAACAATCAGACCACGAGAAGTAAATCATCATAGTTCACTTACTGAGTCTGTATATCATCATGTGTTGTGCGTGTCAGTTACCTCTACAAAGTTGTGGATTCCCTCGAGGTATGCCAAGTTGTTATCAGTCACGTCCACGCAAATACAGAAGTACAGACCAGCATAACGCCGGTAAATGATCTTGAAGTTCCTGAACTGTGGGAACAAAACAGACAGAGCCGCTTAACAACATTATCTCTCATATTATGACAACAACAGCAGCTCTGCTTGGACTTAAGCTTCCCAGCTTTAAAAGGGTAAAACACACCCAGTCTATTTCTAATAACTTTGGAACAAAATGCATAATAAAACTGTATATTTCTCCAGAATGCCACCCATTGGTTGAAAGGGTTCTTTTTCAAATGACTTTAGAAATTGTGTAAACTTACTTTCTTTAAGTAGCTAGTGGAAAATGCTTATAATGTGGGACACACGAGTCACCCAATTATTTTACTGTAAAGTAGCCACGACAGAGGCTTTTTAAGGACAGTGTGGTTTCAGTCATTATACTGCGGTCCTTGATAGCATTTAGAAAAAAAGTTCTGGTTCAACTGAACAAAGCAACATTTTGGGGCATGTCACAGAACCACCCAGAAGAAAGAAAGAAAGAACCAATGCATGGATGCATATGATGCTGACTAATCCCTTACCTCCACAAAGTTGGTGTGCTTGGCATCCCTGACAGTCACCACAGCATGCACTTCCTCAATCAACTTCTGCTTCTCATCATCATCAAACTGCATGTACCATTTGGCCAGTCGTGTCTTCCCTGCTCGGTTCTGGATGAGGATGAAGCGGATCTATGCGACAAAATGAGAAAAAAAAATAGAGAGACAAAGGCAAGGCAAGGCAGATTTATTTGTATAGCACATTTCACCAACAGGGCAATTCAAAGCGCTTTACATAAACATTGCGACAAAGTGTAAAAGAACATTAAGACATAATTAAAACAGTTATAAAAACATTAAAGATTAGAAAATAAAAACAAGCTAAATATAAAAGCTATAGGATAGAAGCTAAAATAGAATATAACACACAAGAGTAAAAGCTCTAGTGCCGTATAAGATCATTATCTGGTTTAATAAAAGGCAGCAGCAAACAGGAAATTTTGAAGCTTTGATTTAAAGAAGTCAGAGTTGGAGTTGGTCCTGCAGGTTTCTGGGAGCTTGTTCCAGATGTTTGGTGCATAAAAACTGAATGCTGCTTCTGCATGTTTAGTTGTGACTCTGGGGACACTAAGCAGACCTGATCCAGATGAACCTGAGAGGTCTGGATGGTTCAGAACATAGCAGAAGATCAGAAATGCATTTTGGCCCTAAACCATTTAGTGCTTTGTAAACCAGCAGGAGTATTTTGAAATCAATTCTCTGAGAGACAGGGAGCCAGTGTAGAGACCTCACAACTGGACTGATATGAAATAGTCTACTGAGAAACTCAACCTAGTGGTTTCAGACAGATAATTCATAAATCACAGTATCTAATGTTGTTGGTTATTAGCTGTCACTCGTTCAAATGTAACGTTATAAATAATAAATACCTATCTATATGTGAATCTCTATCAGTGTGTCTCTACAGGTATTTCACTGTGACGTCATCTAGGTAGATTACTACTGGTAGCTTTAGCTTTAGCTAACGTGTAAGATAGCGGTAGCTAAACCACACCCATTTAGTTTGACAACTTGATTGAGCAACACATTAAGACAACGTCTAAATGAATGCCAGCAGATCTAATTAGAGCCAGTCGGTCTCTGTGTGATTAAACATCATCGTGACTGCAGACGAGTCTTCAGCCTGCTAACGGTGAGTTAGCTCACCAGCTAGCTGCTGAATGAAGAGGTTATCTCTCTGATGCTGTGATACGCGACTATTATGAGAAGAAAACACAACACAGTTAATCCGTGACATATTTACCATTGTCGTCTCCTAATTATAGATCTGAGAGGCTCCAGAACAGCTCGTTTCCTGAACTATTATGCTACGATTTTAACATAAATACATCAGTAAATGTCTTCGACCGCTCGTCCGCTATCTTCACCGAGCTAACAGGAAGTGTGAATTTGCGTTGCATGGTGGGGAATGTAGTTTTTGTCGCCTTATTTTAGAGCCAATGAATGGGTTTATGGCACTACAAGAACCAGCGTCCCCTCTGTGGTGGATCACATGATGAGAAAAATGGACGTTGCTGTTTTTTGTTTTTTTTACTTTATTTTAAGAAGTTCAATACAATATATTTTAGCATTCAGATTTTTCATTACAAGTTTGCAAAAATATTTTACAGTATAAAAATAATATAAAAATAAATTATACAACAAAATAAAATGTAAGGAAAGTAAAAGATGAATAAAAACAAAATAAATTAAATATTAAAATAAAAAACAAATAGATAAAAAACATTCGGGGTCTGTTAAACAATAATACATTTAAAATGTCTAAACAATTTAATAGTTTTAGTCAATTTAGAATTTTTGAGGGCCGTTTCTGTTATTTTATGTCACAAATAAATGTTGATGAGTAGTTTCTAAATGCGAATTTAAATTTCTGCAAAATATTTTACAGTATAAAAATAATATAAAAATAAATCATAAATTATACAACAAATAAAATGTAAGGAAATGAAAAGGTGAATGAAAACAAAATAAATAAATGAAATAAATATAAAAATAAAAAACAAACGGAAAAAATGTCACAGATAAATGTTGAGTACTTTCTAAATGCGAATTTAAACAAGCTATGATTATAGGTAAGGATGACAAATACTATGAAATATTTTAATGTGACACTTAACATCAACTCAATCAGTCTTATTATGTACGTTTTTAATGAAACTATTTTTATTCATTTATTTTTGATTTTTTTTAAATTTTCTTAAATAGCAAGATTTCTTATATGAAACGGGAGTATTTTTTTTTACCACACCATATGTAACTTTTATAAATAGTATTTTAGCCATGTCTTAATAGTATGTGTGTGTGTGTGTGTGTGTGTGTGTGTGTGTGTTTGTGCCACATTTGTGACCCCCTCAGAAATACTTTCATACACAATACAGAATGAAAAAGTTGCAATACCGGTGTATATATTTCCACCCTCTTGAGGTTACATCATCTGTGGTTGTTTTGTGCAGAGTCAGGGCTCAGAGTTTGTTTACTGGTCTGGTTGGGCAGCCATTCACCGCAGAACATTGCCCAGACAGCCTGGACAGCTTGCCTCTCGGAGCATTCTGGCGTTTATGGAGTCAGAGAGGGGGGATGGGGGAACTGTGTGATTGTCAGGGATTGCACAACTGCGAGTGAAGGAATGTGCTTGCCCTTGGGACCCAGAAATATTTCAGCTGCAAACAGAAAGGGTTGATAGGGAAAATATAAAAAAGAATGAAAGGGAAAACCAACCAGTGAGTAAATTTAGTTTTTTCTCCATAATGTTTGCAGCTGTGTTTTGATTCTGTTCACCAGGTTAATAATAGCACAACACGTGTGGTTATCTTTATGAGAATTAAATAGCACAAATCACCTGGTGTGTCATCATTTAATGGCTATAGGCCCACAAAAGTTTTATGATGGGTGCTGCCCATGTTGGAAAAACAGTGATAGAGGAGAGGGATGTGGGCAGATTTTTCAACAGAAACTTTGACCCTTGCTGATCTTGCTCTGTGTGATTGGGGTCATGCAAATATTGCCGAGAACACAGTGACTAATGTGATTGGACAGAAGCTCGTGGACTTATTCAAACGGAGGGCAGTGCACTTTGAACCCTGCCTGGCTGTGTGTTTAATGGCAGGTCACATTTCAAACTGTCAAAGCAAACATGGTACACTTTATACATTATCATTTTACAACTCATATAGGAATAATAGAACTTTTATACTTACAAATGATTATTTCTTATGTTTTGCCATTAAACAGCCCATGAGGTTGGATATTGTTACGGCTTTTACCTTGACTGTATGCCTCTGACCTGATGTCAGTATTGTTTCCAGGATGCATGTACTTGTCTTAAATATACTCCAAAGTGTTTATTAAATTTCAAAATCAATAAATTGGGTTTTACAGCGTTATGACGTATTGTTTTTATATAAGACAGAGTTTAGATTACCAGATTAGGACGTCCAGGGAGAATGAGGAGGCTGAAAGTTTCAATGCAAGACACTAAACATCTGTTTGAGCTGTAGGCAGCTGTCTTGTACAACATTACAGATGTTTCTCCAAGTATGTGGAGGTAGTTGCATTGTCTTTCTGAGAAAAAAAAAACTACTTTAGGAGCTTAAATGTTTTATTATGTATTGGCTGAAATCATCAAAGGACAGACAACTTCACAGCAAGTCTTATGAGGATGACTCTGGCCACAACATATATAATTAAGACTAACCTTTGATTTTCTCAGGAAAGGTATTAAATATTTTCCCTCTGTGCTGCTCGATACGTTTTCTTTGTCCTCGGGTGAACGCTCCACAAATCTATTACTGGTTATGTAGCTACACAGAACATTAAAATCTGTTAGAAGATGACAAATGTTTGAATTTGTACAGGGAAGCTGGGATCAGTTGTGAAGTGATGTGCGAGACACGAGGCCAAGAGGGCAAATGGACCAAAATAAAGTCAATTAATTACAATCACGATGACATGAAGACGTTTTTTTTCCCTGTAGCTCAAACAGTGTCGTAATAGAACATACTGGACTACAGAGGAATAGTCTGACACCAGTGATGCAGTAGTACATAACATTTGAAACATATTTATGTACAAATTTATTTGAAAGTTGTGGTCATATTAATGTAGGCCCGAGACAAAACCCTCAAGCACTGTGCACTACTGTAGTCATCAGTGGTGACAGAAGTAATACCTTGATGTAAAAATATTCCAAAAGTCGTCATAATGTACTCATTACAAAATATGGCCCATGTCAGGCTGTTATACACTGTTGGGTACTTGAACCTTTAACAATGCATCCTATTTTGAGAAAAGTGGAAAAAGTGGATAACATGTGTGATAAAAATGAAAATGGTAGCTGGGTTGCCTCCCCCATTTTACATTCTTCTTCCTCTTCCTCTTCTTCTTCTTCTTCTTCTCCCTCCTTCTGTTTTGTTGTATGCTTTACAATACATGGATAAGCAAATTCTTAAGTGCAACATAAAGGAAAATGATTGTGATGTAGATGTGATGGCTGGCAACAATGTTCTTTAAATAAATAAAGATATTAATAAATAATAATACAAATTAAAGTATCAAAGTATAAAAAATAATGCATTATTTATATGTGTTGTGATCAAATTGCATTGCTTTTAAAGATATGCATTGGAAATTATTTTAAATTAATTGAAAAAATATAATAATAATGTAATAAAAATAAATTAATAATAAAATTATTACTTAATCAAAGTGACTAGTAGCTACATATGTCAAAAGTACTATATTAAAACAATAAACAAAGAGAAGACAACAATAAAAAAAATACAATATCACCTTCTGAAATGTAGGCTAGTAATAAGTACAAAGCAACATTATGAATATACTCATGTAGAAGTACCTTAAAAGTAGTTGTAGTGCAGTAGCCTACTCACATCCACCATTCTTTAAAAAAAAAAAAGTTGAAAAAAGTGATTCTTTAAATTATTTATATATTTATATCTATTTTTATATTTATATGTATATAAATATATTTATATATATATAAATATATATATATATAAATAAAATAGTGTTTTTTTTGTATTATTTATATTTATATATATATATTTATATATATTTATCAAATATATATGTATATATTTATATATATATTTATATATAAATATATTTATATATATAATATTTCTAAAATATATAAATATATGTATATATTTACAAATATATACATATATTATTTGATAAATATTATATATATATATGTATATATTTATATATATTCTTTTTTATTATTATGGTTTAGTCAATTAAAAAAAATAGTTAATTAATTTGTCCACTGATACTTATACAGCTACAGGTCTGTATGGTTGAATATGTATACATGAAACTACCAAAAGTAAAGAAAAGAAGTTTTACTCTGCATTATCTGGCATTATAAAAAAAATGGCTAATATAAAAAAATATATATGTATATGACAGGTTGTTTAAAACTATGTGAAAGCAGAAAAAATAATCTAATAGTCTCCATTTAAATCTCTTGATAAACAGAGTGCGTGTGTGTTGTAATTGTGTGGATGAACCGCTGGGCGCTTTCTCTCGCTCTCTCTCTCTCTCTCTGTGTGTGTGTGTGTGTGTGAGATTGGTTGTGTGTATGTGTGTGTGAATGGGAGGGGAGATGCTGGATTCGGGAGAAGGTCCGCCATTATTGGGAAGCTGAAAAAAAAAGATAGCCTTAAACACACCGTCACACGTTTGGCCTGTAAGGAGCTTTAACGTTATTCAGGAGAATACAGCAGCTTCGGACGAGCTTGTTGTTGTTACAATAAAGAACAGCGTCGCTTTGTTAAATGAAGGCAGAGCTCGTGATCGCGTTTCACACGGACTCTTTTTTTTTATTTTTGACACAACAAAGGAAATAATAATTGGTCAAAACAACGTGGTGGTTGAATCAAGAAGGAAAAAACACAGAGAAGCGCTTTTTTTTTTTTTACAACGCCTTCCTCTTCTTCTTTTCTCTCCTGGTTTCCAGCCGTGTGCTGAGGAGAGACAGGAGTTTGAACTGCATTTTTCTTTTTTCTTCTTTTTCCCTGACTAGTTGTGTGTTTTTTCTCCTCTTGTCTCCACAGACAGACAGGGAGAGAGATATATGCATCTGAAAACTTCACTGTGCGCCTAATTGTTGGAAGCAAATGGACAGATAATTAAAAAAAAGGGCGGAAAATAATCGATGTGAGCGCTTTTTGGTAGGAAGTGTTTTTGTCTGTTTTTATAAAGTCTTTCACCGGCTGTGAGTCGCAGAGAGGAGAAAGAAAGAAAGAAAGAAAGAAAGGAGTGGACGGGAGCTGGAGAGGAATGCTATATGGTATGTAGACTATACACTAGATATACTCTTCTTCTGCACCAAATAATACATGTGAATGAATGTTAAGAGGATATTTTAAGGCGTTTACCTCCTCTGCAGCTCAAGTGCTGCGAATAACAAGAAACTGGGAGTCAACCCCAGTCCCCCCTGAGGGCTGCTGAGGATCTGAAGCCCTTAATAGTAATAATAATGATTATTCTAATGGGCGTATAAAATAAATAAATGCTCTAATGTAGGTTACAGCTGCCCTGTGTGTGTGTGTGTGTGTGTTTTAAATGCAGAGGAGAAAGGGGGTCATATTAAAATGGACCTTGTCCAAACATTAAAAAATGTTTGTACAACAACACCTGGAATGCATTGGTCCACTGTCACTGAGGCCTGGACAAACTCCCCGTGTATGCCTTTAATATAGTGACTTTCAATTGGTAGAGAGGGGAAATAGGATGTTTGATGCATGTGTATATTGGATCAAATCCTGGGTTAGAAAATGCAAAATTAAGTAAATTCTAAATGGGGTTTGGTGAAGTTGTCTAAATGTAGCTGCCTAGGCTTTATTTTGACGTATTCAGCATTTCTTGTAGCCACCTTTATCAGATTCAGGTCATGATATGAGCTCTTAAGCATAAGAAATGTTTGTCATGAGTGTTTGTCAAATAGCCTCACTAACTTTGCAAACATCAAAGCTGCATGGCTTCCTGGTGGTGACACAGTTGGATAATGTGTTTACGCCCTACCGGTTCCCGTTTTAAACTGTACCTGACACAGAAAATCTTCTATACAGTGCTATTTTCCCACTGATTAAATATCTCAGGTGGGGGATATTTAACTTGTCCGTCAGCATGCTGGACATCTACCCTCTCCATGTTCTAAGACAAGGTGTAGATGGACTGACTAAGGTGACTTAATGATAACAATTAACACTGCCATTAATCTATTTTCGTGCCAGAGCCTGTCACCGGTGGCTTAATCTCGCTGCCACTGCAAAGTGGTCATTGCCCTGCCAGCCACTCCCTTTTTTTTTGTCAGAGAAGTCCTTCCACTGGACTTTCATTTTCAAAAGTGATCTTTCTATACCAGCCTCTGGGATATTGATTCAAGATCGACTGTGAAAGACCTCAGAGAGGGAGATAAGTGTCTGTGTATAGGTTTGTGATATGGCAGCGAGGGCTGTGGCCTGCGTCACCGCCACATAGAGGGGACATTTTCAAAGCAGGAACTTTGTCATTTGGTGTCACGTTGTGGATTTTGCATCCTTTCCAAGCTAAATAAGTTGACTCATAACCCTGCTGTGCTTTGACTGAGTGCTTTTTGATGAGTTTCGCCCTCTTTGATCTTAATCAACCGTATTGGGAAGACCATGCTACGCAGGAAGTAAACACACACACTTTCCTTGGCAAGACGAGTCTCTTTGCTCTCAGGTAAATGCATTAGCAGCTGTCAGCACTTCTGTTCTCTGCTTGATTGGGCCCTTTGCAGTGCAGTCACACCTCTCCAGGAAGCCTCTTCTTCCCCTAATAGCCGTGCCATTTGCCCAGGCAGCATGCTATAGCTACCAGCATACCCACTCACCCCTGTCTGCCCGTCCATCCGTTCGTCTGCCTCTGGGCTGCGGATCGTGTCGTGAGTTCCTGGACTAGAACATGTTCCTGGGATTAGAGAATAGGCAGGCTTTGTTCGCCAGGATGTAGGCCAGAGAGATGCGGGTACATCCTTTTGATGAGGACACTGGGAGAGAGATTCTGTCCCGTATTATGTGGACGGATAAACACAGGGTTTGTTGCGTGCTTTGTGACAGAAACAGTGGAGGGATATCTACTCCTTTATATAATTCTAATAGTCCTCACTTGACTTCTCAACACAGTAATCAAATGAGAAAGGCAATCAGAGAAGTACTTGAGCCCTTTAGTGTGCTCTAAATCAGTAAGCCCAGCTGTGAGTTATTATGATAAGGAACTGTGTTTCTAGCTTGTAATATTTGAAAATTGAAAACTTGACCCATGCGATGTTATTTCTGGGTAGGCAGAACGTTTTAGGGGGAAAATTCCATAATAACCTTTCAGCATATTGTAATTCAAGTGTCCTGAGAGAAAACTAGACTTCTGCACCTCCTCATGGCTCTGTTTTCAGGCTTTCAAAAATCTAGCCCGTGACGGGAGACTTTGGCCAATCACAGGTCATTTCAGAGAGAGAGAGCGTTCCTATTGGCTGTTCATTCAACGGAGGCAGCTGTCAATCACTCACAAACTCCGATCAAACGGTCAAACTAGGCAGCGCTGATCAAATATGAATCAATATTCTGTTACTGTAATGCCTGTTTCTCGCCTCAAATGTTTTCAGAACCATCTTGTAGTGTACTGTTTAGCTGTAAAATGAGAAAGTTAGCTCCAGCTGGTGGGCGGTGCTTTGTATTTCCTTAACTGATCACAACATGGCTGCCAGGTCACAAACTTTCTCATTTTACAGCTAAACAGTACACTACAAGAGGAGAAATAGGCATTACAGTAAAGTTTGACCATTTGATCGGAGTTCGCGAGTGATTGACAGCTGATCAGAGACGGCAAGGCTCCAGCTCGGCTCTGATTGGTTGTTTTCCTCCGGTCTGCGAAATCTTGCAGATGCCATTAGGAGCACCGGAGGACACAGAGGCACATGATTTTTCTCAGATTACCTGTCTCATGCACTACTGTCAGGACATAGTGACCATTTTATATAAATAACTTTCTAAAATCCTATTTGCTCCATTTCTACCCACTGCTGCTTTAACCCAGGCTTTTATCCAAACCACCGTGCCACCGAATGAAACGGTCGCCTCTCGCTTGCTTGTGTGCCGATTTCACAGCTAGCATACCTGTCAACGCAGGGTGACTCCATAATATGCCAAGGATGGAAAATTTCCCTGCACATCTAAAAATGTGCCGTTCCCTAAATCTCTTCTCTCATGTATTACAGGAGGAGAGGTTTGCTTGTGAGTCAGTGTGAGCCCGTGTTTGATGGAGAAAGGAGCTAATTATAGCGGGGCAGCTTTGGAGTTTGGCGGACCAGATTACAGTCACTCTCCTCTCAATGGCCGCCTTGTTCTAGTGGCCGATTATTAGGCAGGAGAGAAGTGCATTCTGGGATGATTGTATCTGAATTTCCATTAGAAAGTGTGCCTGCCTCGGTTGAACTGAGGTTCTCTTCTCTCTCTCCCCACTGTTTCGGCTCCCATGCTCATTACAGATTTGCAGATGGGGACAGCTTGATATAAAGGCCTCTGTAGTGTGGCCCTATTCTGTTTTAGAGCCAGTTTAACTCCGGATCCTGAATGGCCAAATTATGTATGAGGGAGCTGACCCCAAATCAGCAGTGGTGGTTGTGCCTAGGGAGCAAAATGATAAAAAAAAAAGTATCACTAGTATTCCTATGTACAAGCCATAGACGCAGTTTGAGCTTTAAGGTAAAAAAAATCTAGAGGGAATATAATGTGTACAACGCAGAGAGGCCTAATGTATTAGGATGCGTGTAGTCTACATATTACACCCTCCAAACACAATTGCGACGCAAGCAAGCGTCAGTGACAAAATCAGTTTGACTGCGTAAGGGTGTAAGAAAATATCAAATATCATTGTTTTGTGATACTGTATCGATTCTCAAAAACACTTTTGATTTTTAATTAATAGTTTACAGTTTAGTCAATACTTTATTTCATTTGCAAAGAGTTGTGCCCTCTCAGTTTGTGCCCTCTGAAAGTAGTGCTATGATGTTGGATGTTACAGGGACTGTGATAAATGCAAATGCAGATGTTCTGAAAAGTCAACTTTTTTCACTCAGATTTTATGCATATGGTGGCTTGTTCTTTATACTATGACAGTTTTCCTAAAATTAGATTTTAAAAAAATCGCAATATATCACCTTACCTTAAAGTATCGCTATATATTGAATCGTAAGCCCTGTATCGTGATACGCATCGTATCGCCAGATTCCTGCCAATACACAGCCCATGATTGCATTGTTTTCTATCGGAATGTCCTAACTGGCCGTGAGCGACGACGCGCAGTGCTGCGTGGCGTTTTGAGCTGAACTTTTGTCTGAAACCCTGTTTCTATTTTTTCCTGTCGCTCGCTTTGAAAGCGCTGCAACGGACGAGGAACTGATTCGTGAAATTGAAATGAGGAGTTATCTATACAATACCTCCTCATTTCACTACAAACGCCTAAATAAGGTGGGACCAGGCTGGCCTGAAAGTTCACCTGAACTAGTTTTACTGTTGGCTGTATTGTAGGTAATTTTCAGGAAATATCACAGTATAAAACCTGTGTTTTCTGTTTGGAAGATAGCAAGTACTACTCACCCGTCTTTTAAATGGCTACGTCTCTAGTCTGATCTTGACCGCACAGCTGATAGGTACGGGGTTTGTTTACATGACGTAACAGAAAGTGCATATTTAACGGTGTGTGGACAGAGAGTGTCCGACATTATTAGGCTCAGTAAATAAAAAGACCACAAATCTATCTTCTTATCATGTTGGTTTCTTATTCTGCGAATAAGAAGACCGGTCGATATTATTCATCATTACAATAAATTATTAGTTCTGCATTATAATAAAAAATATAGATGCATTTCTAGAGGGTTCAGTGGGGACTTGAACCAACACAATCTGCGCCTGTGGCACAAGCCCTTTTTTATAACAAATGGTTCACCCAAGAAATTTGAAAGTCATTTTTATTGAAATCAATCAGTAATAAAGATTGCATTTGCTCTCGATCCCAAGCCCACCTTATTATGGTATTGCTTTTCCAATACAAATGCATTATTAATGGATAATGCTAGTGGAAAGTAAGGGCTTTAGATATGATTAATGGTTTGAATGGTGGCCGTAGGGCTCTGTTGAGATAGTTTTAACTAGCTTTCATATTTGTTCTTGAGGGGAAAAAAGACAGTGTTTGGTTAGAAGCGCGGTGACCATGGAGATGAAGGACCAGGATGTAAGCCACAGAGGAATGGTGACCTCTGGACGTGAGCGGCCATGCTTTGCTATTCCAGATACAATTACACAACAGAGGGACAAGGCTAATGGGCTATGGTGATTTGGAAGAGCTTTAGAGGGGAGGAACAGCGAGAGAGAGAGAGAGAGAGTGACACGACAAAGTAGGTAGTCAGTCGGAGGAGAAAAGAGAGTAAAGTAAAATGCGAGCTGCCAGTTTTCTGCTTCAGGCTGCGTTCCTGGTATGTGCCCTTTCAGCTTTGTGCTCAGGGATCAACCAATCAATGACAGCCATAAGCAACCCTGCTGCTTGGCTATTGGCCACTGCTGAATTCCATGACTCAGCGTGTCTGTAGATAAGATGTTATGATTGAGTCGCTGCCAATGAAACGAGGCCACTGCCCGGAGTTCAATAGGTTGGACTTCTGCTGCTGTAAAACGCACGGAAAAAGTTTGTACCAAGTTTTGTGGGTTGTGTAAGTAGGGAGACCAGTCATGTCATGCATGACTAGGTATTCCGTTATTATCATGTACAGGGCATAATAGCCTCTGATTGTTTTCGATGAGTCAGTGTTTACGCTGACTGTACTTTGGATTTTGAAAGGCTGGAAACCTCTCACCCCTCTAGAACAAAGAGAGACGGCCCTGAAATCCACCTACGCAAGTATTAAAGGATAACTTTCGGCATGTTTGTGGACACTAATACACACGCTCACACATTTCCCACACTAACTCAACACTTAGTTTTCATTTTTGCCTTAACCTGTCGTGCTGACCTACCCTCATGTCGCTCGCAAGCCTCCGGGCTTCATTGCCTAAATTGGGCTGGAGTCAGGAGGAAAAGTCCCTGTCTGTGTGTGTCGTTGTTTGACTTTCTCTCTGTGGAGATTCTCCCCTTGTGGCGCCCCTGGGTTTCCTGTAGGAAGTCCACCTACGATGCCTGGTTGTGTGTGTGGGAGGAAAGCAACAATAGTCTATTTTTTATTCTACTAATAATCAGAATAATTGCCAAATCAGAAGAATAAACTAGGGATGTCAATCGATTAAAATATTTAATCGCAAAGTAACACAAAACAATGAGAAATATTATCCAGAAACCTTCACAGGTACTGCATTTAGCATAAAAAGTATGCTCAAATCATAACAGGGCGAACTGCAGCCCAACAGGCAACAACAGCTGTCAGTGTGTCAGTGTGCTGACTTGACTATGACTTGCCCCAAACTGCATGTGATTATCATAAAGTGGGCATGTCTGTAAAGGGGAGACTCGTGGGTACCCATTCACATATCTTAAGGTCAGAGGTTTTCTAGTTTCATATGATGCCAGTATCTTCACTTTCGCTTTAAAACTGAGCCCGCTACAACCTCCGGAAGATTGATTGCGTTAATGTGTTAAAGAAATTAGTGGCGTCAAAACGAATTTGGGTTAACCCATTATTATTGCGTTAACTTTGACAGCCCTAGAATAAACTAGTCATTGCCATTGGGAACACTTCCTGTATGCAGATAATAGTTTTCAATGTAAATGCTCTCTCCAGTTACTTTCTATTTTCAGAATATCTATAGTCTCTGCACATGCTCGCCGTTCTGAATGATGGCAGGTGCCGCGGCCGGGTGGCACACCTTCTTCTGTTCAATAGCTGCAGGAGTAGTTATGTGTGTTCTCATACAACGTGTTGGTTCAATAGGAAGCTCAGCGGTCAAGCAATAATGGTGCTAGTAAGCTCTCAATGCACGTCTATCCTTTCCCATCCTCTTTCAAAGGTAGAGAGAGGTGTGTGGAGTGCTGGATTTAATACGGAACATTTCTCTCTGATTACCTACTATGGAAAATGTCAATAGGACACCTCGTGCAGTCATTTTATTTACTGCTAGAGTTTATGCATCCCTGGGTATCATCAGTGGGATTAATTTCACTCCTATAACAGCAACTTTGGTGTGACTGAGACTCTCAGAGGTTTGGGGCGTTATCTACGGAGACTGGCTGCACATGGAAGCTGCTCCTGTCAGGTGTAATATTACAAAAAAAAGCATCCTCACCTCAGCTCCTCTCCGCTTAACTGTTCTGTAAACATTGTAATTTAAAGCAAAAGGTTGTGTGACTAACTACTATGCTATTTGCTTTTTCATTTCATTTTTTTACACATTAGCCATAATACGATTAGGTGTCCAGTGGAAGATGGCGCAGGACTGATTTTAAGTATTTGGCAGTTTACAAATAGCAAACTGTGTGTGTGCGGAGGCAGGGAGTAGGGAGGATGTGGTGATATATAAATATAGTCCCTCTACTGTAAGTCGTCACTCTCTTTTTGGGTTTGTGCTTTGTCAATGCTGATGGTTAAAGAGGACGTATTATGCTTATTTTCAGGCGCATACTTGTATTTTGGGTTCCACTAGAACATGTTTACATGCTTTAATGTTAAAAAAAAAATAGCTTTGTTTGAGGGCGAGCCAAACTAGCCGCTAGCAAAAGTGTGTTACTTAGTGACATCACTACGTTACGGAAGAAAAGGCGGGACTTGAAGCAAGGCGTTTCAGGCACTTCAGGAGTAGTGTTTCTGTGGGGGGAGAGGAACTCCCTTTTGGCGTGATCTTTGGGATTTGTAACTTTGCAGACCTTTTACATGCACAAACAATTATACACTGAAGGAAAGGGAAGAAGCACAAAAGCATATTAGGCCCCCTTTAATGCATATTGAAACCGCAGTAACATGATGTTTAGATTGTGTGTTATCGCGCCATGTTGTCCGTTTATCATGATGTCTCTTACATGCTGCTTCTGCCCGGCGTCCTGACAACTTCATTGGATGTGTCCTCGTACACCTGCAGACGGAGAAGAGAGAGGTGGAGAGTGGGAGGCAGAGAGGTGTTCTACTTTCTAATGTATCCTAATTAAAGTTGGCAGGTTTAATCACAGACAGATAAGCATCGGAGAAGAAAAGAGAGGGACAGAAGGAGAGAGGAGAGGGACCCAGACACAAGAGGCCTTTGAAAGTACCTCATTCAACCCCCAAGTTTTTCTCAAACTCCCCCTAAGCTCCATCGATTGCTCTTCTTGCCCCTCTGCTTCTTTTTCTCTTTCTTGTCTTTTCCGCATTGTCACAGAATATTTCTGTTTATTTCTGTTCCCATGGCTCCCACCGCCGTCCCTCAAATGTTCTGTCGTTGGATCACAGGGCAATGTTATTGTCAGCTGTGGTTAAGGACACAGGAAGGGCACCAACTTGTCACTAGATGTTTGTCTCAGATGCCACTTCAGGGGGATCTGGCTACCACTGTGGTGGCCTCTGGCATCTCCCCAGCCAACATGTGCTGACACTGTCTCTCTCCCACGCATACCAGGGCACACAGAACCCTTGTATTTTGACAATTTTTTTACAATGTTGTGATTAGGTATTCTTAACTTGGAGCTCGCCCCGGGCATTTTTTCACATTTGCAAATCATTAAGTGGCTGTTATTGTTTAGTATTCATGGTTGGTGCAGCTCAACTTTGGCAGTTTGGAAGTTGGCATTGGGAACTTGTTTTTTACCCATAAGGACACCAAACCTACTCTACACACACAAACAGTGTAACCAACAGTGGCTGCTGACCCCTCCTCACCCTCATAACATAACTGTCAGAGCGGCTCTGGCCGTTAGGCAGCTGTGTGACAGTGGACATCATATCCTCTTTAAGGTGAGAAGATAAGGTGGCTGTATAACCATTTGTTATCACAGGCAGCGCCCCCCCCCCCCTCCCTGACACCTCCACATCCCTTATCTGGCTCCGTCCCAGTTTTCTTGCCCGAACTGCTTGGGCTCATGCGAGCCCAGGGCTGATGAGTAAGCACTGCTCAGCCCGTGGATGGCTCGGCCTGCCGTTATCGATCGCAGCGCCACCGCCTGTCATCCAGCCGCCACTTAGCTAATCATGTCCATACCATTGTCTCACGGCTGGGAAAACGGCCATAAAACAGAGAGCGGCGACTAACGGCGGCGTCGCAGGGAGAGATGGATTTTAGCGATAGAGGAGGCACACCCAAAGCTGCCTGAGCCAAATGGTACTGCTATCTTAGGATGGTAGCACTCATCCTCCCTGTTCTCTCTGTTGTTGGCTCTTTTATTGTGGTGCCGGTTGGTCCATCTGCATGAAGGAAAGACAGACCATGATTTCCACCAGTCTGCCAGTCTCTGTGTCAGCCTGGTTTTGACCTTGTTACTCTGATTGCCACTGTTGTTGGGCAAACAGCACATTTGTTTGTGCTAAATAAATACTCTTAGTGATGAATCACCTTGAATGCTTGAATAGAAGCAATTAGAAAAGGCTCTTATGAATGCTATAAAGACATATATCCAGTGTGCCATTTTAGAGGATTGTAAATGGGTTCAGCTCTGGGTTGGGTTTTCACGGGGGTGACATGGGTCATTTCTCTTCTCAGTGCCGTGATTTCCCAGGATGCAGTTGGGGGCCCCAAGGTCCATAGCTCTTATGTCAGAGTTCATTTCCTGTTGCAGTGCTCCAGCGGCTCCTGAGGATCCACCATTTTGTAACATTCCCGACGAGGACTTGAGAAATGTGTCTCAATTCGCCACCCATTGCTCACAAGTGTGGCCTTTTTAAACTTTAAAATATATATTTCATACTCTCCTCATCTCAGTTTTAAATGATGTTAAATGATGTTGCATTCAGCTTTACACTGAGTAAACTGTAAGCACAGCCGAGGTCACACTGTGCCTGATATAGTAGAAGTGTGAAATTGTGTATCCTATTGAAGTTGCTGTTCACGCATCAACAAAGTGAGTCAGACAAATGAAAGAAGACATTATAGTTTTGCTGATGTTTCTATTTGTAATGTTAACTCGAACGCATCGTCTTTTGTTGCAAATCCCCACAAACCTGAGACTACGCGACTCCTGCATTTTCCTTTGTTGCTATGCCGACTTTCATGAGTCCTAAGTCGTGAAGATAAAAGTAAGGGAAACATGATGGGGGAAGAATGTAAACATTTCCAGGAGTTGTTTTTGATTTTTGAGGGTTGTTCAAGGAGAGGACGGCCTCGCCGCACCACGGCTCGTATTAGTCACAGTCATCGGAGAGAAGAGAATGCAGACCTTTTTGCCCAATGAGGGAAAAGGTCGTCGGGAATGCAGTTTGTCAGGTCAGGACGAGCCGGGCCTGTTGGAGCTTAAATCCATGTGACTGCCAGAAAAGAAAATGAGATGCACAGAGGTGAACCTCGGCTAGACTAATCTTTGGTGAAACATGAGTATCAAAAGACCATTAGCATTGTCATCATTCTGGATGACTTATCGGATGTTCATTTTTATATCAATTAAAGTGTCAGTGCAGTTGCACACAGACCTTTTCTCCACTGTGATGCCAGAGCTGGGATCACTTTGGTGGCATTTCCCTCTTTACATTTGGATTAACATTTGGATTCCGCTATTTGTACAGGTAGATGTGATCTTTAAAAATGAAATGTCTAATTTACCTTCTCAAGTAATGACAAAATGATTCACATCCATTAAAGGGGTACTCCAACTATTTACTTATTAATTTCCATAAATTTAAGGGACTGCTATTTAGTAAGCTAAAACAGTAAACAAGATTTTTTAGCATGTCTGAAACCTTAGTATGAAACCAATAGTACACAAATGCATACTATTTCTGGTGAAATATTACAGTATACAAATGCTGGACACTATGGCGGCATAAATATCTAACAATGCAATGCGGTAGTGACGACAACGTTCATAACAGATGTTGACAGACGGCTCTGTAACTTCAATAACGCTTCAACTTAACTGTAAGTATAAGATTTCACTTTTCTAGGCGTAATATCTATTTTAAATTAATTCAGAATTTGATTCCAAAAAGATACATACTACTGTTAATTCACACAAAAGTATGTTGAGCGATTGTAGACCTAGTGGGTATGTAGTGCATAGTATGTGATTTCGGAAGCAGCCACTGACTTTTCGTCTCCAGTATAGGTCAAGCTCCGAAAAACACTGGATCCTACATTTCCCATAATGCAATTCAGCAGAGTCCAAGCTCCACCAGACCCAGCAACTGTTTTTACAGGCTGTGTAGTACCTCCCATGCCAAGTAAACAGAGATTACATACAGAGATTATTATTATATTATAGTATTAGTATACGGGTATAGTGTTATTATATTGTTCATTGAACTTGACCATTTGATCTAAGTGGTTCCCACCGAAGAGGGAAACTGACCAAACAGTGTTTGTTCATGCAGACTGTTATGTTTTCAGTCATGCTGCAGTTGCTCCTAAAAGGCAAAGTAGTTCATCACTGATGACTCTGAATGACTAATGGCGTATTCATCCTGCAGTGATTGTGGTAAATGCTGATTAAGCATTTCTTTTGTCCTCAGTTGTTGATCATATCTGGTCAATGAGGAGAAATATCTTTGAACAATCAAAGAGAGACGTTAAACACGCTCAGAGACATTGTGGCATTGTGGTTGGAATTTGTCCTCGCCTCTTAGATCACATGCATCATAGATTACAAGTAATGTTTGGCTCCACTCCTGACAGCAAATTTAAGATACATTATGCAAAAAAGGGATTTATTAGAGAAAGGATGTGCTTTTACACCACTTGGATCCCCAGCCTGCTTGATCCTCACTTACGCACAGTGGTGGATAGATTGAACAAAAATAGAGTTTTGCAGCGTTGCCTATTTTGGAGCATGTAAACTCAGGCTAATGGCTTCCCTGCTACAGACAAGCCAACAAATCTTTAGTCCAATCAAAGCGTTTATTATGTCTCTGCTTCCTCCAAGAATACCCACATGATGCTTTAAAACACAGCCACTGCTAATAAGCGCGATCGAAATTTACTGATTAAAGCTGCTTAAGAAGAATGAGTTGTTTGAGTTTATAAGTGGAAATCCATTCCACTTCTCTACTGAAGTATAGTCCGAGAGTACTAAGGTAATGCTTTATCTTAACCATAAAGAGTGAAATACTAGGTTTATGAAAATATTGAGTATTATGTTTTGTGATACTGTATCGATTTTCAAAAACTATCAATTTTGAATTAATAGTTTACATGCAAAGATAAACTCAGTCAATATTTGATTTGATTTGCAAAGATGTGTCCTCTCAAAGTAGTGCTATGATGTTGGATGTTACAGGGACTGTGATAAATGCAAATGCAGATCCCACTGTTCTGATTGCTTCAAAAAATCAAACTTTCTTTTACTCAGATGTTATGCTTATAGTGGTGTGATCTTTATAATATATTAATTCTATTAATATTATTATTTATAATATATTGGATTGTAACAGGGCTGTCGATTCGATACTGTATGTATTACTGTATGCGATTTATTATTTATTGGACTTTTACTTTGGAAAATATGTAAATTGATACAGTAAAAATGATTTGATTTTCAAGAATAGACAGTTCCTCACAAATTAGTGGTTTGTTTTTTTAATTTGTAAGGGACATTTTATCCTTCTGGTGAATATAATCCTATCAATCTTATTTTTCCATATTATTTCATTTTGCATATTCAGTTCCCTTTTTTAACACCTTATTTTGAATACCAGATGTAGTCACACGTGTATACTTCCGCTAACTTCGCCAAGTCTGTCGCTAGCTCTTCGTATCACCATTTTGGCTCGCTGAAGCCGACTGTGGTTTGTTTTGGTTGACGGATACGGAACGGATATGACGTCACGTGACTCAGACTACAACAATAAAAGCGTTAACTTCCTTCTACCTCTGTATAGCTCAACTCAAATGAAGAAAATATATTGATTCTGGCATTTCAAAATCAATTTCAAAATCATAAAAAAAATGATTGCGATACATAGGTGAATCGATTTTTTCCCCACCCCTAATCGTAACCCCTGTATCATGATACGTATCGTATCGCCACATTCTTGCCATTACACAGCCCTATGGAATACACAATGTAACTTATATTATCTTTAAAAGTAGTGATTTTAAACCAAAGTAGGCATGATAATCTTGGAAACATTCAGAATCCCTGTGATAGCAGTAATTGGCAATTACCTTGCATTTATGAGCTTCCTGTCAAACTTCTGCCAGAAATGACACCAACGCTATCATTATAGGGGTGTTGATGTTGCCATTAATTCCACTGCCTGCTGTGTATATATTGTGCAAGTATGTATGCACGAGTCAGAGAGCTGAAGGATCAGAAGGAAGTGATTCGGAAACGCAAGACTTCATGAAAGAAGTGGAAAGGTTAAAAGTACATCAGAGCCAGCAGCTTACTTGTTGCCATAAGAATGTCAGATCATTTGAGTCACGCTGTTTTGATTGCAGGGCACTTCTTGTTTGTGTGCTATTCGCTAGAATGGACCAAACAAGTGCCCGAGCCTAGTTTAGCCTGCCCTTGAACCGCAGCTCAAGGTATTACACATGACATGAGCACATGTATTGTCTCTATTTCAACACACTCGTATATTACAGACACTCCCATCCACAATATTTCAGTTTTGGCTTCACAACTATGTAAATATATCCTCTCCGTGTCCCTTAGTCTCTCAGTGTTTGGCCGTGGCGGATCAAATTCTAGGAAATTGTGCAACTCCGAGGGTATTCACATGCAGCTTTTAGACCGCAGAGCAGGGCTTATACATCGAGGGCCGTGCCTTTTCCTCTCCCCCTCCTCCCTCCAGAGGTCAGAGTTGACAGGAGACATGGCTGGGTGATGTCAGTCCTCTCCTTAGGGATCCTCGGGGGGGTCTCGTGAGGTTGGGCAGCAGATCCAAAAGAGGAAGACGGGAAGGAACAGCTCGCTGTTGTTCTGCTTTGTTTGTTTTTTCACACGTTGGCGCTAAATAGAGAGACGCAGGATGTCAATGGTTAGGGCTCAGATGTGGGTGTGTGTGTGCATGTGATGCGTATATCCATAAGGAACCATTTGGTACGCCACAAGGTCGACAGATTTGCGATTCAGCAGTATTTTTCTTCTCCTTTGTTTTTGCTACACGGCCGTCAACAGCAAGATAAGTTGAGATTTGCTTTCATGCTGTGGGGAGTTTGCGAGGAAAAGTTGTTTTAGTGCACGCTGGGTCGTTGACTTGTTCAGAGGGTCTATAATGTTCAACATCATGTGCGAGACGCGGTTGCGAGAGCGTGTTGGGCGGTGCTCCTGGGGCTCCCTGATGATGTACCATGGTAAACAGCTCCTACTGCTCGCACAGCTGGGGCACATGAGACGGGCCTCTGCAGTGCATGGAGAGAGGGATGGGGAGGAGGCAGACAGAGAGAGAGAGAGAGGAAGAGCGACTGGACCGACACAACAGAGGAATGCTGCGAGGGCCTTCGGGGCAGGATACAAACTGCAAAAAGCACAAGCGAGCGCAGAGGAAACAAGAGCAGAAAACTGATTATAAATGACAAATCCCCAGCTCTCGCAACCAAGCAGTGTTAGCTGCCGTATCCTGAGGGTGGGAAAATGCAACAGTAATGGCTCCGACTCCAATCCAATCTCCTGTACGTATTCGTGCATGTGTGTGTATGAGACTGTGTTTGTGTATGTGGGCCTCCCTAACCTCAACAGACAGACAGAGACAGGAAATTTTGCCCCTCCCCTCCCGTGTCCTCCCCTTCATCCTCTGCCCTGTGCTCGCCGCCCGGCGCTGATTGGCTGGAGGGGAAAGCGAGGGATGAGGTTTTGTCGTCTAATCTGCCAGCAGATCGCCACTGATGGGCCTCTGTAGAATGGCTTTAGTAAATTACTGTTCCAGGGAAGGGCAAATCCCTTCTATCAGATAGCAGCTCTCTCTCTTCATCTCTCCCTCCTCTCCAAACCCCGCACTCTCTTTTCTCTTCACTGCATCAGTCAGGCTTTGACTTTATCTCTTCATCACTGCCTTGCTCTCCTCTGTAGCTCTTGGCCTCTACTTCTCTGTCTCTTTCTTTTTTTGGGTATGCAAACACCTCATGTTGTGCACCTATTTGTGTGCACTAGACCCGATTTGCTCCGCCCAGGGGCCTAGCACCTGGTGTGAATGAGATGAGTTGGTGTCACAAAGAGACGCTCTGTGGATTTTGCTCTAAGGCTACTCGTACGACATCAGCACATTACAGTTGCCTCAATCCCCTGGTGTGTTTTTGCATCCTAACAAGGTGAACCAGTTTTGAGGGCGGCTATCTTGCCTTGCCCAGTCTGAAACCACACAGGAGGTAATTACTGTACATCCTATTGTCAGTAGCTGGACGATAGTGTTTGTGGATTAGAGGAAATTGTTTTCTGTATGTGGTTTTATTTTTGCATACCTGTGTCACAAAAGATTTAACTAAGAGATCAGAGAATGAGATACCTGTAGATACTGAAAAAGAAGGGAGTGTTTTTTTCTCTCTACCTGTGAGGCTGAGGTGGGGAATGTCGCCTGCTACGGAAAGCCGAGTGGAGCCAAACTCACAGTGACTTCCTGTGTTTCTGTTACAGCTACACCTCCAACTCCTCCACAATGACATAGAACAAGTCGCTCTGAGGTGACATATGGCAGCCAGGCACGTCAGATGTCACACAACGGCGCTGTATGCACGATAATTAACAGGTGGTGTATAGGAAGAGGTGGAGAGGGCACACACACACACACACACACTTTCATTTTAAAGTGTGTTTGCTGTGAAGTTGTGATGAAGTGTCTCACCAAACAAGATTGACAGTAGCCCAACCCAGCAGAAATATCTGTTCAGTTGCTGCCGTTGTAACCGTTTTTATAATGAGTATGTTTACATGCGGAGCAGCATCCCAGGTTTGAGTCATATACTGGTTCTGATCATGTTTGTGATAAGACGTTTACAAGGTACATGAAACCCTGTATACAGATTATAACATGATCCAAGTTTCATATCGTCTGACAAAAGATGATATTTCAGCATCTGTCTCTTTTATACCAGCTGAGTTTAACATGAACCCACTTTGGTTTCTGGCTGTCTGCTGTTGAATTTACTGTTTACTGACAGTTAAATGGAAGATGACGGGAAACAACACAATTTACCTTTCACGTTACAGATGTCTGGCTTCATTTCAGTGTGTAAATCATCATTAGGGCTGCCACTAATAATTATTTTCATCATCAATTGATCTGCCGATTACATTTTTCTCAATCCCAATCAATCTGTTAATCGTGAGGTCTGGAAAATAGTGAAAAATGAAGATCAAAATTTTCCAAAAATCGATTTGACATATTTAAATTACTTGTTTTGTCCAACCAACAGTAGTACAAAACCCAAATGTATTCATTTGATCACTAAAGAAGGCTTAAAAAACAATGAATCATCACATTTGAGAAGCTGCAAACCGTGAACATTTGACATTTTGCTTAAAAGTTTTATACATCATTATATCATTTATTATGAGATTTCTTTTGTAGTACTGACTCAGGCTGCATACATACTGGATCCTGCATTACGGCGATTCGCCATAGGGTTGTGCGGCGGTCTGGGAGAGTCAATTTAATGGTCCATTGACTGCAACGATAAATATCTTTTGGTCCCTCATGGCTGGGTTGTACAGCCCTGGATCGCCGGTTACGTGATTGGCCACAGCAGCGTGACCTCGGGTTGCGTTTATCCAAAAGTTGATTTTGTTTCTACTTTTCCACAACGTTTTTTTGGCACCCCCTGAGGCAGCCGCAGCCCAAACGCACTACCCCCCATTCAAAATGAATGGGAGGACTTATGTTTTCGCCGCACTGCCAGACCTGGTGTGAATGTAACCTAAATGCTACATAGCTAGAATTGAGGATGGTCGACGTGCCCCCAGCATCGAGAAACAGACAGGAGCACCGACACCAGAGCAAAGCAATACAGAAAAACGTATTTTAGCCACCTAAAAGAAAAGCTCACCTAAAAAAAATTGACATCCGTGTAAGTGTGCGCTATATTTATATATTGCCCGACGGCGAACTGAACTGAAAGTGAACAGTATCTATACTGTTTTTGTCATCTGAGCCTGCTGGCTTTGGAAAGAGCATAGATAAGTTTCACTTTCAGTTCAGCCGCCCGTCAGAAAGGAGAAGGAAAGGGCTTTCTGAAGGCAAGATAAAGCAGTGAAAATATTCTAAATATAGCGTACACTTAAACAAATATTGACTTTTTTTTTAGGTGAACGTTTCTTTTAGGTGGCAAAAATATGTTTTTCTGCCATCTGCACTGTATTGCTTTGCTCCGGTGTCGGTACTCCTGTCTGTTTCGCCAAGCTGGGGCTGTGCTGAGCGTCATCTACTCTAAGTAATACACCTACTATGGATAAGTATGTCATACAACCCAACTTCAAAACACCCAAACTATCCCTTCAACCTGGAATATTGTTCCTCTTTGGCTTATACAGCTGTTCAACAAATCCCCTGTAGTTTTAGACCTGGACCACACTGGTTGGTGATGTATTGTTACACTCTCTGATAATGAGCCGACTGAAGGGCCTAACTCTGGCTGGTGTACCAGTACAGATTAGAATGACAGGAGCACTCGTGTCTGGTGAGCCCCACCCTTCTTTATCGACTCTCTCCCCCTGCAGTCTGAAGCATCTGCCTCCCCTCAGCTCACCACACATGCTCTCTCCCTCTCCACAGCCCACACTCCTCTATCGCTGCGGCTGCTAGCTATCCGGCTCGCCGCCGATGTCGGAGCCTCTAATCTCTCTAGCATAAAGGCCATGCAAAGGGAATTTATGTTAGCCTGCCACGGGAAGAAAAGGAGAAGCGGAGAATCGTTTGAGCAGGTTGACAGATAAGGCTCTTGTGCTTTCTGTGTGGTGCTTTTTAAGCCATGTTAAGCTGCTTAATTAGACATAATCTACAGACCCCAGACTGAGGCGGAACTAATGAAGTTAAAAGACTCAAATCCCATACTACCATCACACTCTCTCCTCTATACTCCACACCACCATCACTCGCGCCCTCTCGGTCTCATCACTACGGTCTCCTACCATCTCGCTCTCCTCCTCCTTGCTGCACACTCTGCCCTCTCTTCCTCTTTGCCATCCCACTCTTTCCTTTTAACACCATTAATGTCTTGTATCACAGCCAGACGCTCTGTCCTGCCTGCGTTACTACCGTCAAACATGTAATAACAATTTGCTGTATATGATTGTTTCTGTAGAGCAGTGAAATGTTCCTGCTTAGCACCGGTGTATCATCAGAAGTGAGGATGTAGCACGTCGAACCCCAGAAACAGACATTATTATATGGACATCAGTATTAGGTGCATGAGTTTACTCTGTCTGCCTTTATTCTTGGTGCTAATGAGCATTTAGGGGCATATTGTCTGAGCAGAGGAACGCCTTCAGAAAATCATTCATTCAGAATTATATTATTACACACATTATTATGGAGAAGATGAGAATTCAACATTTTGGGAATTGTGCTTATTTGCTTTCTTGCAAGAGTTAGATGAGAAGATCGATACCACTCATATCTGACTGTTAAACATGAAGTTACAGCTATCGGCCTATTAGCTGAGTTTAACACAAAGACTGGAAACAGGGGTAATCAGCTAGCCTGGCTTTGTCACCAGTTAACACATTACATCTCATTAGTGTAATCTGTACAAAAAATGTAAGTGTAAAAACAACTATTTGAGATTTTACGAGGGGCTAGGGCCATCACCCATTTGTTTGTGGACTTCAGTTTTGAGGGGTGGATTTAAGTACCGAACAGTGAAGTTATGAAAAAAGTTATAATTAACTTTCATGAACACACTGTGAAAGGGTTAAAGTTGTAAGTCAAAAACACGGACAACTCCCAGACGAGACAACGCCGTGGTAGCGACCTGTCAATCACAAGGTAGCCACGCCCTAAAGCATCCCCTGCTTTATGGTCTATTTGACTCCAAATGGGACCATAATTTACTAAATGAACATCATGCTGTATTGAAGAAGACTTGAAACTAGCGATTGAGACCATAAACTCATGTTTACTGAGCTAATAAATCAAGTGAGAAGTAGGGTCATTTTCTCATAGACTTCTATACAATCAGACTTCTTTTTGCAACCAGAGGAGTCGCCCCCTGCTGGCTATTAGAAAGAATGCAAGTTTAAGGCACTTCCGCATTGGCTTCACTTCTCAGACCCGGAGGTTGCCCATTGGCTGGGAGCAGTGACTTCCTGGAGTCGCCGCTGGTTGTCTGGCAACCTCAAAACGACGACAAGATTACAGGAAGTCACTGCCCTCGGCCAAGGAATAATCCTGCACATAACCCTCTGTTAAAAGCACTACTTGTCATTTTTAGAATAGGTATCGATCTTCCCGTCTAATTCTCTGGGGAAAAAAGTGAGTACGCAAACTATTCCTTTAACATCTGTGATTTATATTCTGTACCTGACAGAGACGATTCTGTGATAAAGTTCCTCAAATAGCAAGGCACATACAACAAAAACAATATAATGAGGGTTTTCTGAGGTTAGGCACTAATGGAAGCTGTGAACAGAATTGAAAAGGTTGAAGAAGCCAGACTGAGAACCCGGGGGGGAAGTGGTGAGTGTTACAACAAGTTACTTGGCAGAGTCTGCGGTCTTTTTTAGCACATTTCCATCTCTGCAGTAGTTCTGCTTCCACAGTCTTCCCTCTTGCTCTAAGAAGAGGATGTGTTCCTCATGTCAGTAACACACTTCCCTTCCCTAATCCCACCATGGGGTAAATCTGTGCCCCGGCCATGTGTATGAATATTTGATCTCGTAGTAGGTGGATGAGTGAATCTTAACTTTTTGCCAGCTTACAATACGCTTTGTTCATACACCAGCTCTTGATGCGGCCCCCCTGTTGTTGCTGTGGCATGTTTACATAGCTCTCCTATCGCTTCATCTTGCAGGACCGGCTTCTTTGTTGTGTTTTTTTTGAGATTTCCCTGAAGCTGAACAGCGGTTATTTTCCCTTCGCGGAGGAGCTGGCTGCCTGGCACGCTAGCTTGTAAACGCTCATCCTCTGTCCAGGAGGAGATTGCAGCTGACCATTGTTGGGTTTCATCATCGTCATGAATGCGCCGCTTCACCGGGGATGGCCTGTCAGAGAATTTTCCTCACTCCATTATCTTCCTGCCTCTCCCTCATGCCCTCCTTTAGCCCTCCGTCCCGCCTCGTCTTTACCTGGAGTGGCTGCGGCCTTTTGTGCTGTCAAACTCATTCTCCTCACCGTGTCCATGAGGCAATTGTAAACACAGGGCCGAACCTTTGGAATCAAAATTACCTTGAGCGGCTTATCGGCTGCAAAACTAAGTAATATTGTCCTGTGCACATTTTGTTTTCTGTCTGCCTCTCCTCCTCATGTGAAAAAAGCTCTCCCCTCCAGTATCATGGTGGTGTTGAGTGGATGTGAGGGCTGCTGCATTCTGGTCCTGCTTGATTAGCCAGCGTGTGATGCTGTGGGCAGCTTTGTTTTGTTGCTGAATGGGCTGTTCCACTGAGAGCGCGGGAGACGACGACGACGGCGAGGAGCAGCGGAGGAGGAGGCAGGGTTGGGATGGAGGGAGAGGGGAAGGGTGGTGTGGAGAAGGAAAAGCAGGAGATAAAAAAGCTAAAGGAGAAGGATATAAAAGGAGAGGTGGGGAGTAGATAAATGAGACGGGAGAAAAAGCTGGAGCAGGAATGAGGAGAGGACGGTGGTGCAGAGGCAAAAAGAAATGACCTCTCCTCCTTTGGAGAGGGAAGATAACTGCGAGTGTTTAGAAATGCTGAGGTGGACAGAAGCCATATCTTCCACCAACACAGCACCTGCTAGTCTGCCGGCCCCCTCCCATTCATTGACCGACTTTCTATTGTGGGTATCTGTGTGTGTGTGTGTCTTTCTGCCTGTGTGGAGGTGCGTGTGCGTATCCGTGCATACACATTATTATGCATACAGTTAGTACACCATTTTTGTTTCAGCCCTTGAGATAGCAGCCCGAGATTTTGTGCTCGCAACATGTTAATACTCAGACATGACAAATCCCCGAATCCCTGCACTGCACCACCTTAATACATGCATGCATGCATTAATAGGTTTTCTTGTAAAAATATGGAAGGAGGTCTGCACAGTAGTTTCTCTCTCAGTTCCTGCACATACAGTACATACAATTTCAGAATTGTTCACCAGATGCTTTTCTATAAACCTCTGGGACCAGGAGCTCAGTGCTTTTAGAAGTCAAATGGTATTCTCTGATAGTCACACACTGCAGGTCCACTTGGTTGTGGGCGTGGTTGCTGGAGAAGCATAATAACAAACGCTAGTGGCTAACTACTTGCGATTTAACTACTTGTTTTTTTAAAGTTGTGATTATTTTCTATTAATTAAACTCCAGGCCCATATCTGTGGTGTACATTAGGGATGTCATAAGAACCGATACTTCAGTACCGTAGGTAGCATCAGGGCTCGAGACTAATGGTGTCCCGGCGTCCCGGGGACGATAGAAAATGTGTTCCGGACGCAGTAAACTCACTATCGACGTGCCCATGGGACGCACCCTATTTTTCCCTGATAATGCTGCATTGCGAACAACAAAGTGTTGAAAGCGGCAGGACGAGAGCTAGTTAACAGGCTCTATTTGGTAAAAATGAGTATTGCCTGAACGAGTATAAATTGTGCGACGGTAAATTCTAACATTATCATGATGTGTTCAAATGTAATCTTGTAAAATGTAGTTTTTGGCAAGACACTTTTAAGAGGCAGATTTGGATAAATCTCCCTACCGCCCGTCATTTACACTCGACAGCTACCAAGCTACCTGCTAGCTATGTATCTAAAGAGCTACACTGTTGGTCTTCTGTGTATAGCAGCAAAACTAAAATTAGTGTTGGTTCTTTGGTTCGTTTTGTTGTTTGGCTAACTCACACAATTAACAATAATTGGCCACAGCTGAGGATATTTGCAAGTGACAGTTGTCATGGTAGTCGGTGAAATAGCTGGCTTAAACTTTCACTTAGTTGTTAAGATGCTGTTAATTGTGTAAATTATAATTAAAATCACTCTTTCAATTTGTGATTTCCCTATAAAATCAACTAATCATTGGGCCCTACCATATTGTCTTTATAGGTGCCTAGATGAAAGGTAACAGGCCTCAAGCCAGCTCATACAGATGAGCCAGTACTACTCTTCAGTGCCCAGTGTACTGCTTTAAACCCAAATCCTCACCTGCAGCTCATCCCATTCTCTGTCTGCTGCCCGTCAGATGACCAGACTCCATGTTTATCCGGGCGTAGGCAGATGGAGGATGATGAGAGAGAAATTTGGGTCGTTTTTTTCATTTCAGTATGAAAAAGGATGATTTGTGTGCTGTCTATTCTTCCAGTGATGCTTTTGTGTGCGAGTGTGTGTAATTCTGTATGCCCGTGCCAGAGCGTGTGTTAAGTTTTCTGGAAGCAGACTGCGTTGTAGACGGAATAAAGCGAAAGCCCACTGTGAGTGTTGACAGTCTTGGCTTGTTGTTGGCTGATGGGGTGGATGAATGCTGAGTACTGTGGGCTGGAACATGAAGGCAGATCTGGAGTGTTTTCTTGTACCGGATGCGTCTGAATTCTTCAAATCTCTCTTGATAAATTCAAGGTTGTGCACTAAATTGAAAATATGACAATGATAAGCCCTCCCTTGAGCTCCTTCTACGCCATCTCCGAGCCTCACTTCCTCTTTCGTTGCCTTTCTCCTCTCACTTATTCCTCTCCGTCCTATAAGTGATTCCTCTTTTCTGCCTCCTCTTATTTTTCCCTTTTCCTAGAAACCCTCTTGCTTCATTTATTGGTATCTCTGTATGTTTCCACTCCTCCCATTTTAACAAATGGTCTGTTTAAAAGACGATTGGAACAACACACCCAAGCACACATTCATTCATTCACACACACACACACACACACACACACACACGAGCGAAAGGCTGAAATAAAGAAGCCCCTTATCTCTCCTACCAGAGACACTTGGTTCATGTGCTCGCATGCAGATGAATAATATATGTGGATACGAGCGCGTACACACACACACGCACACACACACAAGTAACCAATTGGTGGTGGTGCTGACATGGGCCGTTGTATGCTGTGCTTTTTGTAACACAACTTGCGTGCACGTGTGTGCGCGCTCTGCTGTCACTATGGAGGGACATAGAGTCTCCAAGGGCATGGTAATGAATGGGAGTGTTGTCACCAGTCAGGTCCAGCTGCCTTTATGCTGCATGTTCTCCTATTATACCACGAGCGCTGCATGAGTAGCGAGAGCGTGGGTGGGTTTTTTGCGTTAATGTGGCTTGAATGAAAACAATTCTTATGTGCGAGAGGGTGTAATGTGTGTGTGTGTGTGTGAACAAGGTGTTCACACACGAGTGATGTGTTTAAGCCATGACGTCCTCTTCTTTGTCTGCAACGTGACACGCAGATAAAATACGCTTAATTTGCATGGATAAGTATATGATCGTGTGTCTTTGGCTTGCAGTCGCTAAGAGAGGGTGTCTCCTGTGCCAGCGTGTTAGATATGTCAGTGTGTGAGCGGTGGGCTGCAAGAAAAATGCTGTCAGAGCAGAAGCTGAATAATTTGCCTACAGACACATTTGTGATACGGTGACGCGTGCGCATAAATTTGCCTTCCAGTAGACTGTATGGTTTACAGATAGTGTGTAATATCAGAAAAAAAACATACCTGAGTGCAGAGGTCTTTTTTCCCTTCTGTTCTGTACATGGATATTCAGTTCCATTGGGATCTCTCTTAGAAGATGAGGAGAGTATGCACACTACACACACTTGTACAGTATGTCGAGAGTTGTAGAGAATGTGTGCCTTCCTCTGTGCTTCTTGCAGATGAATCAAGTTGTGATTTGTGTTCAGTGGGTGGGGAAGCAGGTAGTTCTGGGATGCAAGAGATCAATGTAGAGCCTTATGGGAGGATTGTGGCCCTATTTTGACCAAACATTTATGATGGAAGGCGAGACTATTTGACAACTCTGCATACACTGTACCCAATTTTACATATGTTCACTCTAGCATTCAAGTCAAGTTTATATGGTGTTCACTCAAAAATAAGCTCCAGGAATACTCTAATTCAATATATCTATATGTGATGTATTAGTTAAAAGAAACGCTATAGAGTGCTACAGGAATGAGTCCTAAAACCCGGAAATGAGTTCCGGTTCCCTCGTCTGGAAGTCAATGGGACTATCTATAAGAGGAAAAGGCTAAATGAGACTACTAAACATCATCACGCCGACTCGTCAGCTTTACAGCCTCGTTGTGTTTTCTCTCGTTCATGCGACCGTGGTGTGTTTCGTTTATAACATAACATTAGCTTTTTACTTCTGGCGAATGCGTTCACAATTCAAAAATCATAAAAGTGGTGTTCATTTGTAGAGATTATCTTGCTGAACAAAATGTATAAGTATCATAAACGTTTGTCACAAAGCTTATTTTCTGCAATAATCCAAAACGCAATGGAAAAATCTCATTGGCTTTTTCTCGAGGGAACCCAGGGCGATTCTAACTTCCTGGTTGGCCTACAATTATATGTCATCCCTGGAGCAAAAAAACAAAACACCTATTACTTTAACAGTTGGACACAAAAACCATAGCAATCCAACGGACACTCAGAGGGACAAACAAAAGATGATTTTGTTGTTGGTTGGGTTTGACTGATCAGGCAATCTTTGCTTAACTGGCCACAGTTTGGACAGTCAAATCCAGGACACCATCTTGGCTCATTATATGTTTCCTCTGTCTCAGCAGTAAGGTGAGCGGTGTCTCAGAGCGGTTGCATTCTGCATCTGAGGAGATAAATACAGTCGTCTGTAACACCACTGACAACATTTTATATGGAAGCTTACCCATATGTGGACAGCTCTAAAGGAAATGGTGTACCAGTAATGTGCTCTGGTTTCTAGGAGAGCCACTGAGAGTATAGCATGACTGTGCATTAATGGGAGACAGCCCAGGCAAAAACAACGTTTTTCATGCTCTGATCGAATTTGAGAGTTTGGGCTGTTTTGCTTCCATAACATAGAAGCAAAATAGCTACTGCAAAGAAAACATCCAAAATACACATTTAGGTGTTTATTTCACTACTTTATCATTTCGCGTCTGTAGATTTTGCCTAAATTCACCAAAATGTAGCATTAGCTGATGCCTCGTTTGCATATTTTAAACAAAGAAAATCAGAAAATGTGTAATACAAAATTTTTTAATGTAAGTAATCAATTGGGGAAGTTTCATGGTGATATCTATTAGTTAGTTTTTTTTTACTCGATTCACCTGTAGTGTCTTGCACAATGTATGGAATTCTACAATCCATATCTTTTAAAGGCCATTTTCTCATACTCTGACCCAGAAATCTGCACTTCAAGTGCACTTATATACATCAAACTTTCCAGTTTCATTCCTATCTATATTCTGGATGTTTTTACTGAGGGGTGTGTTCATACATTATTCATAGTCTGATTTATAATATTTTATTCTTACATTTCTTTTGCCTATTGACAGAATGATAAAATCAAAAATCCCAAATTCCCTCTGTAGCAACATTTGACTCTAATATGTAAACAAAATGAAACAAAAACCCCTATTTTTTACCCTCTTCACCTGTGGGGTCTCTTTTAAAGGATGCTGTGTAGTGTGTGTGTATAGTTGAAGTCCTGTTTATGGAAACTCCTTATCGATGTAGATTGATGCCTTGTGTAGGTACTCTTATAGAGATTGTCAGCCACTTTCTGCAAAGCATTCACTTTGTGTCCTACTTGATGTGGATGTAAGCGAGCAGCGTAAACCTTGAAAATGTAGGAGTTCTGTGAGGACCTCCTCACTGTGACGGGGTTAAGTGCTATGATGCAGACTTTTCTGCTCTTTGGTCATATGGCGATGTATAGAAAGTCTTCTGTGCTTCAGCCTACTCAGTACAAACTGTCTCTGGAATTCAGGTGGACCATAATTGTGTATCATTATATATATTTTTTCAATGCAGCTTTACCTTGTTGATGTTGCAAAGATGTAGAGCAAAGATAAGCACAACTGAAGGGGCAACAAATTGCACCACTGCATACATACAGCACCAAAACCCAAGCTTGTGTTGGCTCACCATGAACCAGGTTCTTCAACATCCTGTTAACGTCCTTGGATTTGAATATACTCGTGTCCTTTCCTTGTAGCAGGCGGAGGATAGCTTGTCACATTATTTGCATGTTGTACATGGTAGCCTGCATGAACGCCCCCACACCTACCTGACACATTACTTGTTAATTTCCAAGGATGATACTCTGGTGAAAGAAAGAAGTCACACTAACTAACTCAATTAGCAACACTGGTGAAATTACAGCCTTTATGTTATTATTGGACACACACACACACACTCTCACCTCTCTGTGCTTCTCCAGGGATCTAAATAGGAATCTGACTGGAGGTAAACATGTCATTGTGTCGAGCAGCCCAGCAAACAGACACACTGACAGGCCAGTTAATGGGAAGATGAAGGGATAGGGTTTAATAGACGGCGGAGAAAGAATAGTATATATATATTTAAACAGGACAATATTTACCAGTCAGCACAATGTCAGATTGTGTTTAAATTGGCCTCGTCGTCCCTCGCCGTGTCATTTATCTTTAAATTCTTCTTATTTAACTCTCGCTCATTCATTACCATACTCTCCTGATTGTGCCAAGAGTTTGATTTAGCTTCTATCATAGGTTGTTTCTACTGAGGGAAGAGCCTCACTTGAAAACCTAAACATCAGAGTGGATTGCGGGACGGGAGCCAGGAGCTGCTGCTACTGCCGCTGAAGGATTTTAAAGGTTATTGGATGCTAGGAGCTAATATGTAGGTACATTGTTTTAAATCAATCTGGTTTATAAATAGAAAAGTTTCTGGCTGCTGTTCCGTATAGACTTTTCTAAATGAATCCTTTCTTTGTAATAAAAATAAAAAGCTGTAGTAGCAGGTTTCAGTGTGTGACTCAGCTCGCCACTTTCTCTTTCTTTCACTTCTAAAGCTTTCTCTTCCTCTCTCTACCCTTTCTACCGCCATGGCAGCGCGTCTCCAGAGTCCAATAGGAACAAGGCTTTATCTGGCTTAATTCGTTTATTCCTTTCTTTCCGGCCTCCCTCTCCCAGTAGATTTTATCACGTTTGGATGTTTGGTTGTGCCCTCCTCCTGTGCTATGTAGGTTGGCTTTATGAATGAGCCCACACAAGGTCATTTGGTCACCGTGTGCCTGTCGAGGCTTTGCACACGCAGCTCACACATACCTCCTTTATCTCCTGATATTAAAAAAAAAGGAGAGGAGAGAAAGTAAAGGAAGCAAAGTGAGCCGGAGAGATTGTAAGAGAGAGACAAAAGAGAGAACCTTAAGTCCCCTGATGTGTCTTGAGTGGACGCTGGCAAAATAATCCCTCTTTACCTTCACACGACAATCACAGTAATGACCTTAGCCTGCGCTCATCAATAGACAGACTCACATCACAGAGGGACAGGTGGGGTGTGTATGTGTGTGTGTGTGTGTGTGGCCCTCTCCTTTGTCTGAGATCAAGGATTAGAAAGGCTTAAAGATGGTACGCCTAGCTGGGTGTGCACATTCGTGTGTCTTTGTGAGGTTGGCGTTATCTGAGATGACGTCAGCACTTAAAGAGACTGGTGTTGCATTTGAAACACTCTGAAGTGCCGAGGCTGCAGTAACACTGGCCCTGTGCTGAGAATGGGAAGAGACAGAAACATTTTCTTTGGTTTCTGCAAAGTCATGATAGTCTCATGGGGTCATCACAGCTCTTAAAGAGGACCTATTGTGCTTATTTTCAGGTGCATACTTGCATTTTAGGTTCATACTAGAGCATGTTTACATGCTTTAATGTTCAAAAAACGCTTTACTTTTCTCAAACCGGCTGTGCTGCAGCACGTCTTTTCACCCTCTGTCTGAAACGCACTGTTTCACCTCCTGCCAAAACCCCTCCGCTCTTTTTCCCGAAAAGCCCAGTCTGATTGGTCAGCTGGCCCACTCTATGTTGTGATTGGTCAACCAAACTCTTCTAACTAGTTTTGTTTGAGGGTGTGCCAGACTTGCCACTAGGCAGGTTTTATGCAGCTGTGTAACTTGGTGACATCATCACGTTACAGAAGAAAAGACAGGACTCAGGCAGTTAAGTAGCAGTGTTTCTGGAGAGTAACTCCCTTTGGCGCGGACTTTGGACTTTGTAACTTTACAGACCTTTTACATGTAACTGTTTTTTTTGGTCCCTATTTTTGTTGGAAAATACCAAATTGGCAACCCTTTACTTTAACTCCCCTACTTAGCATCTTTGAGCAATATATAAATACTTAATAAATAGTTTATAGCACACTATAATGTAGATTTTCAGTAGATATCAATGATATTTTCTCCTGCGAAGCATCCGTTACTGGTGTATAAACATAACTGTCGTCATATTTAATGATGATTATGCACATGAACCAATCCTTGTAGTGCGTTAAAACATACTGTATATTCATTGCCCATACACATGTACAAATCATTCACAGGCGGATGTAAAACTGTTAATATGCATTCAAAACTCATGAATACATATTGAGCTTCACCTTGAAGATAGTAATTTGAAAAGGTTCCATACTTATGTTTTCTTACTAGATTTCCTAGCTTTCATCTACCATTGTGTATCATGTCGTCCCTCATTGTGTGTTTATACACCAGTTGCTTCGAGGGAGGAGTTATAGTTGTTGTCAAATACATTAATAAACACTTAAAAATGTCCCTATATCTGCTTACAACTACATTGCAGTGTGTTATAAACCATTTATTGTCAATAGTCAAGTTTAGTTTAACGCACGAGAAAGGCTAGTAGAGCAAAAAGCAGCATGAAGGATTGCACACCTTTTCATACTAAAGCAGGGATCCTTGTTTTGACTTCTTCTGGCCTGTGATGTCAGAGAGAATCTGGATCCGTATCAGCTAACCTGATTGGCCAGTGGGCTCGTACGAGAACTCTGGGATATGAGGTAGTGGGGAGCAATGGTGCCAATCAGAGGGGAGAGAAGGGATGGGTGGGGAGAGGAAGGGAAGAGTGGAAAGGAGACTTGGCATCATTGCTAAGTAGAGGAATTAATTTAATAGTGTGTGTGTGTGTGTGTGTGTGTGTTAATGGGGTGGGAGGTAGGGGGTTAACACATGGATCAGCGCCAGGAGAACTGCTTTAAAATCTAACCTGGTTCCTTTCCTGTTTCAGCAGAGAGAATGGTTTAATTCTCACCCCCTGCCTTTTTCTGGAGACATTTTCCTCCTCCGGGTCTTGAGAGGGAACAGGACCGGCACGCCATAGAAACTAGTTTCAAGAAGAATACATAATATAGCACACATGTAACTTTTAGAAATGAGGAGGAGGAGGTCAGCAGGTCAAGATCGATTGTTTCCTCTATATCGCTGAATCTGTGTTTGTGGTCTGCCATTATATTTATCAGTTTTTAACAATTGTACAGCATTGCAGAATGCTAACGCTAACTTCTCAAAGCCAAAGTTTTATCTTAGACCTACAGCATATTGAATTATTATGGCATAACTATTTTGTTCAGAATCATAGATGTATGCTGCATATATAAGATATATACTATTTGTGGATATACCCTTTTTCGATTTCTGGCCAAGACTTGGATGAGAATATTGAGACCGCTAAAATATCCGTGTGCTATTGATGGAGCTGGAGCCAGGGGGCGATTAGCTTGAAATTCAAAATATGCTCACTGGCATCTGTAAAGTTAGTGATTAACATTTTGTATCTTGTTTGTTTAATCTGTACACAAACAGGAATGTAAAAAACACAAGTTGTTATTTGGGAGTGAGCCAGGCTAGCTGTTTCCCCCTGTGTCCAGTCTGATATTAAGACTGATCTTTTGGCTTACTATAACACAAAACTATGGAAAAAAGCCAAATAAGCACATATACTTTAAGAAAATTAGCTTTTTTTGGACAGTAGGAAATAGCATTATGTCCTTTACAGTGGAAAAAGGGACGAGTTGTACGTATGATGTCATCTGCCATCTCTCCTTTTCCTCAATATTGCTATCTGCCACTCAGTGCTCACATGTCACTGCATTAAAACCATAGGCTGTATATAAGAAGTGGACGTAGTCACCGTGACGTCACCCACTGAAGCTTTTCTTTGGCCGTCGCCATCTTGGTTCTTGCAACCAGAAGTTACACAAGAGGGTGGAGCTAAGTACAAACACACGCTGAATAAGACATTTTTAGGCGACCAAAAAGGTTATAATTTACTTTAATGAACCGAAAACACAATGTGAAAGGGTTAAAGTTATAAGACGAAAACACGGACATCTCCTAGACCAGACAAGGCTGTGGTAGCGACCTTTAAATCTCTAGGTAGCCATGCCCTAAAGCATACCTTCGTTAATCGTCTATTTGACTCTGAATAGGAGCATAATTTACTAAATGAACATCATGCTGTATTGAAGAAGACTTGAAACTAGCGATTGAGATCATAAACTCATGTTTACAATGTTTACTGAGGTAATAAATCAAGTGAGAAGTAGGGTCATTTTCTCATAGACTTCTATACAATCTGACTTCTTCTTGCAACCAGAGGAGTCGCCCCCTGCTGGCCATTAGAAAGATTATGGCACTTCTGCGTTGGCTTCACTTCTCAGACCAGGAGGTAGCCCACTGATTAAACCCTATTGCGATAATGTAAATCCATTGGCGTGTGATAACTGTGTTTTATTACAAAAGTACAAGCATAACTGTTATAGTGCAAATGTGAGAACAAGTGTATTCACAGTACTCCAGTTAGATAATTACCAAGAAGACAGCAAGACAGAGATTAAAGATTTGTGGTTGTCCTCGCATAAGGACACAGTTAAAAAATACCCTGCGCCCTGCAAAGTGTTTATCTCACTGCGGTTAAAGCTTGACTCTTACCCTGCAAGGCTGCATTCCTCTGACTGCGATGTAGACAGGACCAACAGGCCAGTGGACACCGCTAAGTGAGCCTCGGCAGGCAGAGCCCCGGCCTTGGGGCCCTAATGCTGCTGCTGCTGCTGCAGCTGCAGGCAGATCAGCAAAGTTTTTTGAGCTGTAATGGCGCTCCAGTGTCTGTCTGGAGATTGATTTAAAATGGATGACCAAGCACAACCTCTGTAACCTCTGGACGAGCTGCCCCAGAGCCTGTCGGCTTCCTCCGCTCACACTGCAGAAGCAGCTTAGAGGTGACACCCACATGTGTGCACACACGCTCTGCTTTATGAGTGTTAAAAGGTGTTTACACATGCATACAGTAAGAGCTTACAAGCTACATCAGACTGTGGGAGATGTGCTTGTATTTACTCTCCACTTTTCCATCTCTTTCATTCATCTGTGCACCTGGATTTCTTGTCATAGAGGAGACAAAGCAGAGGTTATTTTAGTTAGGTGTTATTAAAGCATGGAAATGGTTCTTCTTTCTATTGCCCCTGCATGAATTGGTGGAGCTCGCGGGAGGGCAGAAAGAGAGAGTGAAGCTCTTGGAAATAAATGAAAGCTATATAGGAAGAAGGGGAAGGGAGGGGAGGAACGTAGGGGGGAAAAAAAGCCTCTGCAGCCATCTGCCTTTGTGCCAACAGTTGGTTACTGTGGCAACCAGTAAAAAGTCATTATCTTTAATTTACACTGTGGCAGGTTCAGGTGTTTTCAATTGTATCATTAGCTTTTTTCTCTCTCTGCAGTGACTCACCCATCTTTGGCAGCGGTCCTCCACTTCATTCTGGTGCTCTTCATTCCTTTTTCCCCGTGTCATCCTTTCTTGTGTACCTTTCTTTTAGCTGCCTCACTGGCTGATTTAGGGTATGTGCGTGTGCGTGTGCGTGTGCGTGTGCGTGTGTGTGTCTCAGGCACTCGTTTCCCTCTGTAAGGTTATCTTGCTCCTAGGGAGTGCAGCGTGATGCCACTGGGCTTTTTAGATGGCGATTGGCGTGGAGTGTTGATGGATGACACGATGACAGAAAAGTGATGAGAGAACAATTTAAAGAGGAGAATGACAAGAGCATAAAAATTGAATGGCAGCCGTGGAAGACGACTGCGGGGGAAGGCGGAGGGCAAAGAGGTTGAGAAAGTGGTTGTGTATGCTTCTTAAGAGCGGCTTATTTCTTTCATGTTGAGGCTTGTCGGGGCGGCAGCGGCAAGAAGCGCAGATGAGCGATCGTAAAGTAGCCCTGTCTGTGCACCATTAGCCCAACCGCAAGTGCTGAGCACTTACCAGAAGCTGCTTGTGTTAACCTCCTCCTCTCCTCCCCCAGACGCTAACCCTCTCTTTCTCCCCTTCTTACCTCAATTTGCTGCTGAAAACTCCTCTTGCTCGCTCATAATACTTTTCAGTGCCTCATTTATGATTTCAGACGCTCCTCATCCCCCTCGCAATACATCGAACAAACTTTTTCTTTTGGCTCATTTCATCTCTCTCTTTCATAGCACCCAAGTTCTTGAGAGATTGCATTTACTGATGGAGAATAATTTCTGTCTCTTTGCGCCACTCAAAATGAAAAACACAATTTGCTCCGGTGTCTCCAAACAATACAAGCCTTTCAAAAACCATTTGTAGTTTTCAAATCCATTCTATTATAACGAGCCGTTTCTTGCCACCACCGCTTGCTCGGTCGATCAGTTTGTGGGTACAAAAAGAGTCCAATTCAATGAAAGAAATAATTACACAAATAAACAGCCAAGTATTGGGATGTTCTGTCTGCAACTATTGTTTGAATCTGTGCCTTTAACTATCAGAGAGCCTGTCAAAAGCATTCGGCAGAGCAGTGTCCACCGGGCGTACCTTTTTATTACTGCTGGCTGCTTTATTAGCCTTCCACAGGCTAGGGAAGGATTGAGGGGATCGACTGGAGATGCGAGTGGAAGTGGCACCTATTGACTAGTTTGTCTTCTTGTGCTACTGGCAGGGTGCGATGATGCTATAACGATACTGCTGCTCAGACCCATTAGCACCTAGAGGCTCCACACACATGAGAACATGACAAGAACAGGCCGCATGCAACGTGGCGTTCACAGCCTGTTTTCACAGCCAACGCTGTTTCTGAGCTTAGCGCTCTGTAGAAAGCGGTTTATATTATCTTCCGTTTCCCTCTCGGCCCATCCTTGTCCCTTCATTTCTGTCATTTTCAGATTTAATTGGCCTCAAGATTCAGCAGCGCCTGAATGTTTCTTAGCGCGGAAGAGACGAAAAACTTTTGCTATTTAAGCAGGCGAGTCAGTGTATGTGTGAGAGATGAGAACTTGTTGTATCTACGTCTGAGCATATGGCGTAGGTGTTTTTGTGTGTGCCATGACCATCTGTCACCTAGTAACCGTTTGGGTGATCTCTGGACTGGTAGATCTCCCTGTTGGGATCATAACGCCTGATTATATACAAAGCCTGGGGGTTACACGCCCAGATGGAACGACTGATGCAACATTATCTTTATATTCTGAGAGCGGATCCGAAGGCAAAGTGTTTAGCTATAAATATTCAAATGTAAAAGTCGTTCTGTGTATTTATGTATCTCAGCTGATGAGATTCAGCAGATGGTGCGGTTTATTAATGGCTCTCTAATTGATATATATCAAGGTTAAAGCAGCAGTAGGCAAGATTGGAAGAAATATGATTAAAAAAAAGATGACAAGAGTGCAAAAAAATTTGCCCGTGTCCTCCGGTGCTCCTAACGGCAGTTGGAAGATTTCACAAACCGGAGGAAAACAACCAATCAGAGCCAAGCTGGAGCCTTGCCGTCTCTGAGCAGCTGTCAATCACTCGCAAACTCCGATCGTCCGGTCAAACTAGGCAGCGCTGATCAAATATGAATCAATATTCTGTTACTGTAATGCCTATTTCTCACCTCAAATGTTTTCAGAAACATCTTGTAGTGTACTGTTTAGCTGTAAAATGAGAAAGTTTGTGACCCAATTGAGGAGAGAAATAGACATAACAGAATATTGATTCATATTTGATCAGCGCTGCCTAGTTTGACCGTTTGATCGGAGTTTGAGAGTGATTGACAGCTGCCTCCGTTGAATGAACAGCCAATAGGAACGCTTTCTCTCTCTGAAATGACCTGTGATTGGTCAAAGTCTCCTGTCACGGGCCAAAGCCTGAAAACAGAGCCATGAGGAGGTGAGGAAGTCTAGTTATCTCTCACAACACTTGAATTACAATATAATGAAAGGTTATTGTAGATTTTTTTCCCAATGATGCCAAAAATATTCTGCCTCCTGCAAGTTTAAGGTTTTGGCTAATTGTGCTTAATCATAATTTAATTTATTTTGGGAGTGTAGTGAGTTAAAGGGCCGAATAGCGAACTGGTTTTTGAAGTCAAATCCCAGCAGCAGCCATTTTGCACTAGCCATTCTCCCCTATCCTAAAGCAGGGGATGCAAAAGACACAGGTGAACACAGCCCATATGCTGCAGCACGGTGGAAACTTTCTGTCATAGCAAGACAAAACAATGGAAGCTGTGTGGCTGCAATCAAGTAATTGTTGCAATCAGGACTGTGCCGTGGGTTTAGTCTGGCCATCACAACCCTCGCAGCAGTAGATAAAGTGATAAAAATTAAGCTCTGACGGCAGCAGCATCACTCTGCAAAGCGTGCACAGCTTTCCCGTCTCGGTCACCATCTGGAAAACACGCCCAGCACATCTATTAGACACCCACTCCAGCAAAGGATGAGCGCTCCGCTGAAAATGGGTTAATAACGACAATTAAATTGAAGGTAATGCCAGCGGTTGATCTGTCGTTCATAATATCTTAGTATTTCATGTGGATGGCTTTTTACCGCCTGGGAGTGGAATTTAGAATAAATGCGAGTCGCTGAGTCGAGTTATTGAAAATGTAAGAGATGTGGAGTTGTGTTTTTGTCAAGACATTCTTCTGCTACATGAAGCCTCTCCACCCAGAGGTCAGAGGGCAGATTTATCGACGGTAGTTAGTCAGGAAATAAAGTTTCTGTTCAGCAACTCTTCAGCTGTACTATCCCTTCAGCAGTATGAGAGCACAACTGCCTGTCTGGTTTATGGGCTCTTTTTATAGAGGAAATCTATTTTACACAGTCTGATTTTATTTGTACACAGAGAGGAGGTGCTGGAAGCAATTTTCAGTTTATACTAATGCACAAAGTCATAAAAATGTATATTGACACAGACAAATGTAGGTTTTGTCTGACAAAACGACATAGGTATGAAAATATTCCTCAAGCCCTCGGTATTGAAACATGAAGGGCGCCCCCAGTTCAGTAATGAGACAAACACACACACCATTGCTGTCAAACCAATTACACCAGCAGTTAGAATCGGTGGCTCATTCAGGTGGAAGATTAGCAGCTGGGTTTGAAGACCCGCCACCAAAATGCTGTCATATTTAACCACAAAACTGGTATGTGTGTGTAAAGTATGAAAGCATCCTCTCCTCCTGTTGAGTTCATTGGACATATTCGGTCTAAATCTGTCTACGTTGTAGCTGTTTGTTTGCGCTGTTGCATTGAGTTTGGCTGCGAGGACAGGACAGCTGTATTGGATGTCTGAATGTGTGTATACAGTTGTGCTGATGCCGACAAGCCTTCCAGCGGGGGAGTCAGGGATCAGATGTATGCTAATATCACCAGCAGACAGTCTGCCAGTCTGACAGGGGCTGGGCTCTGAGGTTAGGTAGTACTACTGCAGCAGAAGACGGAGCCGAGAGAGAGGGAGAGACATGCTAAGACGGAGGAAGACAGGAAATATAGGCAGAATTAGACAAGGGCCAGGGGGCATTGTAAAGAAATGAGGAGTGAGGCAGTTCATGCCTGGCAGAGGGAATGATGTGGGAGGAGAGAGGAGAGAGCAGAGAGGCCCACAGATGAGCTTTTGTGCCAAAGGAAAACACAGGCTCGTCTGTCTTTCTGACCGAAGGGCTACACTTGTTGTTGTTGTTTATGTTGTGTAGCCTGTTGAACAGGGAATTTCTGGAGCAAATGTTTCCATGTACCAAAGTGTGTGTTGAAAGTGCACAACTTTTAGTGTCTGGTACCCAAAAGCCCAGGCCAGGCTGTTCTCAAACACCATTCGAAGCTATACCTATAAAAACATAATGCACTGTAATTTGTATATACAGCATCCCACAAAATCAATTTGTATGTAATCCCCGTATTCATGAACCAGGAAGAGTAAAGAGCGTCAACCGCTGTGTAGGGAGGAGGTTGGGGTGGATGGGTTGGTCAAAAAACACTGGAGTATTTGTGTAAAACCAGTAGTGAATGTTGATTTTCGTGTCAACTTACTTCCGTACGTAAGTTATGCCACTTACGGAGTTATTTGAACCCAAACCACAATTTTTTCCTAAACCTAACTAAGTAGTTATGTTGCCTAAATGTAACCAAGCTGTTTCCTATGAAGACGAAAGTTTATTTTGAAAAGACTGACACGTGCGTCACATGTTGCTGGACATTCCTAGGGAAACGGACAAAAAATTAGGAACAACTTTTTGTAATCGGAATCAGAAATACTTGATCCCCAGGTGGAAATTGAGGCGTTACAGCTCTTGTCCTTCTCTTGCTCTCGTAATAAAGATAAGGAAATGTAAGAAGATAGAAATAAAAGAGTATGTAACATGTAAATTATGTACATAATAATACAATATAAACACGATATATGTAAAGAAATATAAGAATTGAATTTAAAAAAAAAAGAGAATATAAGATGTATGAAATATGTACAAATATTTGCATTAAGACGTGCAATATATAACAAATAACCGCAGTGCAAATAAGTAAATAAAAAATGCTTATAAGTAAGATATCATACGAACCGTTGTATGAGGACACATTGCCCAGGCAGTTAAGCTGCATTTTGCAGCTAATGATTATTTTCATTATTGATTTTTCTGTCTGTTATTTTTTTAATTACTAAGTCTATAAAATGTAAAAACTAAATTATATTAATAAAAACGTTCCCCAAGCCCAAGATGACCTCTTCAAATTCCTTGTTTTGTGAGACCAACAGTTCAAAAACCCAAGACATTAAATCTGCAATTATTTAAAACAGGGGAAACCTCAAAGCCTCACATTTAAGAAGCAGCTATATTGCTTGATGAATTAATTAAACAATGAACGAGTTAATTTGTCTGTTGTGAAGTTTATAGCGACCGACAAAACAATTAATCGAGCAATGATTCCAGCTCCGTTAGCATCAAGGAGAAATTCAAGTGAACAAATTATCAATTTAGAATAAAGCTTAGTTACTGAAATCAAGTATAAAGCCAAAGCAAACTCACATGAAGGTCACGCTCGGTGTGTTCGAGTGCAACATTTTGGCCAGGACACAGTAAGGCAACGCAACAGGTGGCCTTCGTCGCTGCCGCCATTTCTCTGATGTTGGTTTGGTGCGTCTGGGCCTTTTAGCTGTGGCTTCAGAAACACTGTCGCCTCTCACTTTCACTCGCTCGCTGTCAACTTGGAGAGAAATGACCTTATCATTGAAGAAGGTACCGCGCTGTGGGTGCTTGTGCACGTGTGTGTTTTCAAGAGCGGATTTATATGATAGTTCAAATTTATAGCTGTCATTGTCCGTGTTTCCAGCACATTATATTTAGCTGTGCTATCAGTGAGGCCTTCTGGCACACTCCGAGAGAGGTCGAACCACAGTGACACACTCCTTCTCTGCCCTCTCCTTCCACTCTCACTAAATAGGCCGTCCATTCTCTCACGATCCTTTTCTTTATCGGACTTAAACCTTGCTCTCTCCTCCCTCTCCGCTCCTTGAACTGTTCAGTTATAGTCTTGAATTTCTGATCAGGCTGTGAATATGATCTTCTCGGCCCTCTTCCTTCTGTCTTATTCTCGATATCCTGCGTTCTCGATTGTTGACTGTTTGTTTACAGTCTTTGTCCCTCTTATCCTTTTTTTCTGCCCTTATCCTGCATCCTTCCTCCCTCTGTCTGTCTGTCCGCCTCTCTCCTCAGGGGGTCTGTCAGTAACTTGGCCGTCTATCTCTGCAGTGCCAGGCGGAAGGAGGAAGTGGAAGTGAACTTACAGCTGAGAGCCTGGCTACATGGCAGTTGCACTTTAGGTCACAGTATAGTATAGTACTGGGCAGTATTAGAAGATATGGAATATGTCTTTCTGTCTCATACGTCTGTGTACACATACGTGTCAGTAGTGTGACAGAGCAGCCATAGAGGAATTTGTTATCTGCATCTTTTTCATGTGGTTATATCACCGTGCCATCGGATCATGCTAATGCACAGACAGCAGCGCCACTTGTGATCCTGCAAATGGAAAGATGCAAATAGCCGTAGCTAATCCATGGTGTCCATGTAATCCCAGTCACAACTGAGCAGCTCTCCGGGATCACGACCTGGATGTGTGATGGCTGTTTGGGTGCTGCATTCATATTTCTGTGTGTTTGTGTGCAGATATGTATTTTGTATGACATAACAAATAATACATGAATGTAGTAGCTCAGGTTCAGGCCGTGCTGAGCCTTTTTTTTTTTAGGTCAGTCTAAGTATTTTCTTCTTATAGGAATAATTCAGAACTGTTGGATTTGCTCGTGTGGTTTGGTTGGTGTTGGTTGGCTACATGTGAAATGCAGTAGCAATGGTGTGATTGCAGTGTTTATATTTTCTGTTGGTGCGTGCACACCTACAGTAGATGGTAACTAAGGGTGAAACGGTTACCGGTTTCACGATAAACCATGGTAAAATTCCTGACGGTTAGTTTTACCGCCAAATTTTGATTGTCAGTAAACCCGTGATTGCTTTGAAAAACTCTACACTAGCATCAACTAAAGTTAGCCTCAAATGTATTCAGATAAACATTTCGGTGAACTATTTTCGTGATATAAGAGACGAAAGTTTCCAAACAAGCCGCTATGTTGGCTCCGGTTTAAAATCTGGGAGCAGCAGCCCACGAGGGAAAGCGTTCGTCCAGTCAGGTGGTGAGTGTCTTGTGTCTCGTGGCAGCCCATCAAGCGTCCAATGCTGGGAAGTGAGGCGATCCGTTGCGATAAAAACGCCCCTGTGGACATATACCATAAGAAGACTAAAGCTGTGTTCTCACTACAAGCGACAAAAGCAACAAAACGGCCAAGCTTCTCCAGCTACATTGTCGCCATTGAAGTGTTGCTCAAGCGCTCGTTGACGTAGTTATGCTGTTAAATAACACTGGGAACTGGTTAACGACATTTTTTTAGATGGAACAGAACAGAGTGAAACAAAAACACATGATTGGTTGACGCTTCGCCGCATCATTGGAGCGCTGAAAAAAGTTGAAACCAACTCAACATGATTTGTGTCGCGTCACGCCCGTCATGCAGCGACAAGGGTCGGGTGTCAATTTGTAGCTTCCGGTCACCGGCCTCCATTGAAAATGGCTTGTAACCTGTTGCTGTTGCTCATAGGGTGAGCACAGTGTAATTCTGAAGTGTGATCGTATTCACAGGTTTACATATTGGCTAGTGCACAGTGCTGCTAGTTTTGTATGTGATTTCAATATAAAACATGTTCGCTCACTATAATCGCAATCTGATATTTTCCCACCGTTTCATCTCTAATGGAAACAAAAGAGGATATTTGTACTTCCTGTTTGGTGAATGATAGATGGATGTGCTGCATTTGTGAAAGAGACAAATGACTTCTGAACACACTGCACCACAGAGCACTTCATGTAAAGTCTGTTTAATGTGGTGTGCAGAGTCAGATTCTTTACATATGTATTCTTTGAGTAATCGTTGTTGCCCGTGTGTGCATCAGTGGTTATGCACTATATATTCTTGGACCTGTCTTCCATCAGCATTCATATCATATTTATCATCCCTGTTTCATTCTGTTCATTCATCTGTGTGTTTATGCCCTTATCTAGTGAGGGAGCACAGCCACAGCCCAATCTCCTGCCCACGACCCTGGTTTTGTACTAATGGACAACAAGTCTCCAGAGAGGGGGAGAATAAGGGGGGAGGGAGAGTGTTGGAGAGAGGGAAGAGTTGGAATGAAAAAAATCTTGACAGACGGAGATGGGAAATCTATATGATGAGGATAATGTTTGTGGGTGAGAGAGCACGAGAGACAGGAAAATAATAAGGGAGAGGAGAGCGGAAGCACGACTGGTTGCAGACTTACATCATGCAGAAGGAGTGAAAACGGGAGGGAAAACATGTTTTGGACTGCAGCAAAGGGAGGGCCAGCCATGCAGCCTGGTGTCTTAGAGAATAAGGGAGAGAGAGAGTTTTTCCCTGCTGCCTTTCTGTCATCATCATCACCACCATCACACTGCTTCATGACTATTTCATGACCTTTGTTTCTGTCAACTCCCAGCCTTCCTGAGTGTATAATACTGTACAACCAGAGGGCTTGCTGGGAAACCGTGCAAGCGGGCTTCCGCGTTTAGCAGTTTTTTCGGTATGATCTGTACTGCATTTAGTAAAAAATATCTGATAGTTTCATCATTGTGTTAGGGGATAACTTGGATATCTCTAAGCACTCCCACATGTATTGGATTTATATCAGCCCCTCATTTTGTATCTAATAGGGAAAAATAATCCCTGCAGTGTTCCACTTCCACACAACATTTTTAACACACTACTACTTTTCTTGACTTGGATTTTACTCTTACTCCATTTGAGATACATGCATGGTTATCTCACTCAGTCCATGTGCTTCTCCATATAGTGTATCGGGATACTATGTTTAAAAAACCCTAAGGAATCCGTTGGTACCAAACATGTCATACTAGCTGGTCAAGAAGGAGGCTAAATAATAATTTTGGCGAGGAAAAACTGGCATGGCGATTTTCACAGGTGTCCCTTGACCTCTGACCTCAAGATAAGTGAATGAAAATGGGTTCTATGGGTACCCACGAGTCTCCCCTTTACAGATATGCCCACTTTATGATAATCACATGCGGTTTGGGGCAAAAATCATGCAGGGTAAATGTGTTATTTTTGCCTATTCTAAAATAGTTTTATATCTGGTTTGTTCTTTATACTATGACCGTTTTTAAAAATTGCGATATATCGCCTTGCTTACAGTATCGCAATATATCGCAATATATTAAATCGTTACCCCTGTATTGTGATACGTATCGTCAGATTCTTGCTAATACGCAGCCCTAATGTCAAAGCAAAAGGGATTTTTTTGGGTGTATCAAAACAGGCCTGACTGACAAATTACTCCCTGGCTGACTCTTCCTCTTCTTTGCTCCGTAATGAAAGGAATGCAGCCACCCCGTGAAGGCTACATGGTTTCTCCTCATGGGCAGTGAACACAGCCTTTTCCCTGTTGCCCTTTGTAACACGTGTTATGATGAACTTCACGCCCTGCTGCCACCCTAGCATTAGCTTCAGGCTGCACTCCAATACCCTACAGATGCATGCCATCTCCCTCGGCTTCTCAACCTTGAAACAGTCGGTGACCTGCTGTACAAAGGGGCGAGATTTGCCGTCTTAAGTTGGTTTTGGCTATTTTAAAACCAATAGATTGGTTGTTAGAGAAAGGAAGGAGAAAAGGCACCGGGGAAATGGAGATGTGGTATGTCCTGCTCGTAATGCTGTTTGGGATTAGGCAGGGGGGAGAGGAGCGATGTGACAGGTCAGACCCTGACCCTTAACTCATCCCGGCCTCACCACGCCCTGCCCCTCTTCCCTGAGGGGATTCCAATGTGCGGCTCACATGACCGAGGCCACTGACCTCTCTCCCCTTCCCCTCATACCCATTCTTCTCTATACCCCCATCCTCTCCATGTGCACTAACTTCCCACCCTCTGCCTCCTCCCTTCCACGCCTTCCACTCCTTCCTGCATCTCTCCTACCTCCTCTCTCCTTTTCTGCTTACCCTAACGTTTCAGGGTCAAAGGCAGATGCAATGCAGGCCCTAACCTATCTCTGTCTCAGCCCTAAACAGCCCTGGGCCTCGAGACAGTGGTATGCGGCCGGACATGCGCACCAGACACCAGGCCTCGGGGTGAACTGGAAGACTGGCTGCCTGAGTGCTCTACAACTGGACTGCTGCTGCACTACTGCTCGCTGGTTTAGCTCAGGCAGTGGTGTCTTTATAGGTCTGCGGAAAGAGGAAATGTATTTCTGAAATGACTAGATCTATTGTGTATGAAATGCTGCACTCAGACTGCCAGTAGACGGGCCGTTGAAACGAGCTGAATTGTGCAGTTGTAATGTCACATATATTCTATGTTCCTGTCAGTTTGGCTCGGGCACGGCAGTCAGTCTCATGAGGCATTTTATTTTCTTCCATTATGCGCCGCTGCTGTGTTTTAAACCAGCGCATCCTCACATCGCTTAAAATTGAATTCTGAGCTGTCTGTTTGCTCTTCGCACTGACATGTCACTCGGACACACCAGGAAAAAAAAAAAAGAGGACTGCATTATGTCTCTTTTGTTTGCCATTCCCTTTGTGGTTATTGCAAAAATGCCCCAGCTCTGCCTAACCTGCACTCTACTCAGCATGTTAGTTAACTGTCATAAAATGTGTATGAACTTGTAGATTCACACACATAAGGAACATTCCTAGAAAAAAAGATAGGTGGGGTCAGTGGAACAGATGTTAGCGACGCATCTGTGAGAGTGTTGAGCCTGGCCCGCATCCAGCTCCATAGGGACTTTCGGAGTGCTTGACTTAATTTAATCCAGACACTCTTACAACTGGTCGCAAACATGACCTATTTCACACATGACACGCTCATCACCACCAGGGTGTTACATAGGATAAAATAAGAAGTCTGTGTTTGTGTATGTGCGCATGCATGTGTAAGTTCATATAGGTCATTTGTGCTAATGTGGGTCTGCATCAGGGCCTCCGTACTTATCTGTACGTAACACCCTCTGTCAGCTCAGTAGGCAGCTACTTCGAGCATGTCACAATAGTTCAGTGTGTGCAGAGATGCAGTTCACGGCAACCTTTGCAATAGCAGAGCTCACAAACCTACCTGAAATCCCTTTTAGTTGACATTCAAAAGGATATATGCAATTTAGAATACAGTAAACATAATTGTAATAGCACTAAATAAGAATGATAGTGAGGAACTGTTGATAAATTGGCTGTTGTAGATGTCAGTGGTATTTATTGTATGGTTGTCTACAGACTTCTACAGACTATCAGACTGGGCACGCAATGTGCATTATTATTTTACTGTCGAAGATGTGTCGGTGTTTTTGTTCTGCTGCTTTGCGCGGAGCTGACGCCTGCCCGCCTGTTCTCAGTCCTCCACGCTCTCTGGAGCTCTGTAACCCGCTGCTGTCTGGCAAAAGCAACGGTGAGATCGGATCACAAGTGGCCACTGAAGACGCATGTGGAGACGCATTTTAATGCCAGGTGTGAACAGAAGTACTTAAAGCTGTCCACTTGTGATCCGATAACTGAGGACGCATGTTCATACCAGGTGTGAACGGTGCCAAAATGTACCTGAAAGGTGGATTTTGTCAAGTGCTTCATACTCAATATGCTTTATACAAATGTATGTATATTTGTATTATTAGAAATGAATTAACAACACAAAACAATGACAAATATTGTCCAGAAACCCTCACAGGTACTGCATTTAGCATAAAAATGATGCTCAACTCATAACATGGCAAACTGCAGCCCAACAGGCAACATCAGCTGTCAGTGTGTCAGTGTGCTGACTTGACTATGACTCGCCCCAAACCGCATGTGATGATCATAAAGTGGGCATATCTGTAAAGGGGAGACTCTTGGGTACCCATAGAACCCATTTTCATTCACATATTTGAGGTCAGAGGTCAAGGGGCCCCTTTGAAAATGGCCATGCCAGTTTTCTTCTCCAAAATTTAGCATAAGTTTATTTAACTTCCTTTGCGACAAGCTAGTATGACATGGTTGGTACCGATGGATTGTTTAGGTTTTCTTGTTTCATATGATGCCAGTATCTTCACTAGCTTTAAAACTGAGCCCGCTACAACCTCTGAAAGATCAATTTGCATTAATGCAAAATTAAAGAAATTAAAATAAATTGGTGGCGTTAAAACAAATTTGCGTTAACATGATATTATCGCGTTAACTTTGACAGCCCTAACTTTCATGCCTGTGTGTAGCATAGGTATCATGTAGATAAAAAAAGAGTGCTGATTAACAGGCTGGTTACATGTTCTGTTTAGCCAGTGGACCACATCCAGGGGCAGCAGGTCATGTTTTTTTGTGGCTAATTGTAGTTGAGGCTGTCTGCTCTGTAATGTGAACATGACTAGGTCAGGGCACAGGTGCACTTTTAACCTGCTGACTCCAGCTCTATAGATACCACACCTGCATTGCTTCCCATGTAGTCAAGGCTCTATATACTGCACCAACTGGATGTGTTCAGTGGGGGTGCACACAATGGAAATCATATATAAGCTGGTGTGCGCACACATTTACAGACAAGAAAATACAGACGTATGCTGCAAACATACTTACAAGAGAGTCTGGAAAAAGAAGACTATGAATTAACCATAATTCCCAGGCCATATACCTATTTGAAATGTGTCTAACAGCAAGTCTGGCTGAGCACAACACACACCACACCTTATTAATACAGAGACTGGGTCTATCGCTGGGTGCCTTGATCCATTTTTCATGCATGTTACCTCTACAAATATCAAAACACAAGACATTCTTTTTGATATTGATTCCTTTTTCTGCTGTTTATACACCTGGTGCAGCACCAGGAAGGCCGTGCCTCTGTAATGTTAATTCACAGCCTGATTGGTATTTGCTGTAGTGAAACTCAGGGTTTCAAGGCTTTGCCACGACTGTCAGCTTTGAACTTCGATTAGTGGCACTCAGCTTTCAAGTAAAACTCTAAAAATGTACAGTATATGCAGTAGTCGATACACGGCAGTCAGGTGTGAGGTGGCTTTTTATCCACAGTGTGTTCCACTGTAGTGAGTTTCTTACTCCTCCTACCGTTTCCTTTTCATTGTCTTCCCCTCTGGTGTAGCAGCGCCGGGCTTTGAAGTTCATCTCTGTGCATCCACAGTTCTCTGTTGTCTGACAAACTCAATTCAGCGGCAGCGAAGGCTTTGTCTGCTTTTGTGCTCTCTGTCAAAAGAGCTATTCATGATTAATAGTGGTTTTAATGTCTGTTTTACTACATTAACGCCTCAGTTATGACATGGAGGGGGTGGTCTCGCACTGCAAGTCTGTGCTGCTGGCTGTCTCGGAAGATTTTCATTCCTTTACAAATTGTGCTGTCAAAGAGGGCCATTCCATAAAGAGCATCCCTCGTCCTCTCTCTCTGGTTATTTTTAGATCGGATCTACTGATGGAATAGATGATACTGAGATTGGCCAGTCGGCTAAGCCTCTATGTATGTTTCTAGGTGCTATTTATTTTTTGGTATTTTATTGATATTTGTGTCCAACATTTTGTCATAACATGAAGGTAACACGACTTGGATATTGTGTGTTTTTGATGTAGTCCTAGAATGGGCTCCATATTTTCAGGACCAAGTCTTGGCGTCCTGACAGTCTGAGTATGACTCGTTTGTAACCTGCGATTTTGGACATTAGTTCGATCCAGTGCTCAAATTATGCGTTTTTAGGGATAATACCCAACACACATAGGGCAGGACTCTTGGTTCCAATTGTTTCAATTTCTTTATGACAACGAACGTCAGCACAAATTGTCGTCTCTTAGTTTGAGCCTAGCCATTCTGCTTGGGATCCAGTAGCGTTGATTAAGGCTTTTATAGTTGGTGTTAGGGATGCACGGATGCGACAGTTTCAGTCCAGATACCGATACCTGGGATTTGGGTATCTGTCGATACCGAGTACCAATTTGATACCAGTGTTTAATTTGTAAACTGTATGCTTCACTGTGTGGAAGTGACTGGGATCATTATTTTATGTGTAGGGCAACACCAGGATTCACTTAAACATTGCTTTCCTAACTTTGTAAAACAAACGTAACAAATAAATACATAGCCTAGATATAAATTTACTGAATTGAATTAAAATAATAAATCGTACTTGGTAAAAAATCTTCAAAATAAACAGGAATTACAATTCAAGTGTAAACCTTTTTACTGCAGCAACAAATTGGTCAAAACTTATAAATATTTAATATTCCAGTATGTAATGTGTTTATATACATACATATAGAATTTAATTGAATAGATCGGCCTCATTGTCACGATACCCAATCCAGCTATTTGAGTCAGTATCGGCCCGTTGTCCGATTCGGTATTGGTGCATCATTAGTTGGTGTGTTACGTCACGACTTCTCGGGCTTGATTTGACATCTTTCCACTATTGTTCAATATATTTCCCAATATCTCTCTACCAAACCAATTTAAGACCATCAAGTTTAGGTGCATTGGCATCTCTGATGAGGTTATAGAATATTTACATGCTGTACTTGGCTTTGAATTTCAGTGACTGGGTCAGGGCCAGATCTCAGGACTGAATTTAAATGCTTTTTTGGCTATTCTAATCGTAGAGTTAAAACATACTGATGATTGAGACGTCAAAGAGGAATTACTTTTAACATGACTGTCTGCCGTTTTCCAACTTTCCCTTAAAAATTCTAACAACGGTTTATGAATCTGCAAAAAAAATGCTATTTCTTGACAAGACGGCACCAATTGTTTGCTTGTATTGTAGGTAAATATGTTGAGGCATTAGTGATGGTACATCAGTCATCTCTGATCTGTTTGCAGAGTGCTGTATAGTGAGAAGAAACATAGGAAAACATGTTTTTGATGGAGACGAGTCAGCCAACAGGCAGTGCAGCCTTTTAAAATGCAGATGGCTTTCCCTAGTTGGCCAATTAGTAACTTTAGCTCTGGAACACTTATCTGCTTTCATCTTCTTGTGTGTGTCTTTCATTTGGGGTGCAGGGAGCTTAGTGAGCCTGTTTTCACAAGTGTGTGGTGGTGTGCGTGTGCATGTGTCTGCGTCCACATTCATGTGTCTGTTTTCTGCGATAGTGAAAACCCCACATAACTTTATTCTACTGCTGCTGGCAGTGAGACAACTACCCGTACTGTTAGATGTTGGATAATAAGCCAAAACACATACAGTGTCTCGACGAACATAGGAATGAAATGTGGAAGGCACCACTGTTAGCAGCACAGTGCTGGCAGTATAAAAATTAGATGAGTTAAATGGAGAAAAATTGCCTTTTACTGAGCTACAGCTGGGTTAAGTAATGTGCAGCATTCCAGCAGCTTTGCCACTGACCTCAATCTTTTCAGGAAACATTCAGTGGAGAAATAGGATCACAGATTAAACATTATTAACAGCCCATAGGCACACAGAAGGAATTTAGATGAGACACACAATAGCTCTCTAATAATAAAGCCCGTTATTGGAATGTCTTTTTTCTGTATTTCTGTAGATTAATTATATCCCCATTCTCTCTTTCTCTCTCTATCTATCATGCAGGGCCAGACCCCAGCCCAGTGAGTTCCTCTTGCATGGAAACCCTCCTTCTCTGGCAGCCTTCTCCTCTCCCTAGAGCTACCGGCCAGCATGGCAAGATGAGCCTCTGCCAGCGATGATGATGGCCAAAAAGCAAGATGTCCGATCACCCACCTACAACCTGGTCGTGGTCGGGCTGTCCGGCACGGAGAAGGAGAAAGGCCAATGTGGCGTGGGCAAGTCTTGCCTGTGTAACCGTTTTGTCCGGCCAAGTGCAGACGACTTCCACCTGGACCACACCTCCGTTCTCAGCACCAGTGACTTTGGAGGCCGCGTGGTGAACAATGACCACTTCCTCTTCTGGGGAGAGTCCGGGCGGACGTTGGAGGAGGGGCCCGAATGCCGTATGAATGTGGTGGAGCAGACGGAGTTCATCGATGATCAGACGTTTCAGCCACACCGAAGCACGGCGCTCCAGCCTTACATCAAGAGGGCAGCTTCCACCAAGCTGGCTTCGGCCGAGAAGCTGATGTACTTTTGCACTGATCAGCTGGGCCTGGAGCAGGACTTTGAGCAGAAACAGATGCCTGAAGGCAAGATTATGGTGGATGGCTTCTTGCTCTGTGTTGATGTTAGCAGAGGTATGAACCGTAGCTTTGAGGACCAGATGAAGTTTGTTACCAACCTGTACAACCAGCTTGCCAAAACGAAGAAACCTGTGGTACTGGTTCTCACCAAATGTGATGAAGGAGTTGAGCGCTATATTAAAGACTCGCACACCTTTGCCCTAGCCAAGAAGAACCTACAGGTGGTCGAAACATCAGCACGCTCTAATGTCAATGTTGACCTAGCCTTTCTTACACTGATTCAGCTATTAGACAAGGGTAGAGGAAAGCCCAAAATCATCCCTTACTTTGAGGCACTGAAACAGCAGAGTCAACAGATTGCCTCAGCCAAAGACCGCTATGAATGGCTGGTCAACCGAATTGTGAAGAACCACAATGAGACATGGCCCGCTGTCAGCCGCCGCATGCAGACTGCCCCTGAGTACAAGGACTATGTTTTCCTTGAGGGGACAGCTAAAGCCAAGAAGCTCTTCCAGCAGCATGTGCATAGACTGAAACAAGATCATATAGAGAAACGTAGGAAGGCCTATCTAAGTACTCTACCACAGGCTCTGTCTGTACTCCTACCAGAGTTGGATGAGATAGACCACCTGAGCTGGTCTGGAGTTCAGAAAGTCCTGGAGACAAAAAGAGATTTCTCCCAATGGTTTGTAGTGCTAGATGACACCCCTTGGGAGACCACACCACACATTGATAAGATGGAGGATGATCGAATCCCCCAGGACCTCCTGGAGACCCCCGCAGCTGAAGCTATCTATGAGACCCACCTGGAGCAGCTAAGAAATGAGCGCAAACGGGCTGAGATGAGATGGGAGTTCAAGGAGAAGCTAAGCGTCTCTCCTTTCATCACACCAGGGAAACCCTGGGAGGAGGCCCGAAGCTTCATCATGAACGAAGACTTCTACCAGTGGCTGGATGAGGCTGAATATCTGGACATCTACAACAAACACCAGAAGGAAATCATTGACCGAGCCAAAGAGGACTTTCAGGAGCTGCTCCTTGAATACTCTGAGCTCTTTTATGAGCTGGAAGTG